>NW_028157512.1:0-428000 GCF_964263955.1 Coregonus lavaretus
GCCTGTACTTCCAGTGCTGAACGAAAACCAATGATTTTGGATCCTGTTTTCATGCGAAATGGCTAAAAGAAATGTTTCACGTTTGTTACACTCAAACAGTGGCTCCTGTCATATGCTGAACTGGTCGCATTGTGGATTTTGCCTAAAACATGATTTTGGACAATGTTCATGGAACTAAGCTTAAAACGTACTTGCAGACTTGAAAATCCTTGCCTTTTGTAGGGCGCGCCTGTACTTCCAGTGCTGAACGAAAACCAATGATTTTGGATCCTGTTTTCATGCGAAATGGCTAAAATAAATGTTTCAAGTTTGTTACACTCAAACAGTGTCTCCTGTCATATGCTGAACTGGTCGCATTGTGGATTTAGCCAAAAAACATACTTTTGGACAATGTTCATGGAACTCAGCTTAAAACGTACTTGCAGACTTGAAAATCCTTGCCTATTGTAGGGCGCGCCTGTACTTCTAGTGCTGAACGAAAACCAATGATTGTGGATCCTGTTTTCATGCGAAATGGCTAAAAGAAATGTTTCACGTTTGTTACACTCAAACAGTGTCTCCTGTCATATGCTGAACTGGTCGCATTGTGGATTTTGCCTAAAACATGATTTTGGACAATGTTCATGGAACTCAGCTTAAAACGTACTTGCAGACTTGAAAATCCTTGCCTATTGTAGGGCGCGCCTGTACTTCCAGTGCTGAACGAAAACCAATGATTTTGGATCCTGTTTTCATGCGAAATGGCTAAAAGAAATGTTTCACGTTTGTTACACTCAAACAGTGTCTCCTGTCATATGCTGAACTGGTCGCATTGTGGATTTTGCCTAAAACATGATTTTGGACAATGTTCATGGAACTCAGCTTAAAACGTACTTGCAGACTTTAAAATCCTTGCCTTTTGTAGGGCGCGCCTGTACTTCCAGTGCTGAACGAAAACCAATGATTTTGGATCCTGTTTTCATGCGAAATGGCTAAAAGAAATGTTTCACGTTTGTTACACTCAAACAGTGTCTCCTGTCATATGCTGAACTGGTCGCATTGTGGATTTTGCCTAAAACATGATTTTGGACAATGTTCATGGAACTCATTTTAAAACGTACTTGCAGACTTGAAAATCCTTGCCTATTGTAGGGCGCGCCTGTACTTCCAGTGCTGAACGAAAACCAATGATTTTGGATCCTGTTTTCATGCGAAATGGCTAAAAGAAATGTTTCAAGTTTGTTACACTCAAACAGTGTCTCCTGTCATATGCTGAACTGGTCGCATTGTGGATCTAGCCAAAAAACATGATTTTGGACAATGTTCATGGAACTCAGCTTAAAACGTACTTGCAGACTTGAAAATCCTTGCCTTTTGTAGGGCGCGCCTGTACTTCCAGTGCTGAACGAAAAGCAATGATTTTGGATCCTGTTTTCATGCGAAATGGCTAAAATAAATGTTTCAAGTTTGTTACACTCAAACAGTGTCTCCTGTCATATGCTGAACTGGTCGCATTGTGGATTTAGCCTAAAACATGATTTTGGACAATGTTCATGGAACTCAGTTTAAAACGTACTTGCAGACTTGAAAATCCTTGCCTATTGTAGGGCGCGCCTGTACTTCCAGTGCTGAACGAAAAGCAATGATTTTGGATCCTGTTTTCATGCGAAATGGCTAAAAGAAATGTTTCAAGTTTGTTACACTCAAACAGTGTCTCCTGTCATATGCTGAACTGGTCGCATTGTGGATTTAGCCAAAAAACATGATTTTGGACAATGTTCATGGAACTCAGCTTAAAACGTACTTGCAGACTTGAAAATCCTTGCCTATTGTAGGGCGCGCCTGTACTTCTAAGTGCTGAACGAAAACCAATGATTGTGGATCCTGTTTTCATGCGAAATGGCTAAAAGAAATGTTTCACGTTTTTTACACTCAAACAGTGTCTCCTGTCATATGCTGAGCTGGTCGCATTGTGGATTTAGCCAAAAAACATGATTTTGGACAATGTTCATGGAACTCAGCTTAAAACGTACTTGCAGACTTGAAAATCCTTGCCTATTGTAGGGCGCGCCTGTACTTCTAGTGCTGAACGAAAACCAATGATTGTGGATCCTGTTTTCATGCGAAATGGCTAAAAGAAATGTTTCACGTTTGTTACACTCAAACAGTGTCTCCTGTCATATGCTGAACTGGTCGCATTGTGGATTTTGCCTAAAACATGATTTTGGACAATGTTCATGGAACTCAGCTTAAAACGTACTTGCAGACTTGAAAATCCTTGCCTTTTGTAGGGCGCGCCTGTACTTCCAGTGCTGAACGAAAACCAATGATTTTGGATCCTGTTTTCATGCGAAATGGCTAAAAGAAATGTTTCACGTTTGTTACACTCAAACAGTGTCTCCTGTCATATGCTGAACTGGTCGCATTGTGGATATTGCCTAAAACATGATTTTGGACAATGTTCATGAAACTCAGCTTAAAACGTACTTGCAGACTTGAAAATCCTTGCCTATTGTAGGGCGCGCCTGTACTTCCAGTGCTGAACGAAAACCAATGATTTTGGATCCTGTTTTCATGCGAAATGGCTAAAAGAAATGTTTCACGTTTGTTACACTCAAACAGTGGCTCCTGTCATATGCTGAACTGGTCGCATTGTGGATTTTGCCTAAAACATGATTTTGGACAATGTTCATGGAACTAAGCTTAAAACGTACTTGCAGACTTGAAAATCCTTGCCTTTTGTAGGGCGCGCCTGTACTTCCAGTGCTGAACGAAAACCAATGATTTTGGATCCTGTTTTCATGCGAAATGGCTAAAATAAATGTTTCAAGTTTGTTACACTCAAACAGTGTCTCCTGTCATATGCTGAACTGGTCGCATTGTGGATTTAGCCAAAAAACATGATTTTGGACAATGTTCATGGAACTCAGCTTAAAACGTACTTGCAGACTTGAAAATCCTTGCCTATTGTAGGGCGCGCCTGTACTTCTAGTGCTGAACGAAAACCAATGATTGTGGATCCTGTTTTCATGCGAAATGGCTAAAAGAAATGTTTCACGTTTGTTACACTCAAACAGTGTCTCCTGTCATATGCTGAACTGGTCGCATTGTGGATTTTGCCTAAAACATGATTTTGGACAATGTTCATGGAACTCAGCTTAAAACGTACTTGCAGACTTGAAAATCCTTGCCTATTGTAGGGCGCGCCTGTACTTCCAGTGCTGAACGAAAACCAATGATTTTGGATCCTGTTTTCATGCGAAATGGCTAAAATAAATGTTTCAAGTTTGTTACACTCAAACAGTGTCTCCTGTCATATGCTGAACTGGTCGCATTGTGGATTTAGCCTAAAACATGATTTTGGACAATGTTCATGGAACTCAGCTTAAAACGTACTTGCAGACTTGAAAATCCTTGCCTTTTGTAGGGCGCGCCTGTACTTCCAGTGCTGAACGAAAACCAATGATTTTGGATCCTGTTTTCATGCGAAATGGCTAAAATAAATGTTTCAAGTTTGTTACACTCAAACAGTGTCTCCTGTCATATGCTGAACTGGTCGCATTGTGGATTTAGCCTAAAACATGATTTTGGACAATGTTCATGGAACTCAGTTTAAAACGTACTTGCAGACTTGAAAATCCTTGCCTATTGTAGGGCGCGCCTGTACTTCTAAGTGCTGAACGAAAACCAATGATTGTGGATACTGTTTTCATGCGAAATGGCTAAAAGAAATGTTTCACGTTTGTTACACTCAAACAGTGTCTCCTGTCATATGCTGAACTGGTCGCATTGTGGATTTTGCCTAAAACATGATTTTGGACAATGTTCATGGAACTCAGCTTAAAACGTACTTGCAGACTTGAAAATCCTTGCCTTTTGTAGGGCGCGCCTGTACTTCCAGTGCTGAACGAAAACCAATGATTTTGGATCCTGTTTTCATGCGAAATGGCTAAAAGAAATGTTTCACGTTTGTTACACTCAAACAGTGTCTCCTGTCATATGCTGAACTGGTCGCATTGTGGATTTTGCCTAAAACATGATTTTGGACAATGTTCATGGAACTCAGTTTAAAACGTAGTTGCAGACTTGAAAATCCTTACCTATTGTAGGGCGCGCCTGTACTTCCAGTGCTGAACGAAAACCAATGATTTTGGATCCTGTTTTCATGCGAAATGGCTAAAAGAAATGTTTCAAGTTTGTTACACTCAAACAGTGTCTCCTGTCATATGCTGAACTGGTCGCATTGTGGATTTAGCCAAAAAACATGATTTTGGACAATGTTCATGGAACTCAGCTTAAAACGTACTTGCAGACTTGAAAATCCTTGCCTTTTGTAGGGCGCGCCTGTACTTCCAGTGCTGAACGAAAAGCAATGATTTTGGATCCTGTTTTCATGCGAAATGGCTAAAAGAAATGTTTCACGTTTGTTACACTCAAACAGTGTCTCCTGTCATATGCTGAACTGGTCGCATTGTGGATTTTGCCTAAAACATGATTTTGGACAATGTTCATGGAACTCAGTTTAAAACGTAGTTGCAGACTTGAAAATCCTTGCCTATTGTAGGGTGCGCCTGTACTTCCAGTGCTAAACGAAAACCAATGATTTTGGATCCTGTTTTCATGCGAAATGGCTAAAAGAAATGTTTCAAGTTTGTTACACTCAAACAGTGTCTCCTGTCATATGCTGAACTGGTCGCATTGTGGATTTAGCCAAAAAACATGATTTTGGACAATGTTCATGGAACTCAGCTTAAAACGTACTTGCAGACTTGAAAATCCTTGCCTATTGTAGGGCGCGCCTGTACTTCTAGTGCTGAACGAAAACCAATGATTGTGGATCCTGTTTTCATGCGAAATGGCTAAAAGAAATGTTTCAAGTTTGTTACACTCAAACAGTGTCTCCTGTCATATGCTGAACTGGTCGCATTGTGGATTTAGCCAAAAAACATGATTTTGGACAATGTTCATGGAACTCAGCTTAAAACGTACTTGCAGACTTGAAAATCCTTGCCTTTTGTAGGGCGCGCCTGTACTTCCAGTGCTGAACGAAAAGCAATGATTTTGGATCCTGTTTTCATGCGAAATGGCTAAAATAAATGTTTCAAGTTTGTTACACTCAAACAGTGTCTCCTGTCATATGCTGAACTGGTCGCATTGTGGATTTAGCCTAAAACATGATTTTGGACAATGTTCATGGAACTCAGTTTAAAACGTACTTGCAGACTTGAAAATCCTTGCCTATTGTAGGGCGCGCCTGTACTTCTAAGTGCTGAACGAAAACCAATGATTGTGGATACTGTTTTCATGCGAAATGGCTAAAAGAAATGTTTCAAGTTTGTTACACTCAAACAGTGTCTCCTGTCATATGCTGAACTGGTCGCATTGTGGATTTAGCCAAAAAACATGATTTTGGACAATGTTCATGGAACTCAGCTTAAAACGTACTTGCAGACTTGAAAATCCTTGCCTATTGTAGGGCGCGCCTGTACTTCTAGTGCTGAACGAAAACCAATGATTTTGGATCCTGTTTTCATGCGAAATGGCTAAAAGAAATGTTTCACGTTTGTTACACTCAAACAGTGTCTCCTGTCATATGCTGAACTGGTCGCATTGTGGATTTTGCCTAAAACATGATTTTGGACAATGTTCATGGAACTCAGCTTAAAACGTACTTGCAGACTTGAAAATCCTTGCCTTTTGTAGGGCGCGCCTGTACTTCTAAGTGCTGAACGAAAACCAATGATTTTGGATCCTGTTTTCATGCGAAATGGCTAAAAGAAATGTTTCACGTTTGTTACACTCAAACAGTGTCTCCTGTCATATGCTGAACTGGTCGCATTGTGGATTTTGCCTAAAACATGATTTTGGACAATGTTCATGGAACTCAGCTTAAAACGTACTTGCAGACTTGAAAATCCTTGCCTTTTGTAGGGCGCGCCTGTACTTCCAGTGCTGAACGAAAACCAATGATTTTGGATCCTGTTTTCATGCGAAATGGCTAAAATAAATGTTTCAAGTTTGTTACACTCAAACAGTGTCTCCTGTCATATGCTGAACTGGTCGCATTGTGGATTTAGCCAAAAAACATACTTTTGGACAATGTTCATGGAACTCAGCTTAAAACGTACTTGCAGACTTGAAAATCCTTGCCTATTGTAGGGCGCGCCTGTACTTCTAAGTGCTGAACAAAAACCAATGATTGTGGATCCTGTTTTCATGCGAAATGGCTAAAAGAAATGTTTCACGTTTTTTACACTCAAACAGTGTCTCCTGTCATATGCTGAACTGGTCGCATTGTGGATTTAGCCAAAAAACATGATTTTGGACAATGTTCATGGAACTCAGCTTAAAACGTACTTGCAGACTTGAAAATCCTTGCCTATTGTAGGGCGCGCCTGTACTTCTAGTGCTGAACGAAAACCAATGATTGTGGATCCTGTTTTCATGCGAAATGGCTAAAAGAAATGTTTCACGTTTGTTACACTCAAACAGTGTCTCCTGTCATATGCTGAACTGGTCGCATTGTGGATTTAGCCAAAAAACATGATTTTGGACAATGTTCATGGAACTCAGCTTAAAACGTACTTGCAGACTTGAAAATCCTTGCCTATTGTAGGGCGCGCCTGTACTTCTAGTGCTGAACGAAAACCAATGATTTTGGATCCTGTTTTCATGCGAAATGGCTAAAAGAAATGTTTCACGTTTGTTACACTCAAACAGTGTCTCCTGTCATATGCTGAACTGGTCGCATTGTGGATTTTGCCTAAAACATGATTTTGGACAATGTTCATGGAACTCAGCTTAAAACGTACTTGCAGACTTGAAAATCCTTGCCTTTTGTAGGGCGCGCCTGTACTTCCAGTGCTGAACGAAAACCAATGATTTTGGATCCTGTTTTCATGCGAAATGGCTAAAAGAAATGTTTCACGTTTGTTACACTCAAACAGTGTCTCCTGTCATATGCTGAACTGGTCGCATTGTGGATTTTGCCTAAAACATGATTTTGGACAATGTTCATGGAACTCAGCTTAAAACGTACTTGCAGACTTGAAAATCCTTGCCTTTTGTAGGGCGCGCCTGTACTTCCAGTGCTGAACGAAAACCAATGATTTTGGATCCTGTTTTCATGCGAAATGGCTAAAATAAATGTTTCAAGTTTGTTACACTCAAACAGTGTCTCCTGTCATATGCTGAACTGGTCGCATTGTGGATTTAGCCAAAAAACATACTTTTGGACAATGTTCATGGAACTCAGCTTAAAACGTACTTGCAGACTTGAAAATCCTTGCCTATTGTAGGGCGCGCCTGTACTTCCAGTGCTAAACGAAAACCAATGATTTTGGATCCTGTTTTCATGCGAAATGGCTAAAAGAAATGTTTCAAGTTTGTTACACTCAAACAGTGTCTCCTGTCATATGCTGAACTGGTCGCATTGTGGATTTAGCCAAAAAACATGATTTTGGACAATGTTCATGGAACTCAGCTTAAAACGTACTTGCAGACTTGAAAATCCTTGCCTATTGTAGGGCGCGCCTGTACTTCTAGTGCTGAACGAAAACCAATGATTGTGGATCCTGTTTTCATGCGAAATGGCTAAAAGAAATGTTTCAAGTTTGTTACACTCAAACAGTGTCTCCTGTCATATGCTGAACTGGTCGCATTGTGGATTTAGCCAAAAAACATGATTTTGGACAATGTTCATGGAACTCAGCTTAAAACGTACTTGCAGACTTGAAAATCCTTGCCTTTTGTAGGGCGCGCCTGTACTTCCAGTGCTGAACGAAAAGCAATGATTTTGGATCCTGTTTTCATGCGAAATGGCTAAAAGAAATGTTTCAAGTTTGTTACACTCAAACAGTGTCTCCTGTCATATGCTGAACTGGTCGCATTGTGGATTTAGCCTAAAACATGATTTTGGACAATGTTCATGGAACTCAGTTTAAAACGTACTTGCAGACTTGAAAATCCTTGCCTATTGTAGGGCGCGCCTGTACTTCTAAGTGCTGAACGAAAACCAATGATTGTGGATACTGTTTTCATGCGAAATGGCTAAAAGAAATGTTTCAAGTTTGTTACACTCAAACAGTGTCTCCTGTCATATGCTGAACTGGTCGCATTGTGGATTTAGCCAAAAAACATGATTTTGGACAATGTTCATGGAACTCAGCTTAAAACGTACTTGCAGACTTGAAAATCCTTGCCTATTGTAGGGCGCGCCTGTACTTCTAGTGCTGAACGAAAACCAATGATTTTGGATCCTGTTTTCATGCGAAATGGCTAAAAGAAATGTTTCACGTTTGTTACACTCAAACAGTGTCTCCTGTCATATGCTGAACTGGTCGCATTGTGGATTTTGCCTAAAACATGATTTTGGACAATGTTCATGGAACTCAGCTTAAAACGTACTTGCAGACTTGAAAATCCTTGCCTTTTGTAGGGCGCGCCTGTACTTCCAGTGCTGAACGAAAACCAATGATTTTGGATCCTGTTTTCATGCGAAATGGCTAAAAGAAATGTTTCACGTTTGTTACACTCAAACAGTGTCTCCTGTCATATGCTGAACTGGTCGCATTGTGGATTTAGCCAAAAAACATACTTTTGGACAATGTTCATGGAACTCAGCTTAAAACGTACTTGCAGACTTGAAAATCCTTGCCTATTGTAGGGCGCGCCTGTACTTCCAGTGCTAAACGAAAACCAATGATTTTGGATCCTGTTTTCATGCGAAATGGCTAAAAGAAATGTTTCAAGTTTGTTACACTCAAACAGTGTCTCCTGTCATATGCTGAACTGGTCGCATTGTGGATTTAGCCAAAAAACATGATTTTGGACAATGTTCATGGAACTCAGCTTAAAACGTACTTGCAGACTTGAAAATCCTTGCCTATTGTAGGGCGCGCCTGTACTTCTAGTGCTGAACGAAAACCAATGATTGTGGATCCTGTTTTCATGCGAAATGGCTAAAAGAAATGTTTCAAGTTTGTTACACTCAAACAGTGTCTCCTGTCATATGCTGAACTGGTCGCATTGTGGATTTAGCCAAAAAACATGATTTTGGACAATGTTCATGGAACTCAGCTTAAAACGTACTTGCAGACTTGAAAATCCTTGCCTTTTGTAGGGCGCGCCTGTACTTCCAGTGCTGAACGAAAAGCAATGATTTTGGATCCTGTTTTCATGCGAAATGGCTAAAAGAAATGTTTCAAGTTTGTTACACTCAAACAGTGTCTCCTGTCATATGCTGAACTGGTCGCATTGTGGATTTAGCCTAAAACATGATTTTGGACAATGTTCATGGAACTCAGTTTAAAACGTACTTGCAGACTTGAAAATCCTTGCCTATTGTAGGGCGCGCCTGTACTTCTAGTGCTGAACGAAAACCAATGATTTTGGATCCTGTTTTCATGCGAAATGGCTAAAAGAAATGTTTCACGTTTGTTACACTCAAACAGTGTCTCCTGTCATATGCTGAACTGGTCGCATTGTGGATTTTGCCTAAAACATGATTTTGGACAATGTTCATGGAACTCAGCTTAAAACGTACTTGCAGACTTGAAAATCCTTGCCTTTTGTAGGGCGCGCCTGTACTTCCAGTGCTGAACGAAAACCAATGATTTTGGATCCTGTTTTCATGCGAAATGGCTAAAAGAAATGTTTCACGTTTGTTACACTCAAACAGTGTCTCCTGTCATATGCTGAACTGGTCGCATTGTGGATTTTGCCTAAAACATGATTTTGGACAATGTTCATGGAACTCAGCTTAAAACGTACTTGCAGACTTGAAAATCCTTGCCTTTTGTAGGGCGCGCCTGTACTTCCAGTGCTGAACGAAAACCAATGATTTTGGATCCTGTTTTCATGCGAAATGGCTAAAATAAATGTTTCAAGTTTGTTACACTCAAACAGTGTCTCCTGTCATATGCTGAACTGGTCGCATTGTGGATTTAGCCAAAAAACATACTTTTGGACAATGTTCATGGAACTCAGCTTAAAACGTACTTGCAGACTTGAAAATCCTTGCCTATTGTAGGGCGCGCCTGTACTTCTAAGTGCTGAACGAAAACCAATGATTGTGGATCCTGTTTTCATGCGAAATGGCTAAAAGAAATGTTTCACGTTTTTTACACTCAAACAGTGTCTCCTGTCATATGCTGAACTGGTCGCATTGTGGATTTAGCCAAAAAACATGATTTTGGACAATGTTCATGGAACTCAGCTTAAAACGTACTTGCAGACTTGAAAATCCTTGCCTATTGTAGGGCGCTCCTGTACTTCTAGTGCTGAACGAAAACCAATGATTGTGGATCCTGTTTTCATGCGAAATGGCTAAAAGAAATGTTTCACGTTTGTTACACTCAAACAGTGTCTCCTGTCATATGCTGAACTGGTCGCATTGTGGATTTAGCCAAAAAACATGATTTTGGACAATGTTCATGGAACTCAGCTTAAAACGTACTTGCAGACTTGAAAATCCTTGCCTATTGTAGGGCGCGCCTGTACTTCTAGTGCTGAACGAAAACCAATGATTTTGGATCCTGTTTTCATGCGAAATGGCTAAAAGAAATGTTTCACGTTTGTTACACTCAAACAGTGTCTCCTGTCATATGCTGAACTGGTCGCATTGTGGATTTTGCCTAAAACATGATTTTGGACAATGTTCATGGAACTCAGCTTAAAACGTACTTGCAGACTTGAAAATCCTTGCCTTTTGTAGGGCGCGCCTGTACTTCCAGTGCTGAACGAAAACCAATGATTTTGGATCCTGTTTTCATGCGAAATGGCTAAAAGAAATGTTTCACGTTTGTTACACTCAAACAGTGTCTCCTGTCATATGCTGAACTGGTCGCATTGTGGATTTAGCCAAAAAACATGATTTTGGACAATGTTCATGGAACTCAGCTTAAAACGTACTTGCAGACTTGAAAATCCTTGCCTATTGTAGGGTGCGCCTGTACTTCTAGTGCTGAACGAAAACCAATGATTGTGGATCCTGTTTTCATGCGAAATGGCTAAAAGAAATGTTTCACGTTTGTTACACTCAAACAGTGTCTCCTGTCATATGCTGAACTGGTCGCATTGTGGATTTAGCCAAAAAACATGATTTTGGACAATGTTCATGGAACTCAGCTTAAAACGTACTTGCAGACTTGAAAATCCTTGCCTATTGTAGGGCGCGCCTGTACTTCTAGTGCTGAACGAAAACCAATGATTTTGGATCCTGTTTTCATGCGAAATGGCTAAAAGAAATGTTTCACGTTTGTTACACTCAAACAGTGTCTCCTGTCATATGCTGAACTGGTCGCATTGTGGATTTTGCCTAAAACATGATTTTGGACAATGTTCATGGAACTCAGCTTAAAACGTACTTGCAGACTTGAAAATCCTTGCCTTTTGTAGGGCGCGCCTGTACTTCCAGTGCTGAACGAAAACCAATGATTTTGGATCCTGTTTTCATGCGAAATGGTAAAAGAAATGTTTCACGTTTGTTACACTCAAACAGTGTCTCCTGTCATATGCTGAACTGGTCGCATTGTGGATTTTGCCTAAAACATGATTTTGGACAATGTTCATGGAACTCAGCTTAAAACGTACTTGCAGACTTGAAAATCCTTGCCTTTTGTAGGGCGCGCCTGTACTTCCAGTGCTGAACGAAAACCAATGATTTTGGATCCTGTTTTCATGCGAAATGGCTAAAATAAATGTTTCAAGTTTGTTACACTCAAACAGTGTCTCCTGTCATATGCTGAACTGGTCGCATTGTGGATTTAGCCAAAAAACATACTTTTGGACAATGTTCATGGAACTCAGCTTAAAACGTACTTGCAGACTTGAAAATCCTTGCCTATTGTAGGGCGCGCCTGTACTTCCAGTGCTAAACGAAAACCAATGATTTTGGATCCTGTTTTCATGCGAAATGGCTAAAAGAAATGTTTCAAGTTTGTTACACTCAAACAGTGTCTCCTGTCATATGCTGAACTGGTCGCATTGTGGATTTAGCCAAAAAACATGATTTTGGACAATGTTCATGGAACTCAGCTTAAAACGTACTTGCAGACTTGAAAATCCTTGCCTATTGTAGGGCGCGCCTGTACTTCTAGTGCTGAACGAAAACCAATGATTGTGGATCCTGTTTTCATGCGAAATGGCTAAAAGAAATGTTTCAAGTTTGTTACACTCAAACAGTGTCTCCTGTCATATGCTGAACTGGTCGCATTGTGGATTTAGCCAAAAAACATGATTTTGGACAATGTTCATGGAACTCAGCTTAAAACGTACTTGCAGACTTGAAAATCCTTGCCTTTTGTAGGGCGCGCCTGTACTTCCAGTGCTGAACGAAAACCAATGATTTTGGATCCTGTTTTCATGCGAAATGGCTAAAAGAAATGTTTCACGTTTGTTACACTCAAACAGTGTCTCCTGTCATATGCTGAACTGGTCGCATTGTGGATTTTGCCTAAAACATGATTTTGGACAATGTTCATGGAACTCAGCTTAAAACGTACTTGCAGACTTGAAAATCCTTGCCTTTTGTAGGGCGCGCCTGTACTTCCAGTGCTGAACGAAAACCAATGATTTTGGATCCTGTTTTCATGCGAAATGGCTAAAATAAATGTTTCAAGTTTGTTACACTCAAACAGTGTCTCCTGTCATATGCTGAACTGGTCGCATTGTGGATTTAGCCAAAAAACATACTTTTGGACAATGTTCATGGAACTCAGCTTAAAACGTACTTGCAGACTTGAAAATCCTTGCCTATTGTAGGGCGCGCCTGTACTTCCAGTGCTAAACGAAAACCAATGATTTTGGATCCTGTTTTCATGCGAAATGGCTAAAAGAAATGTTTCAAGTTTGTTACACTCAAACAGTGTCTCCTGTCATATGCTGAACTGGTCGCATTGTGGATTTAGCCAAAAAACATGATTTTGGACAATGTTCATGGAACTCAGCTTAAAACGTACTTGCAGACTTGAAAATCCTTGCCTATTGTAGGGCGCGCCTGTACTTCTAGTGCTGAACGAAAACCAATGATTGTGGATCCTGTTTTCATGCGAAATGGCTAAAAGAAATGTTTCAAGTTTGTTACACTCAAACAGTGTCTCCTGTCATATGCTGAACTGGTCGCATTGTGGATTTAGCCAAAAAACATGATTTTGGACAATGTTCATGGAACTCAGCTTAAAACGTACTTGCAGACTTGAAAATCCTTGCCTTTTGTAGGGCGCGCCTGTACTTCCAGTGCTGAACGAAAACCAATGATTTTGGATCCTGTTTTCATGCGAAATGGCTAAAATAAATGTTTCAAGTTTGTTACACTCAAACAGTGTCTCCTGTCATATGCTGAACTGGTCGCATTGTGGATTTAGCCAAAAAACATACTTTTGGACAATGTTCATGGAACTCAGCTTAAAACGTACTTGCAGACTTGAAAATCCTTGCCTATTGTAGGGCGCGCCTGTACTTCCAGTGCTAAACGAAAACCAATGATTTTGGATCCTGTTTTCATGCGAAATGGCTAAAAGAAATGTTTCAAGTTTGTTACACTCAAACAGTGTCTCCTGTCATATGCTGAACTGGTCGCATTGTGGATTTAGCCAAAAAACATGATTTTGGACAATGTTCATGGAACTCAGCTTAAAACGTACTTGCAGACTTGAAAATCCTTGCCTATTGTAGGGCGCGCCTGTACTTCTAGTGCTGAACGAAAACCAATGATTGTGGATCCTGTTTTCATGCGAAATGGCTAAAAGAAATGTTTCAAGTTTGTTACACTCAAACAGTGTCTCCTGTCATATGCTGAACTGGTCGCATTGTGGATTTAGCCAAAAAACATGATTTTGGACAATGTTCATGGAACTCAGCTTAAAACGTACTTGCAGACTTGAAAATCCTTGCCTTTTGTAGGGCGCGCCTGTACTTCCAGTGCTGAACGAAAAGCAATGATTTTGGATCCTGTTTTCATGCGAAATGGCTAAAAGAAATGTTTCAAGTTTGTTACACTCAAACAGTGTCTCCTGTCATATGCTGAACTGGTCGCATTGTGGATTTAGCCTAAAACATGATTTTGGACAATGTTCATGGAACTCAGTTTAAAACGTACTTGCAGACTTGAAAATCCTTGCCTATTGTAGGGCGCGCCTGTACTTCTAAGTGCTGAACGAAAACCAATGATTGTGGATACTGTTTTCATGCGAAATGGCTAAAAGAAATGTTTCAAGTTTGTTACACTCAAACAGTGTCTCCTGTCATATGCTGAACTGGTCGCATTGTGGATTTAGCCAAAAAACATGATTTTGGACAATGTTCATGGAACTCAGCTTAAAACGTACTTGCAGACTTGAAAATCCTTGCCTATTGTAGGGCGCGCCTGTACTTCTAGTGCTGAACGAAAACCAATGATTTTGGATCCTGTTTTCATGCGAAATGGCTAAAAGAAATGTTTCACGTTTGTTACACTCAAACAGTGTCTCCTGTCATATGCTGAACTGGTCGCATTGTGGATTTTGCCTAAAACATGATTTTGGACAATGTTCATGGAACTCAGCTTAAAACGTACTTGCAGACTTGAAAATCCTTGCCTTTTGTAGGGCGCGCCTGTACTTCCAGTGCTGAACGAAAACCAATGATTTTGGATCCTGTTTTCATGCGAAATGGCTAAAAGAAATGTTTCACGTTTGTTACACTCAAACAGTGTCTCCTGTCATATGCTGAACTGGTCGCATTGTGGATTTAGCCAAAAAACATACTTTTGGACAATGTTCATGGAACTCAGCTTAAAACGTACTTGCAGACTTGAAAATCCTTGCCTATTGTAGGGCGCGCCTGTACTTCCAGTGCTAAACGAAAACCAATGATTTTGGATCCTGTTTTCATGCGAAATGGCTAAAAGAAATGTTTCAAGTTTGTTACACTCAAACAGTGTCTCCTGTCATATGCTGAACTGGTCGCATTGTGGATTTAGCCAAAAAACATGATTTTGGACAATGTTCATGGAACTCAGCTTAAAACGTACTTGCAGACTTGAAAATCCTTGCCTATTGTAGGGCGCGCCTGTACTTCTAGTGCTGAACGAAAACCAATGATTGTGGATCCTGTTTTCATGCGAAATGGCTAAAAGAAATGTTTCAAGTTTGTTACACTCAAACAGTGTCTCCTGTCATATGCTGAACTGGTCGCATTGTGGATTTAGCCAAAAAACATGATTTTGGACAATGTTCATGGAACTCAGCTTAAAACGTACTTGCAGACTTGAAAATCCTTGCCTTTTGTAGGGCGCGCCTGTACTTCCAGTGCTGAACGAAAAGCAATGATTTTGGATCCTGTTTTCATGCGAAATGGCTAAAAGAAATGTTTCAAGTTTGTTACACTCAAACAGTGTCTCCTGTCATATGCTGAACTGGTCGCATTGTGGATTTAGCCTAAAACATGATTTTGGACAATGTTCATGGAACTCAGTTTAAAACGTACTTGCAGACTTGAAAATCCTTGCCTATTGTAGGGCGCGCCTGTACTTCTAGTGCTGAACGAAAACCAATGATTTTGGATCCTGTTTTCATGCGAAATGGCTAAAAGAAATGTTTCACGTTTGTTACACTCAAACAGTGTCTCCTGTCATATGCTGAACTGGTCGCATTGTGGATTTTGCCTAAAACATGATTTTGGACAATGTTCATGGAACTCAGCTTAAAACGTACTTGCAGACTTGAAAATCCTTGCCTTTTGTAGGGCGCGCCTGTACTTCCAGTGCTGAACGAAAACCAATGATTTTGGATCCTGTTTTCATGCGAAATGGCTAAAAGAAATGTTTCACGTTTGTTACACTCAAACAGTGTCTCCTGTCATATGCTGAACTGGTCGCATTGTGGATTTTGCCTAAAACATGATTTTGGACAATGTTCATGGAACTCAGCTTAAAACGTACTTGCAGACTTGAAAATCCTTGCCTTTTGTAGGGCGCGCCTGTACTTCCAGTGCTAAACGAAAACCAATGATTTTGGATCCTGTTTTCATGCGAAATGGCTAAAAGAAATGTTTCAAGTTTGTTACACTCAAACAGTGTCTCCTGTCATATGCTGAACTGGTCGCATTGTGGATTTAGCCAAAAAACATGATTTTGGACAATGTTCATGGAACTCAGCTTAAAACGTACTTGCAGACTTGAAAATCCTTGCCTATTGTAGGGCGCGCCTGTACTTCTAGTGCTGAACGAAAACCAATGATTGTGGATCCTGTTTTCATGCGAAATGGCTAAAAGAAATGTTTCAAGTTTGTTACACTCAAACAGTGTCTCCTGTCATATGCTGAACTGGTCGCATTGTGGATTTAGCCAAAAAACATGATTTTGGACAATGTTCATGGAACTCAGCTTAAAACGTACTTGCAGACTTGAAAATCCTTGCCTTTTGTAGGGCGCGCCTGTACTTCCAGTGCTGAACGAAAAGCAATGATTTTGGATCCTGTTTTCATGCGAAATGGCTAAAAGAAATGTTTCAAGTTTGTTACACTCAAACAGTGTCTCCTGTCATATGCTGAACTGGTCGCATTGTGGATTTAGCCTAAAACATGATTTTGGACAATGTTCATGGAACTCAGTTTAAAACGTACTTGCAGACTTGAAAATCCTTGCCTATTGTAGGGCGCGCCTGTACTTCTAAGTGCTGAACGAAAACCAATGATTGTGGATACTGTTTTCATGCGAAATGGCTAAAAGAAATGTTTCAAGTTTGTTACACTCAAACAGTGTCTCCTGTCATATGCTGAACTGGTCGCATTGTGGATTTAGCCAAAAAACATGATTTTGGACAATGTTCATGGAACTCAGCTTAAAACGTACTTGCAGACTTGAAAATCCTTGCCTATTGTAGGGCGCGCCTGTACTTCTAGTGCTGAACGAAAACCAATGATTTTGGATCCTGTTTTCATGCGAAATGGCTAAAAGAAATGTTTCACGTTTGTTACACTCAAACAGTGTCTCCTGTCATATGCTGAACTGGTCGCATTGTGGATTTTGCCTAAAACATGATTTTGGACAATGTTCATGGAACTCAGCTTAAAACGTACTTGCAGACTTGAAAATCCTTGCCTTTTGTAGGGCGCGCCTGTACTTCCAGTGCTGAACGAAAACCAATGATTTTGGATCCTGTTTTCATGCGAAATGGCTAAAAGAAATGTTTCACGTTTGTTACACTCAAACAGTGTCTCCTGTCATATGCTGAACTGGTCGCATTGTGGATTTTGCCTAAAACATGATTTTGGACAATGTTCATGGAACTCAGCTTAAAACGTACTTGCAGACTTGAAAATCCTTGCCTTTTGTAGGGCGCGCCTGTACTTCCAGTGCTGAACGAAAACCAATGATTTTGGATCCTGTTTTCATGCGAAATGGCTAAAATAAATGTTTCAAGTTTGTTACACTCAAACAGTGTCTCCTGTCATATGCTGAACTGGTCGCATTGTGGATTTAGCCAAAAAACATACTTTTGGACAATGTTCATGGAACTCAGCTTAAAACGTACTTGCAGACTTGAAAATCCTTGCCTATTGTAGGGCGCGCCTGTACTTCTAAGTGCTGAACGAAAACCAATGATTGTGGATCCTGTTTTCATGCGAAATGGCTAAAAGAAATGTTTCACGTTTTTTACACTCAAACAGTGTCTCCTGTCATATGCTGAACTGGTCGCATTGTGGATTTAGCCAAAAAACATGATTTTGGACAATGTTCATGGAACTCAGCTTAAAACGTACTTGCAGACTTGAAAATCCTTGCCTATTGTAGGGCGCTCCTGTACTTCTAGTGCTGAACGAAAACCAATGATTGTGGATCCTGTTTTCATGCGAAATGGCTAAAAGAAATGTTTCACGTTTGTTACACTCAAACAGTGTCTCCTGTCATATGCTGAACTGGTCGCATTGTGGATTTAGCCAAAAAACATGATTTTGGACAATGTTCATGGAACTCAGCTTAAAACGTACTTGCAGACTTGAAAATCCTTGCCTATTGTAGGGCGCGCCTGTACTTCTAGTGCTGAACGAAAACCAATGATTTTGGATCCTGTTTTCATGCGAAATGGCTAAAAGAAATGTTTCACGTTTGTTACACTCAAACAGTGTCTCCTGTCATATGCTGAACTGGTCGCATTGTGGATTTTGCCTAAAACATGATTTTGGACAATGTTCATGGAACTCAGCTTAAAACGTACTTGCAGACTTGAAAATCCTTGCCTTTTGTAGGGCGCGCCTGTACTTCCAGTGCTGAACGAAAACCAATGATTTTGGATCCTGTTTTCATGCGAAATGGCTAAAAGAAATGTTTCACGTTTGTTACACTCAAACAGTGTCTCCTGTCATATGCTGAACTGGTCGCATTGTGGATTTAGCCAAAAAACATACTTTTGGACAATGTTCATGGAACTCAGCTTAAAACGTACTTGCAGACTTGAAAATCCTTGCCTATTGTAGGGCGCGCCTGTACTTCCAGTGCTAAACGAAAACCAATGATTTTGGATCCTGTTTTCATGCGAAATGGCTAAAAGAAATGTTTCAAGTTTGTTACACTCAAACAGTGTCTCCTGTCATATGCTGAACTGGTCGCATTGTGGATTTAGCCAAAAAACATGATTTTGGACAATGTTCATGGAACTCAGCTTAAAACGTACTTGCAGACTTGAAAATCCTTGCCTATTGTAGGGCGCGCCTGTACTTCTAGTGCTGAACGAAAACCAATGATTGTGGATCCTGTTTTCATGCGAAATGGCTAAAAGAAATGTTTCAAGTTTGTTACACTCAAACAGTGTCTCCTGTCATATGCTGAACTGGTCGCATTGTGGATTTAGCCAAAAAACATGATTTTGGACAATGTTCATGGAACTCAGCTTAAAACGTACTTGCAGACTTGAAAATCCTTGCCTTTTGTAGGGCGCGCCTGTACTTCCAGTGCTGAACGAAAAGCAATGATTTTGGATCCTGTTTTCATGCGAAATGGCTAAAAGAAATGTTTCAAGTTTGTTACACTCAAACAGTGTCTCCTGTCATATGCTGAACTGGTCGCATTGTGGATTTAGCCTAAAACATGATTTTGGACAATGTTCATGGAACTCAGTTTAAAACGTACTTGCAGACTTGAAAATCCTTGCCTATTGTAGGGCGCGCCTGTACTTCTAGTGCTGAACGAAAACCAATGATTTTGGATCCTGTTTTCATGCGAAATGGCTAAAAGAAATGTTTCACGTTTGTTACACTCAAACAGTGTCTCCTGTCATATGCTGAACTGGTCGCATTGTGGATTTTGCCTAAAACATGATTTTGGACAATGTTCATGGAACTCAGCTTAAAACGTACTTGCAGACTTGAAAATCCTTGCCTTTTGTAGGGCGCGCCTGTACTTCCAGTGCTGAACGAAAACCAATGATTTTGGATCCTGTTTTCATGCGAAATGGCTAAAAGAAATGTTTCACGTTTGTTACACTCAAACAGTGTCTCCTGTCATATGCTGAACTGGTCGCATTGTGGATTTTGCCTAAAACATGATTTTGGACAATGTTCATGGAACTCAGCTTAAAACGTACTTGCAGACTTGAAAATCCTTGCCTTTTGTAGGGCGCGCCTGTACTTCCAGTGCTAAACGAAAACCAATGATTTTGGATCCTGTTTTCATGCGAAATGGCTAAAAGAAATGTTTCAAGTTTGTTACACTCAAACAGTGTCTCCTGTCATATGCTGAACTGGTCGCATTGTGGATTTAGCCAAAAAACATGATTTTGGACAATGTTCATGGAACTCAGCTTAAAACGTACTTGCAGACTTGAAAATCCTTGCCTATTGTAGGGCGCGCCTGTACTTCTAGTGCTGAACGAAAACCAATGATTGTGGATCCTGTTTTCATGCGAAATGGCTAAAAGAAATGTTTCAAGTTTGTTACACTCAAACAGTGTCTCCTGTCATATGCTGAACTGGTCGCATTGTGGATTTAGCCAAAAAACATGATTTTGGACAATGTTCATGGAACTCAGCTTAAAACGTACTTGCAGACTTGAAAATCCTTGCCTTTTGTAGGGCGCGCCTGTACTTCCAGTGCTGAACGAAAAGCAATGATTTTGGATCCTGTTTTCATGCGAAATGGCTAAAAGAAATGTTTCAAGTTTGTTACACTCAAACAGTGTCTCCTGTCATATGCTGAACTGGTCGCATTGTGGATTTAGCCTAAAACATGATTTTGGACAATGTTCATGGAACTCAGTTTAAAACGTACTTGCAGACTTGAAAATCCTTGCCTATTGTAGGGCGCGCCTGTACTTCTAAGTGCTGAACGAAAACCAATGATTGTGGATACTGTTTTCATGCGAAATGGCTAAAAGAAATGTTTCAAGTTTGTTACACTCAAACAGTGTCTCCTGTCATATGCTGAACTGGTCGCATTGTGGATTTAGCCAAAAAACATGATTTTGGACAATGTTCATGGAACTCAGCTTAAAACGTACTTGCAGACTTGAAAATCCTTGCCTATTGTAGGGCGCGCCTGTACTTCTAGTGCTGAACGAAAACCAATGATTTTGGATCCTGTTTTCATGCGAAATGGCTAAAAGAAATGTTTCACGTTTGTTACACTCAAACAGTGTCTCCTGTCATATGCTGAACTGGTCGCATTGTGGATTTTGCCTAAAACATGATTTTGGACAATGTTCATGGAACTCAGCTTAAAACGTACTTGCAGACTTGAAAATCCTTGCCTTTTGTAGGGCGCGCCTGTACTTCCAGTGCTGAACGAAAACCAATGATTTTGGATCCTGTTTTCATGCGAAATGGCTAAAAGAAATGTTTCACGTTTGTTACACTCAAACAGTGTCTCCTGTCATATGCTGAACTGGTCGCATTGTGGATTTTGCCTAAAACATGATTTTGGACAATGTTCATGGAACTCAGCTTAAAACGTACTTGCAGACTTGAAAATCCTTGCCTTTTGTAGGGCGCGCCTGTACTTCCAGTGCTGAACGAAAACCAATGATTTTGGATCCTGTTTTCATGCGAAATGGCTAAAATAAATGTTTCAAGTTTGTTACACTCAAACAGTGTCTCCTGTCATATGCTGAACTGGTCGCATTGTGGATTTAGCCAAAAAACATACTTTTGGACAATGTTCATGGAACTCAGCTTAAAACGTACTTGCAGACTTGAAAATCCTTGCCTATTGTAGGGCGCGCCTGTACTTCTAAGTGCTGAACGAAAACCAATGATTGTGGATCCTGTTTTCATGCGAAATGGCTAAAAGAAATGTTTCACGTTTTTTACACTCAAACAGTGTCTCCTGTCATATGCTGAACTGGTCGCATTGTGGATTTAGCCAAAAAACATGATTTTGGACAATGTTCATGGAACTCAGCTTAAAACGTACTTGCAGACTTGAAAATCCTTGCCTATTGTAGGGCGCTCCTGTACTTCTAGTGCTGAACGAAAACCAATGATTGTGGATCCTGTTTTCATGCGAAATGGCTAAAAGAAATGTTTCACGTTTGTTACACTCAAACAGTGTCTCCTGTCATATGCTGAACTGGTCGCATTGTGGATTTAGCCAAAAAACATGATTTTGGACAATGTTCATGGAACTCAGCTTAAAACGTACTTGCAGACTTGAAAATCCTTGCCTATTGTAGGGCGCGCCTGTACTTCTAGTGCTGAACGAAAACCAATGATTTTGGATCCTGTTTTCATGCGAAATGGCTAAAAGAAATGTTTCACGTTTGTTACACTCAAACAGTGTCTCCTGTCATATGCTGAACTGGTCGCATTGTGGATTTTGCCTAAAACATGATTTTGGACAATGTTCATGGAACTCAGCTTAAAACGTACTTGCAGACTTGAAAATCCTTGCCTTTTGTAGGGCGCGCCTGTACTTCCAGTGCTGAACGAAAACCAATGATTTTGGATCCTGTTTTCATGCGAAATGGCTAAAATAAATGTTTCAGGTTTGTTACACTCAAACAGTGTCTCCTGTCATATGCTGAACTGGTCGCATTGTGGATTTAGCCAAAAAACATACTTTTGGACAATGTTCATGGAACTCAGCTTAAAACGTACTTGCAGACTTGAAAATCCTTGCCTATTGTAGGGCGCGCCTGTACTTCTAAGTGCTGAACGAAAACCAATGATTGTGGATCCTGTTTTCATGCGAAATGGCTAAAAGAAATGTTTCACGTTTTTTACACTCAAACAGTGTCTCCTGTCATATGCTGAACTGGTCGCATTGTGGATTTAGCCAAAAAACATGATTTTGGACAATGTTCATGGAACTCAGCTTAAAACGTACTTGCAGACTTGAAAATCCTTGCCTATTGTAGGGCGCGCCTGTACTTCTAGTGCTGAACGAAAACCAATGATTGTGGATCCTGTTTTCATGCGAAATGGCTAAAAGAAATGTTTCACGTTTGTTACACTCAAACAGTGTCTCCTGTCATATGCTGAACTGGTCGCATTGTGGATTTTGCCTAAAACATGATTTTGGACAATGTTCATGGAACTCAGCTTAAAACGTACTTGCAGACTTGAAAATCCTTGCCTATTGTAGGGCGCGCCTGTACTTCCAGTGCTGAACGAAAACCAATGATTTTGGATCCTGTTTTCATGCGAAATGGCTAAAAGAAATGTTTCACGTTTGTTACACTCAAACAGTGTCTCCTGTCATATGCTGAACTGGTCGCATTGTGGATTTTGCCTAAAACATGATTTTGGACAATGTTCATGGAACTCAGCTTAAAACGTACTTGCAGACTTGAAAATCCTTGCCTTTTGTAGGGCGCGCCTGTACTTCCAGTGCTGAACGAAAACCAATGATTTTGGATCCTGTTTTCATGCGAAATGGCTAAAATAAATGTTTCAAGTTTGTTACACTCAAACAGTGTCTCCTGTCATATGCTGAACTGGTCGCATTGTGGATTTAGCCTAAAACATGATTTTGGACAATGTTCATGGAACTCAGCTTAAAACGTACTTGCAGACTTGAAAATCCTTGCCTATTGTAGGGCGCGCCTGTACTTCTAGTGCTGAACGAAAACCAATGATTGTGGATCCTGTTTTCATGCGAAATGGCTAAAAGAAATGTTTCACGTTTGTTACACTCAAACAGTGTCTCCTGTCATATGCTGAACTGGTCGCATTGTGGATTTAGCCTAAAACATGATTTTGGACAATGTTCATGGAACTCAGCTTAAAACGTACTTGCAGACTTGAAAATCCTTGCCTATTGTAGGGCGCGCCTGTACTTCCAGTGCTGAACGAAAACCAATGATTTTGGATCCTGTTTTCATGCGAAATGGCTAAAAGAAATGTTTCACGTTTGTTACACTCAAACAGTGTCTCCTGTCATATGCTGAACTGGTCGCATTGTGGATTTTGCCTAAAACATGATTTTGGACAATGTTCATGGAACTCAGCTTAAAACGTACTTGCAGACTTGAAAATCCTTGCCTTTTGTAGGGCGCGCCTGTACTTCCAGTGCTGAACGAAAACCAATGATTTTGGATCCTGTTTTCATGCGAAATGGCTAAAAGAAATGTTTCACGTTTGTTACACTCAAACAGTGTCTCCTGTCATATGCTGAACTGGTCGCATTGTGGATTTAGCCTAAAACATGATTTTGGACAATGTTCATGGAACTCAGTTTAAAACGTACTTGCAGACTTGAAAATCCTTGCCTATTGTAGGGCGCGCCTGTACTTCTAAGTGCTGAACGAAAACCAATGATTGTGGATCCTGTTTTCATGCGAAATGGCTAAAAGAAATGTTTCACGTTTTTTACACTCAAACAGTGTCTCCTGTCATATGCTGAACTGGTCGCATTGTGGATTTAGCCAAAAAACATGATTTTGGACAATGTTCATGGAACTCAGCTTAAAACGTACTTGCAGACTTGAAAATCCTTGCCTATTGTAGGGCGCGCCTGTACTTCTAGTGCTGAACGAAAACCAATGATTGTGGATCCTGTTTTCATGCGAAATGGCTAAAAGAAATGTTTCACGTTTGTTACACTCAAACAGTGTCTCCTGTCATATGCTGAACTGGTCGCATTGTGGATTTTGCCTAAAACATGATTTTGGACAATGTTCATGGAACTCAGCTTAAAACGTACTTGCAGACTTGAAAATCCTTGCCTTTTGTAGGGCGCGCCTGTACTTCCAGTGCTGAACGAAAACCAATGATTTTGGATCCTGTTTTCATGCGAAATGGCTAAAAGAAATGTTTCACGTTTGTTACACTCAAACAGTGTCTCCTGTCATATGCTGAACTGGTCGCATTGTGGATTTTGCCTAAAACATGATTTTGGACAATGTTCATGGAACTCAGTTTAAAACGTAGTTGCAGACTTGAAAATCCTTGCCTATTGTAGGGCGCGCCTGTACTTCCAGTGCTGAACGAAAACCAATGATTTTGGATCCTGTTTTCATGCGAAATGGCTAAAAGAAATGTTTCAAGTTTGTTACACTCAAACAGTGTCTCCTGTCATATGCTGAACTGGTCGCATTGTGGATTTAGCCTAAAACATGATTTTGGACAATGTTCATGGAACTCAGTTTAAAACGTACTTGCAGACTTGAAAATCCTTGCCTATTGTAGGGCGCGCCTGTACTTCTAAGTGCTGAACGAAAACCAATGATTGTGGATCCTGTTTTCATGCGAAATGGCTAAAAGAAATGTTTCACGTTTTTTACACTCAAACAGTGTCTCCTGTCATATGCTGAACTGGTCGCATTGTGGATTTAGCCAAAAAACATGATTTTGGACAATGTTCATGGAACTCAGCTTAAAACGTACTTGCAGACTTGAAAATCCTTGCCTATTGTAGGGCGCGCCTGTACTTCTAGTGCTGAACGAAAACCAATGATTGTGGATCCTGTTTTCATGCGAAATGGCTAAAAGAAATGTTTCACGTTTGTTACACTCAAACAGTGTCTCCTGTCATATGCTGAACTGGTCGCATTGTGGATTTTGCCTAAAACATGATTTTGGACAATGTTCATGGAACTCAGCTTAAAACGTACTTGCAGTCTTGAAAATCCTTGCCTTTTGTAGGGCGCGCCTGTACTTCCAGTGCTGAACGAAAACCAATGATTTTGGATCCTGTTTTCATGCGAAATGGCTAAAAGAAATGTTTCACGTTTGTTACACTCAAACAGTGTCTCCTGTCATATGCTGAACTGGTCGCATTGTGGATTTTGCCTAAAACATGATTTTGGACAATGTTCATGGAACTCAGCTTAAAACGTACTTGCAGACTTGAAAATCCTTGCCTATTGTAGGGCGCGCCTGTACTTCCAGTGCTGAACGAAAACCAATGATTTTGGATCCTGTTTTCATGCGAAATGGCTAAAAGAAATGTTTCACGTTTGTTACACTCAAACAGTGTCTCCTGTCATATGCTGAACTGGTCGCATTGTGGATTTTGCCTAAAACATGATTTTGGACAATGTTCATGGAACTCAGCTTAAAACGTACTTGCAGACTTGAAAATCCTTGCCTTTTGTAGGGCGCGCCTGTACTTCCAGTGCTGAACGAAAACCAATGATTTTGGATCCTGTTTTCATGCGAAATGGCTAAAATAAATGTTTCAAGTTTGTTACACTCAAACAGTGTCTCCTGTCATATGCTGAACTGGTCGCATTGTGGATTTAGCCTAAAACATGATTTTGGACAATGTTCATGGAACTCAGCTTAAAACGTACTTGCAGACTTGAAAATCCTTGCCTATTGTAGGGCGCGCCTGTACTTCCAGTGCTGAACGAAAACCAATGATTTTGGATCCTGTTTTCATGCGAAATGGCTAAAATAAATGTTTCAAGTTTGTTACACTCAAACAGTGTCTCCTGTCATATGCTGAACTGGTCGCATTGTGGATTTAGCCAAAAAACATACTTTTGGACAATGTTCATGGAACTCAGCTTAAAACGTACTTGCAGACTTGAAAATCCTTGCCTATTGTAGGGCGCGCCTGTACTTCTAGTGCTGAACGAAAACCAATGATTGTGGATCCTGTTTTCATGCGAAATGGCTAAAAGAAATGTTTCACGTTTGTTACACTCAAACAGTGTCTCCTGTCATATGCTGAACTGGTCGCATTGTGGATTTTGCCTAAAACATGATTTTGGACAATGTTCATGGAACTCAGCTTAAAACGTACTTGCAGACTTGAAAATCCTTGCCTATTGTAGGGCGCGCCTGTACTTCCAGTGCTGAACGAAAACCAATGATTTTGGATCCTGTTTTCATGCGAAATGGCTAAAAGAAATGTTTCACGTTTGTTACACTCAAACAGTGTCTCCTGTCATATGCTGAACTGGTCGCATTGTGGATTTTGCCTAAAACATGATTTTGGACAATGTTCATGGAACTCAGCTTAAAACGTACTTGCAGACTTGAAAATCCTTGCCTTTTGTAGGGCGCGCCTGTACTTCCAGTGCTGAACGAAAACCAATGATTTTGGATCCTGTTTTCATGCGAAATGGCTAAAAGAAATGTTTCACGTTTGTTACACTCAAACAGTGTCTCCTGTCATATGCTGAACTGGTCACATTGTGGATTTTGCCTAAAACATGATTTTGGACAATGTTCATGGAACTCAGCTTAAAACGTACTTGCAGACTTGAAAATCCTTGCCTATTGTAGGGCGCGCCTGTACTTCCAGTGCTGAACGAAAACCAATGATTTTGGATCCTGTTTTCATGCGAAATGGCTAAAATAAATGTTTCAAGTTTGTTACACTCAAACAGTGTCTCCTGTCATATGCTGAACTGGTCGCATTGTGGATTTAGCCTAAAACATGATTTTGGACAATGTTCATGGAACTCAGCTTAAAACGTACTTGCAGACTTGAAAATCCTTGCCTATTGTAGGGCGCGCCTGTACTTCCAGTGCTGAACGAAAACCAATGATTTTGGATCCTGTTTTCATGCGAAATGGCTAAAAGAAATGTTTCACGTTTGTTACACTCAAACAGTGTCTCCTGTCATATGCTGAACTGGTCGCATTGTGGATTTTGCCTAAAACATGATTTTGGACAATGTTCATGGAACTCAGCTTAAAACGTACTTGCAGACTTGAAAATCCTTGCCTTTTGTAGGGCGCGCCTGTACTTCCAGTGCTGAACGAAAACCAATGATTTTGGATCCTGTTTTCATGCGAAATGGCTAAAAGAAATGTTTCACGTTTGTTACACTCAAACAGTGTCTCCTGTCATATGCTGAACTGGTCACATTGTGGATTTTGCCTAAAACATGATTTTGGACAATGTTCATGGAACTCAGTTTAAAACGTACTTGCAGACTTGAAAATCCTTGCCTATTGTAGGGCGCGCCTGTACTTCCAGTGCTGAACGAAAACCAATGATTTTGGATCCTGTTTTCATGCGAAATGGCTAAAAGAAATGTTTCACGTTTGTTACACTCAAACAGTGTCTCCTGTCATATGCTGAACTGGTCGCATTGTGGATTTAGCCTAAAACATGATTTTGGACAATGTTCATGGAACTCAGCTTAAAACGTACTTGCAGACTTGAAAATCCTTGCCTATTGTAGGGCGCGCCTGTACTTCCAGTGCTGAACGAAAACCAATGATTTTGGATCCTGTTTTCATGCGAAATGGCTAAAATAAATGTTTCAAGTTTGTTACACTCAAACAGTGTCTCCTGTCATATGCTGAACTGGTCGCATTGTGGATTTAGCCAAAAAACATACTTTTGGACAATGTTCATGGAACTCAGCTTAAAACGTACTTGCAGACTTGAAAATCCTTGCCTATTGTAGGGCGCGCCTGTACTTCTAGTGCTGAACGAAAACCAATGATTGTGGATCCTGTTTTCATGCGAAATGGCTAAAAGAAATGTTTCACGTTTGTTACACTCAAACAGTGTCTCCTGTCATATGCTGAACTGGTCGCATTGTGGATTTTGCCTAAAACATGATTTTGGACAATGTTCATGGAACTCAGCTTAAAACGTACTTGCAGACTTGAAAATCCTTGCCTATTGTAGGGCGCGCCTGTACTTCCAGTGCTGAACGAAAACCAATGATTTTGGATCCTGTTTTCATGCGAAATGGCTAAAAGAAATGTTTCACGTTTGTTACACTCAAACAGTGTCTCCTGTCATATGCTGAACTGGTCGCATTGTGGATTTTGCCTAAAACATGATTTTGGACAATGTTCATGGAACTCAGCTTAAAACGTACTTGCAGACTTGAAAATCCTTGCCTATTGTAGGGCGCGCCTGTACTTCCAGTGCTGAACGAAAACCAATGATTTTGGATCCTGTTTTCATGCGAAATGGCTAAAATAAATGTTTCAAGTTTGTTACACTCAAACAGTGTCTCCTGTCATATGCTGAACTGGTCGCATTGTGGATTTAGCCAAAAAACATACTTTTGGACAATGTTCATGGAACTCAGCTTAAAACGTACTTGCAGACTTGAAAATCCTTGCCTATTGTAGGGCGCGCCTGTACTTCTAGTGCTGAACGAAAACCAATGATTGTGGATCCTGTTTTCATGCGAAATGGCTAAAAGAAATGTTTCACGTTTGTTACACTCAAACAGTGTCTCCTGTCATATGCTGAACTGGTCGCATTGTGGATTTTGCCTAAAACATGATTTTGGACAATGTTCATGGAACTCAGCTTAAAACGTACTTGCAGACTTGAAAATCCTTGCCTATTGTAGGGCGCGCCTGTACTTCCAGTGCTGAACGAAAACCAATGATTTTGGATCCTGTTTTCATGCGAAATGGCTAAAAGAAATGTTTCACGTTTGTTACACTCAAACAGTGTCTCCTGTCATATGCTGAACTGGTCGCATTGTGGATTTTGCCTAAAACATGATTTTGGACAATGTTCATGGAACTCAGCTTAAAACGTACTTGCAGACTTGAAAATCCTTGCCTTTTGTAGGGCGCGCCTGTACTTCCAGTGCTGAACGAAAACCAATGATTTTGGATCCTGTTTTCATGCGAAATGGCTAAAAGAAATGTTTCACGTTTGTTACACTCAAACAGTGTCTCCTGTCATATGCTGAACTGGTCACATTGTGGATTTTGCCTAAAACATGATTTTGGACAATGTTCATGGAACTCAGTTTAAAACGTACTTGCAGACTTGAAAATCCTTGCCTATTGTAGGGCGCGCCTGTACTTCCAGTGCTGAATGAAAACCAATGATTTTGGATCCTGTTTTCATGCGAAATGGCTAAAATAAATGTTTCAAGTTTGTTACACTCAAACAGTGTCTCCTGTCATATGCTGAACTGGTCGCATTGTGGATTTAGCCAAAAAACATACTTTTGGACAATGTTCATGGAACTCAGCTTAAAACGTACTTGCAGACTTGAAAATCCTTGCCTATTGTAGGGCGCGCCTGTACTTCTAGTGCTGAACGAAAACCAATGATTGTGGATCCTGTTTTCATGCGAAATGGCTAAAAGAAATGTTTCACGTTTGTTACACTCAAACAGTGTCTCCTGTCATATGCTGAACTGGTCGCATTGTGGATTTTGCCTAAAACATGATTTTGGACAATGTTCATGGAACTCAGCTTAAAACGTACTTGCAGACTTGAAAATCCTTGCCTATTGTAGGGCGCGCCTGTACTTCCAGTGCTGAACGAAAACCAATGATTTTGGATCCTGTTTTCATGCGAAATGGCTAAAAGAAATGTTTCACGTTTGTTACACTCAAACAGTGTCTCCTGTCATATGCTGAACTGGTCGCATTGTGGATTTTGCCTAAAACATGATTTTGGACAATGTTCATGGAACTCAGCTTAAAACGTACTTGCAGACTTGAAAATCCTTGCCTTTTGTAGGGCGCGCCTGTACTTCCAGTGCTGAACGAAAACCAATGATTTTGGATCCTGTTTTCATGCGAAATGGCTAAAAGAAATGTTTCACGTTTGTTACACTCAAACAGTGTCTCCTGTCATATGCTGAACTGGTCACATTGTGGATTTTGCCTAAAACATGATTTTGGACAATGTTCATGGAACTCAGTTTAAAACGTACTTGCAGACTTGAAAATCCTTGCCTATTGTAGGGCGCGCCTGTACTTCCAGTGCTGAACGAAAACCAATGATTTTGGATCCTGTTTTCATGCGAAATGGCTAAAAGAAATGTTTCAAGTTTGTTACACTCAAACAGTGTCTCCTGTCATATGCTGAACTGGTCGCATTGTGGATTTAGCCAAAAAACATGATTTTGGACAATGTTCATGGAACTCAGCTTAAAACGTACTTGCAGACTTGAAAATCCTTGCCTTTTGTAGGGCGCGCCTGTACTTCCAGTGCTGAACGAAAAGCAATGATTTTGGATCCTGTTTTCATGCGAAATGGCTAAAATAAATGTTTCAAGTTTGTTACACTCAAACAGTGTCTCCTGTCATATGCTGAACTGGTCGCATTGTGGATTTAGCCTAAAACATGATTTTGGACAATGTTCATGGAACTCAGTTTAAAACGTACTTGCAGACTTGAAAATCCTTGCCTATTGTAGGGCGCGCCTGTACTTCTAAGTGCTGAACGAAAACCAATGATTGTGGATACTGTTTTCATGCGAAATGGCTAAAAGAAATGTTTCAAGTTTGTTACACTCAAACAGTGTCTCCTGTCATATGCTGAACTGGTCGCATTGTGGATTTAGCCAAAAAACATGATTTTGGACAATGTTCATGGAACTCAGCTTAAAACGTACTTGCAGACTTGAAAATCCTTGCCTATTGTAGGGCGCGCCTGTACTTCTAGTGCTGAACGAAAACCAATGATTTTGGATCCTGTTTTCATGCGAAATGGCTAAAAGAAATGTTTCACGTTTGTTACACTCAAACAGTGTCTCCTGTCATATGCTGAACTGGTCGCATTGTGGATTTTGCCTAAAACATGATTTTGGACAATGTTCATGGAACTCAGCTTAAAACGTACTTGCAGACTTGAAAATCCTTGCCTTTTGTAGGGCGCGCCTGTACTTCCAGTGCTGAACGAAAACCAATGATTTTGGATCCTGTTTTCATGCGAAATGGCTAAAAGAAATGTTTCACGTTTGTTACACTCAAACAGTGTCTCCTGTCATATGCTGAACTGGTCGCATTGTGGATTTTGCCTAAAACATGATTTTGGACAATGTTCATGGAACTCAGTTTAAAACGTAGTTGCAGACTTGAAAATCCTTGCCTTTTGTAGGGCGCGCCTGTACTTCCAGTGCTGAACGAAAACCAATGATTTTGGATCCTGTTTTCATGCGAAATGGCTAAAAGAAATGTTTCAAGTTTGTTACACTCAAACAGTGTCTCCTGTCATATGCTGAACTGGTCGCATTGTGGATTTAGCCAAAAAACATGATTTTGGACAATGTTCATGGAACTCAGCTTAAAACGTACTTGCAGACTTGAAAATCCTTGCCTTTTGTAGGGCGCGCCTGTACTTCCAGTGCTGAACGAAAAGCAATGATTTTGGATCCTGTTTTCATGCGAAATGGCTAAAAGAAATGTTTCACGTTTGTTACACTCAAACAGTGTCTCCTGTCATATGCTGAACTGGTCGCATTGTGGATTTTGCCTAAAACATGATTTTGGACAATGTTCATGGAACTCAGTTTAAAACGTAGTTGCAGACTTGAAAATCCTTGCCTATTGTAGGGCGCGCCTGTACTTCCAGTGCTAAACGAAAACCAATGATTTTGGATCCTGTTTTCATGCGAAATGGCTAAAAGAAATGTTTCAAGTTTGTTACACTCAAACAGTGTCTCCTGTCATATGCTGAACTGGTCGCATTGTGGATTTAGCCAAAAAACATGATTTTGGACAATGTTCATGGAACTCAGCTTAAAACGTACTTGCAGACTTGAAAATCCTTGCCTTTTGTAGGGCGCGCCTGTACTTCCAGTGCTGAACGAAAAGCAATGATTTTGGATCCTGTTTTCATGCGAAATGGCTAAAATAAATGTTTCAAGTTTGTTACACTCAAACAGTGTCTCCTGTCATATGCTGAACTGGTCGCATTGTGGATTTAGCCAAAAAACATGATTTTGGACAATGTTCATGGAACTCAGCTTAAAACGTACTTGCAGACTTGAAAATCCTTGCCTATTGTAGGGCGCGCCTGTACTTCTAGTGCTGAACGAAAACCAATGATTGTGGATCCTGTTTTCATGCGAAATGGCTGAAAGAAATGTTTCACGTTTGTTACACTCAAACAGTGTCTCATGTCATATGCTGAACTGGTCGCATTGTGGATTTTGCCTAAAACATGATTTTGGACAATGTTCATGGAACTCAGCTTAAAACGTACTTGCAGACTTGAAAATCCTTGCCTATTGTAGGGCGCGCCTGTACTTCCAGTGCTGACGAAAACCAATGATTTTGGATCCTGTTTTCATGCGAAATGGCTAAAAGAAATGTTTCAAGTTTGTTACACTCAAACAGTGTCTCCTGTCATATGCTGAACTGGTCGCATTGTGGATTTTGCCTAAAACATGATTTTGGACAATGTTCATGGAACTCAGCTTAAAACGTACTTGCAGACTTGAAAATCCTTGCCTTTTGTAGGGCGCGCCTGTACTTCCAGTGCTGAACGAAAACCAATGATTTTGGATCCTGTTTTCATGCGAAATGGCTAAAATAAATGTTTCAAGTTTGTTACACTCAAACAGTGTCTCCTGTCATATGCTGAACTGGTCGCATTGTGGATTTAGCCAAAAAACATACTTTTGGACAATGTTCATGGAACTCAGCTTAAAACGTACTTGCAGACTTGAAAATCCTTGCCTATTGTAGGGCGCGCCTGTACTTCTAGTGCTGAACGAAAACCAATGATTGTGGATCCTGTTTTCATGCGAAATGGCTAAAAGAAATGTTTCACGTTTGTTACACTCAAACAGTGTCTCCTGTCATATGCTGAACTGGTCGCATTGTGGATTTTGCCTAAAACATGATTTTGGACAATGTTCATGGAACTCAGCTTAAAACGTACTTGCAGACTTGAAAATCCTTGCCTATTGTAGGGCGCGCCTGTACTTCCAGTGCTGAACGAAAACCAATGATTTTGGATCCTGTTTTCATGCGAAATGGCTAAAAGAAATGTTTCACGTTTGTTACACTCAAACAGTGTCTCCTGTCATATGCTGAACTGGTCGCATTGTGGATTTTGCCTAAAACATGATTTTGGACAATGTTCATGGAACTCAGCTTAAAACGTACTTGCAGACTTGAAAATCCTTGCCTTTTGTAGGGCGCGCCTGTACTTCCAGTGCTGAACGAAAACCAATGATTTTGGATCCTGTTTTCATGCGAAATGGCTAAAAGAAATGTTTCACGTTTGTTACACTCAAACAGTGTCTCCTGTCATATGCTGAACTGGTCACATTGTGGATTTTGCCTAAAACATGATTTTGGACAATGTTCATGGAACTCAGTTTAAAACGTACTTGCAGACTTGAAAATCCTTGCCTATTGTAGGGCGCGCCTGTACTTCCAGTGCTGAACGAAAACCAATGATTTTGGATCCTGTTTTCATGCGAAATGGCTAAAAGAAATGTTTCAAGTTTGTTACACTCAAACAGTGTCTCCTGTCATATGCTGAACTGGTCGCATTGTGGATTTAGCCAAAAAACATGATTTTGGACAATGTTCATGGAACTCAGCTTAAAACGTACTTGCAGACTTGAAAATCCTTGCCTTTTGTAGGGCGCGCCTGTACTTCCAGTGCTGAACGAAAAGCAATGATTTTGGATCCTGTTTTCATGCGAAATGGCTAAAATAAATGTTTCAAGTTTGTTACACTCAAACAGTGTCTCCTGTCATATGCTGAACTGGTCGCATTGTGGATTTAGCCTAAAACATGATTTTGGACAATGTTCATGGAACTCAGTTTAAAACGTACTTGCAGACTTGAAAATCCTTGCCTATTGTAGGGCGCGCCTGTACTTCTAAGTGCTGAACGAAAACCAATGATTGTGGATACTGTTTTCATGCGAAATGGCTAAAAGAAATGTTTCAAGTTTGTTACACTCAAACAGTGTCTCCTGTCATATGCTGAACTGGTCGCATTGTGGATTTAGCCAAAAAACATGATTTTGGACAATGTTCATGGAACTCAGCTTAAAACGTACTTGCAGACTTGAAAATCCTTGCCTATTGTAGGGCGCGCCTGTACTTCTAGTGCTGAACGAAAACCAATGATTTTGGATCCTGTTTTCATGCGAAATGGCTAAAAGAAATGTTTCACGTTTGTTACACTCAAACAGTGTCTCCTGTCATATGCTGAACTGGTCGCATTGTGGATTTTGCCTAAAACATGATTTTGGACAATGTTCATGGAACTCAGCTTAAAACGTACTTGCAGACTTGAAAATCCTTGCCTTTTGTAGGGCGCGCCTGTACTTCCAGTGCTGAACGAAAACCAATGATTTTGGATCCTGTTTTCATGCGAAATGGCTAAAAGAAATGTTTCACGTTTGTTACACTCAAACAGTGTCTCCTGTCATATGCTGAACTGGTCGCATTGTGGATTTTGCCTAAAACATGATTTTGGACAATGTTCATGGAACTCAGTTTAAAACGTAGTTGCAGACTTGAAAATCCTTGCCTATTGTAGGGCGCGCCTGTACTTCCAGTGCTGAACGAAAACCAATGATTTTGGATCCTGTTTTCATGCGAAATGGCTAAAAGAAATGTTTCAAGTTTGTTACACTCAAACAGTGTCTCCTGTCATATGCTGAACTGGTCGCATTGTGGATTTAGCCAAAAAACATGATTTTGGACAATGTTCATGGAACTCAGCTTAAAACGTACTTGCAGACTTGAAAATCCTTGCCTTTTGTAGGGCGCGCCTGTACTTCCAGTGCTGAACGAAAAGCAATGATTTTGGATCCTGTTTTCATGCGAAATGGCTAAAAGAAATGTTTCACGTTTGTTACACTCAAACAGTGTCTCCTGTCATATGCTGAACTGGTCGCATTGTGGATTTTGCCTAAAACATGATTTTGGACAATGTTCATGGAACTCAGTTTAAAACGTAGTTGCAGACTTGAAAATCCTTGCCTATTGTAGGGCGCGCCTGTACTTCCAGTGCTAAACGAAAACCAATGATTTTGGATCCTGTTTTCATGCGAAATGGCTAAAAGAAATGTTTCAAGTTTGTTACACTCAAACAGTGTCTCCTGTCATATGCTGAACTGGTCGCATTGTGGATTTAGCCAAAAAACATGATTTTGGACAATGTTCATGGAACTCAGCTTAAAACGTACTTGCAGACTTGAAAATCCTTGCCTTTTGTAGGGCGCGCCTGTACTTCCAGTGCTGAACGAAAAGCAATGATTTTGGATCCTGTTTTCATGCGAAATGGCTAAAATAAATGTTTCAAGTTTGTTACACTCAAACAGTGTCTCCTGTCATATGCTGAACTGGTCGCATTGTGGATTTAGCCAAAAAACATGATTTTGGACAATGTTCATGGAACTCAGCTTAAAACGTACTTGCAGACTTGAAAATCCTTGCCTATTGTAGGGCGCGCCTGTACTTCTAGTGCTGAACGAAAACCAATGATTGTGGATCCTGTTTTCATGCGAAATGGCTGAAAGAAATGTTTCACGTTTGTTACACTCAAACAGTGTCTCATGTCATATGCTGAACTGGTCGCATTGTGGATTTTGCCTAAAACATGATTTTGGACAATGTTCATGGAACTCAGCTTAAAACGTACTTGCAGACTTGAAAATCCTTGCCTATTGTAGGGCGCGCCTGTACTTCCAGTGCTGACGAAAACCAATGATTTTGGATCCTGTTTTCATGCGAAATGGCTAAAAGAAATGTTTCAAGTTTGTTACACTCAAACAGTGTCTCCTGTCATATGCTGAACTGGTCGCATTGTGGATTTTGCCTAAAACATGATTTTGGACAATGTTCATGGAACTCAGCTTAAAACGTACTTGCAGACTTGAAAATCCTTGCCTTTTGTAGGGCGCGCCTGTACTTCCAGTGCTGAACGAAAACCAATGATTTTGGATCCTGTTTTCATGCGAAATGGCTAAAATAAATGTTTCAAGTTTGTTACACTCAAACAGTGTCTCCTGTCATATGCTGAACTGGTCGCATTGTGGATTTAGCCAAAAAACATACTTTTGGACAATGTTCATGGAACTCAGCTTAAAACGTACTTGCAGACTTGAAAATCCTTGCCTATTGTAGGGCGCGCCTGTACTTCTAGTGCTGAACGAAAACCAATGATTGTGGATCCTGTTTTCATGCGAAATGGCTAAAAGAAATGTTTCACGTTTGTTACACTCAAACAGTGTCTCCTGTCATATGCTGAACTGGTCGCATTGTGGATTTTGCCTAAAACATGATTTTGGACAATGTTCATGGAACTCAGCTTAAAACGTACTTGCAGACTTGAAAATCCTTGCCTATTGTAGGGCGCGCCTGTACTTCCAGTGCTGAACGAAAACCAATGATTTTGGATCCTGTTTTCATGCGAAATGGCTAAAAGAAATGTTTCACGTTTGTTACACTCAAACAGTGTCTCCTGTCATATGCTGAACTGGTCGCATTGTGGATTTTGCCTAAAACATGATTTTGGACAATGTTCATGGAACTCAGCTTAAAACGTACTTGCAGACTTGAAAATCCTTGCCTTTTGTAGGGCGCGCCTGTACTTCCAGTGCTGAACGAAAACCAATGATTTTGGATCCTGTTTTCATGCGAAATGGCTAAAAGAAATGTTTCACGTTTGTTACACTCAAACAGTGTCTCCTGTCATATGCTGAACTGGTCACATTGTGGATTTTGCCTAAAACATGATTTTGGACAATGTTCATGGAACTCAGTTTAAAACGTACTTGCAGACTTGAAAATCCTTGCCTATTGTAGGGCGCGCCTGTACTTCCAGTGCTGAACGAAAACCAATGATTTTGGATCCTGTTTTCATGCGAAATGGCTAAAATAAATGTTTCAAGTTTGTTACACTCAAACAGTGTCTCCTGTCATATGCTGAACTGGTCGCATTGTGGATTTAGCCAAAAAACATACTTTTGGACAATGTTCATGGAACTCAGCTTAAAACGTACTTGCAGACTTGAAAATCCTTGCCTATTGTAGGGCGCGCCTGTACTTCTAGTGCTGAACGAAAACCAATGATTGTGGATCCTGTTTTCATGCGAAATGGCTAAAAGAAATGTTTCACGTTTGTTACACTCAAACAGTGTCTCCTGTCATATGCTGAACTGGTCGCATTGTGGATTTTGCCTAAAACATGATTTTGGACAATGTTCATGGAACTCAGCTTAAAACGTACTTGCAGACTTGAAAATCCTTGCCTATTGTAGGGCGCGCCTGTACTTCCAGTGCTGAACGAAAACCAATGATTTTGGATCCTGTTTTCATGCGAAATGGCTAAAAGAAATGTTTCACGTTTGTTACACTCAAACAGTGTCTCCTGTCATATGCTGAACTGGTCACATTGTGGATTTTGCCTAAAACATGATTTTGGACAATGTTCATGGAACTCAGTTTAAAACGTACTTGCAGACTTGAAAATCCTTGCCTATTGTAGGGCGCGCCTGTACTTCCAGTGCTGAACGAAAACCAATGATTTTGGATCCTGTTTTCATGCGAAATGGCTAAAATAAATGTTTCAAGTTTGTTACACTCAAACAGTGTCTCCTGTCATATGCTGAACTGGTCGCATTGTGGATTTAGCCAAAAAACATACTTTTGGACAATGTTCATGGAACTCAGCTTAAAACGTACTTGCAGACTTGAAAATCCTTGCCTATTGTAGGGCGCGCCTGTACTTCTAGTGCTGAACGAAAACCAATGATTGTGGATCCTGTTTTCATGCGAAATGGCTAAAAGAAATGTTTCACGTTTGTTACACTCAAACAGTGTCTCCTGTCATATGCTGAACTGGTCGCATTGTGGATTTTGCCTAAAACATGATTTTGGACAATGTTCATGGAACTCAGCTTAAAACGTACTTGCAGACTTGAAAATCCTTGCCTATTGTAGGGCGCGCCTGTACTTCCAGTGCTGAACGAAAACCAATGATTTTGGATCCTGTTTTCATGCGAAATGGCTAAAAGAAATGTTTCACGTTTGTTACACTCAAACAGTGTCTCCTGTCATATGCTGAACTGGTCGCATTGTGGATTTTGCCTAAAACATGATTTTGGACAATGTTCATGGAACTCAGCTTAAAACGTACTTGCAGACTTGAAAATCCTTGCCTTTTGTAGGGCGCGCCTGTACTTCCAGTGCTGAACGAAAACCAATGATTTTGGATCCTGTTTTCATGCGAAATGGCTAAAAGAAATGTTTCACGTTTGTTACACTCAAACAGTGTCTCCTGTCATATGCTGAACTGGTCACATTGTGGATTTTGCCTAAAACATGATTTTGGACAATGTTCATGGAACTCAGTTTAAAACGTACTTGCAGACTTGAAAATCCTTGCCTATTGTAGGGCGCGCCTGTACTTCCAGTGCTGAACGAAAACCAATGATTTTGGATCCTGTTTTCATGCGAAATGGCTAAAATAAATGTTTCAAGTTTGTTACACTCAAACAGTGTCTCCTGTCATATGCTGAACTGGTCGCATTGTGGATTTAGCCAAAAAACATACTTTTGGACAATGTTCATGGAACTCAGCTTAAAACGTACTTGCAGACTTGAAAATCCTTGCCTATTGTAGGGCGCGCCTGTACTTCTAGTGCTGAACGAAAACCAATGATTGTGGATCCTGTTTTCATGCGAAATGGCTAAAAGAAATGTTTCACGTTTGTTACACTCAAACAGTGTCTCCTGTCATATGCTGAACTGGTCGCATTGTGGATTTTGCCTAAAACATGATTTTGGACAATGTTCATGGAACTCAGCTTAAAACGTACTTGCAGACTTGAAAATCCTTGCCTATTGTAGGGCGCGCCTGTACTTCCAGTGCTGAACGAAAACCAATGATTTTGGATCCTGTTTTCATGCGAAATGGCTAAAAGAAATGTTTCACGTTTGTTACACTCAAACAGTGTCTCCTGTCATATGCTGAACTGGTCACATTGTGGATTTTGCCTAAAACATGATTTTGGACAATGTTCATGGAACTCAGTTTAAAACGTACTTGCAGACTTGAAAATCCTTGCCTATTGTAGGGCGCGCCTGTACTTCCAGTGCTGAACGAAAACCAATGATTTTGGATCCTGTTTTCATGCGAAATGGCTAAAATAAATGTTTCAAGTTTGTTACACTCAAACAGTGTCTCCTGTCATATGCTGAACTGGTCGCATTGTGGATTTAGCCAAAAAACATACTTTTGGACAATGTTCATGGAACTCAGCTTAAAACGTACTTGCAGACTTGAAAATCCTTGCCTATTGTAGGGCGCGCCTGTACTTCTAGTGCTGAACGAAAACCAATGATTGTGGATCCTGTTTTCATGCGAAATGGCTAAAAGAAATGTTTCACGTTTGTTACACTCAAACAGTGTCTCCTGTCATATGCTGAACTGGTCGCATTGTGGATTTTGCCTAAAACATGATTTTGGACAATGTTCATGGAACTCAGCTTAAAACGTACTTGCAGACTTGAAAATCCTTGCCTTTTGTAGGGCGCGCCTGTACTTCCAGTGCTGAACGAAAACCAATGATTTTGGATCCTGTTTTCATGCGAAATGGCTAAAAGAAATGTTTCACGTTTGTTACACTCAAACAGTGTCTCCTGTCATATGCTGAACTGGTCACATTGTGGATTTTGCCTAAAACATGATTTTGGACAATGTTCATGGAACTCAGTTTAAAACGTACTTGCAGACTTGAAAATCCTTGCCTATTGTAGGGCGCGCCTGTACTTCCAGTGCTGAACGAAAACCAATGATTTTGGATCCTGTTTTCATGCGAAATGGCTAAAAGAAATGTTTCAAGTTTGTTACACTCAAACAGTGTCTCCTGTCATATGCTGAACTGGTCGCATTGTGGATTTAGCCAAAAAACATGATTTTGGACAATGTTCATGGAACTCAGCTTAAAACGTACTTGCAGACTTGAAAATCCTTGCCTTTTGTAGGGCGCGCCTGTACTTCCAGTGCTGAACGAAAAGCAATGATTTTGGATCCTGTTTTCATGCGAAATGGCTAAAATAAATGTTTCAAGTTTGTTACACTCAAACAGTGTCTCCTGTCATATGCTGAACTGGTCGCATTGTGGATTTAGCCTAAAACATGATTTTGGACAATGTTCATGGAACTCAGTTTAAAACAAACTTGCAGACTTGAAAATCCTTGCCTATTGTAGGGCGCGCCTGTACTTCTAAGTGCTGAACGAAAACCAATGATTTTGGATCCTGTTTTCATGCGAAATGGCTAAAAGAAATGTTTCACGTTTGTTACACTCAAACAGTGTCTCCTGTCATATGCTGAACTGGTCGCATTGTGGATTTTGCCTAAAACATGATTTTGGACAATGTTCATGGAACTCAGCTTAAAACGTACTTGCAGACTTGAAAATCCTTGCCTTTTGTAGGGCGCGCCTGTACTTCCAGTGCTGAACGAAAACCAATGATTTTGGATCCTGTTTTCATGCGAAATGGCTAAAAGAAATGTTTCACGTTTGTTACACTCAAACAGTGTCTCCTGTCATATGCTGAACTGGTCGCATTGTGGATTTTGCCTAAAACATGATTTTGGACAATGTTCATGGAACTCAGTTTAAAACGTAGTTGCAGACTTGAAAATCCTTGCCTATTGTAGGGCGCGCCTGTACTTCCAGTGCTGAACGAAAACCAATGATTTTGGATCCTGTTTTCATGCGAAATGGCTAAAAGAAATGTTTCAAGTTTGTTACACTCAAACAGTGTCTCCTGTCATATGCTGAACTGGTCGCATTGTGGATTTAGCCAAAAAACATGATTTTGGACAATGTTCATGGAACTCAGCTTAAAACGTACTTGCAGACTTGAAAATCCTTGCCTTTTGTAGGGCGCGCCTGTACTTCCAGTGCTGAACGAAAAGCAATGATTTTGGATCCTGTTTTCATGCGAAATGGCTAAAAGAAATGTTTCACGTTTGTTACACTCAAACAGTGTCTCCTGTCATATGCTGAACTGGTCGCATTGTGGATTTTGCCTAAAACATGATTTTGGACAATGTTCATGGAACTCAGTTTAAAACGTAGTTGCAGACTTGAAAATCCTTGCCTATTGTAGGGCGCGCCTGTACTTCCAGTGCTAAACGAAAACCAATGATTTTGGATCCTGTTTTCATGCGAAATGGCTAAAAGAAATGTTTCAAGTTTGTTACACTCAAACAGTGTCTCCTGTCATATGCTGAACTGGTCGCATTGTGGATTTAGCCAAAAAACATGATTTTGGACAATGTTCATGGAACTCAGCTTAAAACGTACTTGCAGACTTGAAAATCCTTGCCTATTGTAGGGCGCGCCTGTACTTCCAGTGCTGACGAAAACCAATGATTTTGGATCCTGTTTTCATGCGAAATGGCTAAAAGAAATGTTTCAAGTTTGTTACACTCAAACAGTGTCTCCTGTCATATGCTGAACTGGTCGCATTGTGGATTTTGCCTAAAACATGATTTTGGACAATGTTCATGGAACTCAGCTTAAAACGTACTTGCAGACTTGAAAATCCTTGCCTTTTGTAGGGCGCGCCTGTACTTCCAGTGCTGAACGAAAACCAATGATTTTGGATCCTGTTTTCATGCGAAATGGCTAAAATAAATGTTTCAAGTTTGTTACACTCAAACAGTGTCTCCTGTCATATGCTGAACTGGTCGCATTGTGGATTTAGCCAAAAAACATACTTTTGGACAATGTTCATGGAACTCAGCTTAAAACGTACTTGCAGACTTGAAAATCCTTGCCTATTGTAGGGCGCGCCTGTACTTCTAGTGCTGAACGAAAACCAATGATTGTGGATCCTGTTTTCATGCGAAATGGCTAAAAAAAATGTTTCACGTTTGTTACACTCAAACAGTGTCTCCTGTCATATGCTGAACTGGTCGCATTGTGGATTTTGCCTAAAACATGATTTTGGACAATGTTCATGGAACTCAGTTTAAAACGTAGTTGCAGACTTGAAAATCCTTGCCTATTGTAGGGCGCGCCTGTACTTCCAGTGCTAAACGAAAACCAATGATTTTGGATCCTGTTTTCATGCGAAATGGCTAAAAGAAATGTTTCAAGTTTGTTACACTCAAACAGTGTCTCCTGTCATATGCTGAACTGGTCGCATTGTGGATTTAGCCAAAAAACATGATTTTGGACAATGTTCATGGAACTCAGCTTAAAACGTACTTGCAGACTTGAAAATCCTTGCCTATTGTAGGGCGCGCCTGTACTTCCAGTGCTGACGAAAACCAATGATTTTGGATCCTGTTTTCATGCGAAATGGCTAAAAGAAATGTTTCAAGTTTGTTACACTCAAACAGTGTCTCCTGTCATATGCTGAACTGGTCGCATTGTGGATTTTGCCTAAAACATGATTTTGGACAATGTTCATGGAACTCAGCTTAAAACGTACTTGCAGACTTGAAAATCCTTGCCTTTTGTAGGGCGCGCCTGTACTTCCAGTGCTGAACGAAAACCAATGATTTTGGATCCTGTTTTCATGCGAAATGGCTAAAATAAATGTTTCAAGTTTGTTACACTCAAACAGTGTCTCCTGTCATATGCTGAACTGGTCGCATTGTGGATTTAGCCAAAAAACATACTTTTGGACAATGTTCATGGAACTCAGCTTAAAACGTACTTGCAGACTTGAAAATCCTTGCCTATTGTAGGGCGCGCCTGTACTTCTAGTGCTGAACGAAAACCAATGATTGTGGATCCTGTTTTCATGCGAAATGGCTAAAAAAAATGTTTCACGTTTGTTACACTCAAACAGTGTCTCCTGTCATATGCTGAACTGGTCGCATTGTGGATTTTGCCTAAAACATGATTTTGGACAATGTTCATGGAACTCAGCTTAAAACGTACTTGCAGACTTGAAAATCCTTGCCTATTGTAGGGCGCGCCTGTACTTCCAGTGCTGAACGAAAACCAATGATTTTGGATCCTGTTTTCATGCGAAATGGCTAAAAGAAATGTTTCACGTTTGTTACACTCAAACAGTGTCTCCTGTCATATGCTGAACTGGTCGCATTGTGGATTTTGCCTAAAACATGATTTTGGACAATGTTCATGGAACTCAGCTTAAAACGTACTTGCAGACTTGAAAATCCTTGCCTTTTGTAGGGCGCGCCTGTACTTCCAGTGCTGAACGAAAACCAATGATTTTGGATCCTGTTTTCATGCGAAATGGCTAAAAGAAATGTTTCACGTTTGTTACACTCAAACAGTGTCTCCTGTCATATGCTGAACTGGTCACATTGTGGATTTTGCCTAAAACATGATTTTGGACAATGTTCATGGAACTCAGTTTAAAACGTACTTGCAGACTTGAAAATCCTTGCCTATTGTAGGGCGCGCCTGTACTTCCAGTGCTGAACGAAAACCAATGATTTTGGATCCTGTTTTCATGCGAAATGGCTAAAATAAATGTTTCAAGTTTGTTACACTCAAACAGTGTCTCCTGTCATATGCTGAACTGGTCGCATTGTGGATTTAGCCAAAAAACATACTTTTGGACAATGTTCATGGAACTCAGCTTAAAACGTACTTGCAGACTTGAAAATCCTTGCCTATTGTAGGGCGCGCCTGTACTTCTAGTGCTGAACGAAAACCAATGATTGTGGATCCTGTTTTCATGCGAAATGGCTAAAAGAAATGTTTCACGTTTGTTACACTCAAACAGTGTCTCCTGTCATATGCTGAACTGGTCGCATTGTGGATTTTGCCTAAAACATGATTTTGGACAATGTTCATGGAACTCAGCTTAAAACGTACTTGCAGACTTGAAAATCCTTGCCTATTGTAGGGCGCGCCTGTACTTCCAGTGCTGAACGAAAACCAATGATTTTGGATCCTGTTTTCATGCGAAATGGCTAAAAGAAATGTTTCACGTTTGTTACACTCAAACAGTGTCTCCTGTCATATGCTGAACTGGTCACATTGTGGATTTTGCCTAAAACATGATTTTGGACAATGTTCATGGAACTCAGTTTAAAACGTACTTGCAGACTTGAAAATCCTTGCCTATTGTAGGGCGCGCCTGTACTTCCAGTGCTGAACGAAAACCAATGATTTTGGATCCTGTTTTCATGCGAAATGGCTAAAATAAATGTTTCAAGTTTGTTACACTCAAACAGTGTCTCCTGTCATATGCTGAACTGGTCGCATTGTGGATTTAGCCAAAAAACATACTTTTGGACAATGTTCATGGAACTCAGCTTAAAACGTACTTGCAGACTTGAAAATCCTTGCCTATTGTAGGGCGCGCCTGTACTTCTAGTGCTGAACGAAAACCAATGATTGTGGATCCTGTTTTCATGCGAAATGGCTAAAAGAAATGTTTCACGTTTGTTACACTCAAACAGTGTCTCCTGTCATATGCTGAACTGGTCGCATTGTGGATTTTGCCTAAAACATGATTTTGGACAATGTTCATGGAACTCAGCTTAAAACGTACTTGCAGACTTGAAAATCCTTGCCTATTGTAGGGCGCGCCTGTACTTCCAGTGCTGAACGAAAACCAATGATTTTGGATCCTGTTTTCATGCGAAATGGCTAAAAGAAATGTTTCACGTTTGTTACACTCAAACAGTGTCTCCTGTCATATGCTGAACTGGTCGCATTGTGGATTTTGCCTAAAACATGATTTTGGACAATGTTCATGGAACTCAGCTTAAAACGTACTTGCAGACTTGAAAATCCTTGCCTTTTGTAGGGCGCGCCTGTACTTCCAGTGCTGAACGAAAACCAATGATTTTGGATCCTGTTTTCATGCGAAATGGCTAAAAGAAATGTTTCACGTTTGTTACACTCAAACAGTGTCTCCTGTCATATGCTGAACTGGTCACATTGTGGATTTTGCCTAAAACATGATTTTGGACAATGTTCATGGAACTCAGTTTAAAACGTACTTGCAGACTTGAAAATCCTTGCCTATTGTAGGGCGCGCCTGTACTTCCAGTGCTGAACGAAAACCAATGATTTTGGATCCTGTTTTCATGCGAAATGGCTAAAATAAATGTTTCAAGTTTGTTACACTCAAACAGTGTCTCCTGTCATATGCTGAACTGGTCGCATTGTGGATTTAGCCAAAAAACATACTTTTGGACAATGTTCATGGAACTCAGCTTAAAACGTACTTGCAGACTTGAAAATCCTTGCCTATTGTAGGGCGCGCCTGTACTTCTAGTGCTGAACGAAAACCAATGATTGTGGATCCTGTTTTCATGCGAAATGGCTAAAAGAAATGTTTCACGTTTGTTACACTCAAACAGTGTCTCCTGTCATATGCTGAACTGGTCGCATTGTGGATTTTGCCTAAAACATGATTTTGGACAATGTTCATGGAACTCAGCTTAAAACGTACTTGCAGACTTGAAAATCCTTGCCTATTGTAGGGCGCGCCTGTACTTCCAGTGCTGAACGAAAACCAATGATTTTGGATCCTGTTTTCATGCGAAATGGCTAAAAGAAATGTTTCACGTTTGTTACACTCAAACAGTGTCTCCTGTCATATGCTGAACTGGTCACATTGTGGATTTTGCCTAAAACATGATTTTGGACAATGTTCATGGAACTCAGTTTAAAACGTACTTGCAGACTTGAAAATCCTTGCCTATTGTAGGGCGCGCCTGTACTTCCAGTGCTGAACGAAAACCAATGATTTTGGATCCTGTTTTCATGCGAAATGGCTAAAATAAATGTTTCAAGTTTGTTACACTCAAACAGTGTCTCCTGTCATATGCTGAACTGGTCGCATTGTGGATTTAGCCAAAAAACATACTTTTGGACAATGTTCATGGAACTCAGCTTAAAACGTACTTGCAGACTTGAAAATCCTTGCCTATTGTAGGGCGCGCCTGTACTTCTAGTGCTGAACGAAAACCAATGATTGTGGATCCTGTTTTCATGCGAAATGGCTAAAAGAAATGTTTCACGTTTGTTACACTCAAACAGTGTCTCCTGTCATATGCTGAACTGGTCGCATTGTGGATTTTGCCTAAAACATGATTTTGGACAATGTTCATGGAACTCAGCTTAAAACGTACTTGCAGACTTGAAAATCCTTGCCTATTGTAGGGCGCGCCTGTACTTCCAGTGCTGAACGAAAACCAATGATTTTGGATCCTGTTTTCATGCGAAATGGCTAAAAGAAATGTTTCACGTTTGTTACACTCAAACAGTGTCTCCTGTCATATGCTGAACTGGTCGCATTGTGGATTTTGCCTAAAACATGATTTTGGACAATGTTCATGGAACTCAGCTTAAAACGTACTTGCAGACTTGAAAATCCTTGCCTTTTGTAGGGCGCGCCTGTACTTCCAGTGCTGAACGAAAACCAATGATTTTGGATCCTGTTTTCATGCGAAATGGCTAAAAGAAATGTTTCACGTTTGTTACACTCAAACAGTGTCTCCTGTCATATGCTGAACTGGTCACATTGTGGATTTTGCCTAAAACATGATTTTGGACAATGTTCATGGAACTCAGTTTAAAACGTACTTGCAGACTTGAAAATCCTTGCCTATTGTAGGGCGCGCCTGTACTTCCAGTGCTGAACGAAAACCAATGATTTTGGATCCTGTTTTCATGCGAAATGGCTAAAAGAAATGTTTCAAGTTTGTTACACTCAAACAGTGTCTCCTGTCATATGCTGAACTGGTCGCATTGTGGATTTAGCCAAAAAACATACTTTTGGACAATGTTCATGGAACTCAGCTTAAAACGTACTTGCAGACTTGAAAATCCTTGCCTATTGTAGGGCGCGCCTGTACTTCTAGTGCTGAACGAAAACCAATGATTGTGGATCCTGTTTTCATGCGAAATGGCTAAAAGAAATGTTTCACGTTTGTTACACTCAAACAGTGTCTCCTGTCATATGCTGAACTGGTCGCATTGTGGATTTTGCCTAAAACATGATTTTGGACAATGTTCATGGAACTCAGCTTAAAACGTACTTGCAGACTTGAAAATCCTTGCCTATTGTAGGGCGCGCCTGTACTTCCAGTGCTGAACGAAAACCAATGATTTTGGATCCTGTTTTCATGCGAAATGGCTAAAAGAAATGTTTCACGTTTGTTACACTCAAACAGTGTCTCCTGTCATATGCTGAACTGGTCACATTGTGGATTTTGCCTAAAACATGATTTTGGACAATGTTCATGGAACTCAGTTTAAAACGTACTTGCAGACTTGAAAATCCTTGCCTATTGTAGGGCGCGCCTGTACTTCCAGTGCTGAACGAAAACCAATGATTTTGGATCCTGTTTTCATGCGAAATGGCTAAAATAAATGTTTCAAGTTTGTTACACTCAAACAGTGTCTCCTGTCATATGCTGAACTGGTCGCATTGTGGATTTAGCCAAAAAACATACTTTTGGACAATGTTCATGGAACTCAGCTTAAAACGTACTTGCAGACTTGAAAATCCTTGCCTATTGTAGGGCGCGCCTGTACTTCTAGTGCTGAACGAAAACCAATGATTGTGGATCCTGTTTTCATGCGAAATGGCTAAAAGAAATGTTTCACGTTTGTTACACTCAAACAGTGTCTCCTGTCATATGCTGAACTGGTCGCATTGTGGATTTTGCCTAAAACATGATTTTGGACAATGTTCATGGAACTCAGCTTAAAACGTACTTGCAGACTTGAAAATCCTTGCCTATTGTAGGGCGCGCCTGTACTTCCAGTGCTGAACGAAAACCAATGATTTTGGATCCTGTTTTCATGCGAAATGGCTAAAAGAAATGTTTCACGTTTGTTACACTCAAACAGTGTCTCCTGTCATATGCTGAACTGGTCGCATTGTGGATTTTGCCTAAAACATGATTTTGGACAATGTTCATGGAACTCAGCTTAAAACGTACTTGCAGACTTGAAAATCCTTGCCTTTTGTAGGGCGCGCCTGTACTTCCAGTGCTGAACGAAAACCAATGATTTTGGATCCTGTTTTCATGCGAAATGGCTAAAAGAAATGTTTCACGTTTGTTACACTCAAACAGTGTCTCCTGTCATATGCTGAACTGGTCACATTGTGGATTTTGCCTAAAACATGATTTTGGACAATGTTCATGGAACTCAGTTTAAAACGTACTTGCAGACTTGAAAATCCTTGCCTATTGTAGGGCGCGCCTGTACTTCCAGTGCTGAACGAAAACCAATGATTTTGGATCCTGTTTTCATGCGAAATGGCTAAAAGAAATGTTTCAAGTTTGTTACACTCAAACAGTGTCTCCTGTCATATGCTGAACTGGTCGCATTGTGGATTTAGCCAAAAAACATGATTTTGGACAATGTTCATGGAACTCAGCTTAAAACGTACTTGCAGACTTGAAAATCCTTGCCTTTTGTAGGGCGCGCCTGTACTTCCAGTGCTGAACGAAAAGCAATGATTTTGGATCCTGTTTTCATGCGAAATGGCTAAAATAAATGTTTCAAGTTTGTTACACTCAAACAGTGTCTCCTGTCATATGCTGAACTGGTCGCATTGTGGATTTAGCCTAAAACATGATTTTGGACAATGTTCATGGAACTCAGTTTAAAACAAACTTGCAGACTTGAAAATCCTTGCCTATTGTAGGGCGCGCCTGTACTTCTAAGTGCTGAACGAAAACCAATGATTTTGGATCCTGTTTTCATGCGAAATGGCTAAAAGAAATGTTTCACGTTTGTTACACTCAAACAGTGTCTCCTGTCATATGCTGAACTGGTCGCATTGTGGATTTTGCCTAAAACATGATTTTGGACAATGTTCATGGAACTCAGCTTAAAACGTACTTGCAGACTTGAAAATCCTTGCCTTTTGTAGGGCGCGCCTGTACTTCCAGTGCTGAACGAAAACCAATGATTTTGGATCCTGTTTTCATGCGAAATGGCTAAAAGAAATGTTTCACGTTTGTTACACTCAAACAGTGTCTCCTGTCATATGCTGAACTGGTCGCATTGTGGATTTTGCCTAAAACATGATTTTGGACAATGTTCATGGAACTCAGTTTAAAACGTAGTTGCAGACTTGAAAATCCTTGCCTATTGTAGGGCGCGCCTGTACTTCCAGTGCTGAACGAAAACCAATGATTTTGGATCCTGTTTTCATGCGAAATGGCTAAAATAAATGTTTCAAGTTTGTTACACTCAAACAGTGTCTCCTGTCATATGCTGAACTGGTCGCATTGTGGATTTAGCCAAAAAACATACTTTTGGACAATGTTCATGGAACTCAGCTTAAAACGTACTTGCAGACTTGAAAATCCTTGCCTATTGTAGGGCGCGCCTGTACTTCTAGTGCTGAACGAAAACCAATGATTGTGGATCCTGTTTTCATGCGAAATGGCTAAAAGAAATGTTTCACGTTTGTTACACTCAAACAGTGTCTCCTGTCATATGCTGAACTGGTCGCATTGTGGATTTTGCCTAAAACATGATTTTGGACAATGTTCATGGAACTCAGCTTAAAACGTACTTGCAGACTTGAAAATCCTTGCCTATTGTAGGGCGCGCCTGTACTTCCAGTGCTGAACGAAAACCAATGATTTTGGATCCTGTTTTCATGCGAAATGGCTAAAAGAAATGTTTCACGTTTGTTACACTCAAACAGTGTCTCCTGTCATATGCTGAACTGGTCACATTGTGGATTTTGCCTAAAACATGATTTTGGACAATGTTCATGGAACTCAGTTTAAAACGTACTTGCAGACTTGAAAATCCTTGCCTATTGTAGGGCGCGCCTGTACTTCCAGTGCTGAACGAAAACCAATGATTTTGGATCCTGTTTTCATGCGAAATGGCTAAAATAAATGTTTCAAGTTTGTTACACTCAAACAGTGTCTCCTGTCATATGCTGAACTGGTCGCATTGTGGATTTAGCCAAAAAACATACTTTTGGACAATGTTCATGGAACTCAGCTTAAAACGTACTTGCAGACTTGAAAATCCTTGCCTATTGTAGGGCGCGCCTGTACTTCTAGTGCTGAACGAAAACCAATGATTTTGGATCCTGTTTTCATGCGAAATGGCTAAAAGAAATGTTTCACGTTTGTTACACTCAAACAGTGTCTCCTGTCATATGCTGAACTGGTCGCATTGTGGATTTTGCCTAAAACATGATTTTGGACAATGTTCATGGAACTCAGCTTAAAACGTACTTGCAGACTTGAAAATCCTTGCCTTTTGTAGGGCGCGCCTGTACTTCCAGTGCTGAACGAAAACCAATGATTTTGGATCCTGTTTTCATGCGAAATGGCTAAAAGAAATGTTTCACGTTTGTTACACTCAAACAGTGTCTCCTGTCATATGCTGAACTGGTCACATTGTGGATTTTGCCTAAAACATGATTTTGGACAATGTTCATGGAACTCAGTTTAAAACGTACTTGCAGACTTGAAAATCCTTGCCTATTGTAGGGCGCGCCTGTACTTCCAGTGCTGAACGAAAACCAATGATTTTGGATCCTGTTTTCATGCGAAATGGCTAAAAGAAATGTTTCAAGTTTGTTACACTCAAACAGTGTCTCCTGTCATATGCTGAACTGGTCGCATTGTGGATTTAGCCAAAAAACATGATTTTGGACAATGTTCATGGAACTCAGCTTAAAACGTACTTGCAGACTTGAAAATCCTTGCCTTTTGTAGGGCGCGCCTGTACTTCCAGTGCTGAACGAAAAGCAATGATTTTGGATCCTGTTTTCATGCGAAATGGCTAAAATAAATGTTTCAAGTTTGTTACACTCAAACAGTGTCTCCTGTCATATGCTGAACTGGTCGCATTGTGGATTTAGCCTAAAACATGATTTTGGACAATGTTCATGGAACTCAGTTTAAAACAAACTTGCAGACTTGAAAATCCTTGCCTATTGTAGGGCGCGCCTGTACTTCTAAGTGCTGAACGAAAACCAATGATTTTGGATCCTGTTTTCATGCGAAATGGCTAAAAGAAATGTTTCACGTTTGTTACACTCAAACAGTGTCTCCTGTCATATGCTGAACTGGTCGCATTGTGGATTTTGCCTAAAACATGATTTTGGACAATGTTCATGGAACTCAGCTTAAAACGTACTTGCAGACTTGAAAATCCTTGCCTTTTGTAGGGCGCGCCTGTACTTCCAGTGCTGAACGAAAACCAATGATTTTGGATCCTGTTTTCATGCGAAATGGCTAAAAGAAATGTTTCACGTTTGTTACACTCAAACAGTGTCTCCTGTCATATGCTGAACTGGTCGCATTGTGGATTTTGCCTAAAACATGATTTTGGACAATGTTCATGGAACTCAGCTTAAAACGTACTTGCAGACTTGAAAATCCTTGCCTTTTGTAGGGCGCGCCTGTACTTCCAGTGCTGAACGAAAACCAATGATTTTGGATCCTGTTTTCATGCGAAATGGCTAAAAGAAATGTTTCACGTTTGTTACACTCAAACAGTGTCTCCTGTCATATGCTGAACTGGTCGCATTGTGGATTTTGCCTAAAACATGATTTTGGACAATGTTCATGGAACTCAGTTTAAAACGTAGTTGCAGACTTGAAAATCCTTGCCTATTGTAGGGCGCGCCTGTACTTCCAGTGCTGAACGAAAAGCAATGATTTTGGATCCTGTTTTCATGCGAAATGGCTAAAAGAAATGTTTCACGTTTGTTACACTCAAACAGTGTCTCCTGTCATATGCTGAACTGGTCGCATTGTGGATTTTGCCTAAAACATGATTTTGGACAATGTTCATGGAACTCAGTTTAAAACGTAGTTGCAGACTTGAAAATCCTTGCCTATTGTAGGGCGCCCCTGTACTTCCAGTGCTAAACGAAAACCAATGATTTTGGATCCTGTTTTCATGCGAAATGGCTAAAAGAAATGTTTCAAGTTTGTTACACTCAAACAGTGTCTCCTGTCATATGCTGAACTGGTCGCATTGTGGATTTAGCCAAAAAACATGATTTTGGACAATGTTCATGGAACTCAGCTTAAAACGTACTTGCAGACTTGAAAATCCTTGCCTTTTGTAGGGCGCGCCTGTACTTCCAGTGCTGAACGAAAAGCAATGATTTTGGATCCTGTTTTCATGCGAAATGGCTAAAATAAATGTTTCAAGTTTGTTACACTCAAACAGTGTCTCCTGTCATATGCTGAACTGGTCGCATTGTGGATTTAGCCAAAAAACATGATTTTGGACAATGTTCATGGAACTCAGCTTAAAACGTACTTGCAGACTTGAAAATCCTTGCCTATTGTAGGGCGCGCCTGTACTTCTAGTGCTGAACGAAAACCAATGATTGTGGATCCTGTTTTCATGCGAAATGGCTAAAAAAAATGTTTCACGTTTGTTACACTCAAACAGTGTCTCATGTCATATGCTGAACTGGTCGCATTGTGGATTTTGCCTAAAACATGATTTTGGACAATGTTCATGGAACTCAGCTTAAAACGTACTTGCAGACTTGAAAATCCTTGCCTATTGTAGGGCGCGCCTGTACTTCCAGTGCTGACGAAAACCAATGATTTTGGATCCTGTTTTCATGCGAAATGGCTAAAAGAAATGTTTCAAGTTTGTTACACTCAAACAGTGTCTCCTGTCATATGCTGAACTGGTCGCATTGTGGATTTTGCCTAAAACATGATTTTGGACAATGTTCATGGAACTCAGCTTAAAACGTACTTGCAGACTTGAAAATCCTTGCCTTTTGTAGGGCGCGCCTGTACTTCCAGTGCTGAACGAAAACCAATGATTTTGGATCCTGTTTTCATGCGAAATGGCTAAAATAAATGTTTCAAGTTTGTTACACTCAAACAGTGTCTCCTGTCATATGCTGAACTGGTCGCATTGTGGATTTAGCCAAAAAACATACTTTTGGACAATGTTCATGGAACTCAGCTTAAAACGTACTTGCAGACTTGAAAATCCTTGCCTATTGTAGGGCGCGCCTGTACTTCTAGTGCTGAACGAAAACCAATGATTGTGGATCCTGTTTTCATGCGAAATGGCTAAAAGAAATGTTTCACGTTTGTTACACTCAAACAGTGTCTCCTGTCATATGCTGAACTGGTCGCATTGTGGATTTTGCCTAAAACATGATTTTGGACAATGTTCATGGAACTCAGCTTAAAACGTACTTGCAGACTTGAAAATCCTTGCCTATTGTAGGGCGCGCCTGTACTTCCAGTGCTGAACGAAAACCAATGATTTTGGATCCTGTTTTCATGCGAAATGGCTAAAAGAAATGTTTCACGTTTGTTACACTCAAACAGTGTCTCCTGTCATATGCTGAACTGGTCGCATTGTGGATTTTGCCTAAAACATGATTTTGGACAATGTTCATGGAACTCAGCTTAAAACGTACTTGCAGACTTGAAAATCCTTGCCTTTTGTAGGGCGCGCCTGTACTTCCAGTGCTGAACGAAAACCAATGATTTTGGATCCTGTTTTCATGCGAAATGGCTAAAATAAATGTTTCAAGTTTGTTACACTCAAACAGTGTCTCCTGTCATATGCTGAACTGGTCGCATTGTGGATTTAGCCAAAAAACATACTTTTGGACAATGTTCATGGAACTCAGCTTAAAACGTACTTGCAGACTTGAAAATCCTTGCCTATTGTAGGGCGCGCCTGTACTTCCAGTGCTGAACGAAAACCAATGATTTTGGATCCTGTTTTCATGCGAAATGGCTAAAATAAATGTTTCAAGTTTGTTACACTCAAACAGTGTCTCCTGTCATATGCTGAACTGGTCGCATTGTGGATTTAGCCAAAAAACATACTTTTGGACAATGTTCATGGAACTCAGCTTAAAACGTACTTGCAGACTTGAAAATCCTTGCCTATTGTAGGGCGCGCCTGTACTTCTAGTGCTGAACGAAAACCAATGATTGTGGATCCTGTTTTCATGCGAAATGGCTAAAAGAAATGTTTCACGTTTGTTACACTCAAACAGTGTCTCCTGTCATATGCTGAACTGGTCGCATTGTGGATTTTGCCTAAAACATGATTTTGGACAATGTTCATGGAACTCAGCTTAAAACGTACTTGCAGACTTGAAAATCCTTGCCTATTGTAGGGCGCGCCTGTACTTCCAGCACTGTATTCCCAAACAGTTGTACTAGCTCATAAGTAATAAGGTCATAACAGTCAAATGTCGTTATGCAGTTGACCAAACTATAAAGTGTTGAGCTCTGTTGAGATTTATGCCACTTTAATTGAAGAGCGCTCAATATTTTATAGGTAATTTGTGTGGAACGCTCAAAAAGTTTAGGTAGTGTCATGACGTTATCGACGTCATGACGTTCTGGTGGGTGGGTCATCTCTCCCTCAGGAAAGCTGAGTCAGCCATCTTGAATTTGCCGAGATGCGGGGTTGTTTGGGCCGCCCGTGTGGATGTGGAACACAGTTTAATTTGTTTTAATTTGTTTGCAATGCGCACTTTTATGCTGCCCGCTTGAAACCACCACCACCTCCGTTTTTATCATTAGTCTTATTGCCCTCGTTTTCTTAAGCGCCATCTTATCATCACCTCTGATTTGGTAAGTAACTCTGTTTTTTTTTCATTGTTTTTTTTCAATTGAATTTCGATAGTCTTAAATGTGGAACTGGGAATACATTTGTACAATGTGCACAGTGAATATTTGTTGTAAATAGTGTAAAAATCCAAGTAATTGTAACTTTAGAAGTTGTTAAATATGTGATAAATACGTTACGTTACTTCATCTTACAACGGTGTAACGTTATCAGCATGTTTCCTGGATGAACTACATTTCCCATAATGCATGTTTGCCCGGGACATTGACGGTGGAGGAAGGTCCATGAGTTTTCGCTGTTCGCCGGTAATGCAAGTGCGTACTGTGATTATACTTATTTCAATAAGTGTCTGCCTTACACAGTAAATATTTTACGTTATCGAGCTGTGTGTACGTGTGTGCTAGCGTGAAACGAACAATGCTAAACAACATAATGTGAGTGTGTTATCATTATGCTAACCAGGCCTGTGTATTTCTTCCTAGGCTCAAGTGTGTGGTTGTGAGATCATCTCGAAATCCTTTTAACATTTCAGGTAGGATGTATTATGAAATAGTGTTACTAATGTAATACATTGCTAAAACCAAGTATAGAGTGTATTTGTTATAATTCATTGGTATTAGATTTAAAAGGTGATCGAATAGCTCCTGATTTGTAATGTCATTAATTCATTTCTTTTGAAGCAATGTTTTTAAAAAATGTACAAGTGAATAGGTTGGTTTACTTTTAAGTTTAAATTTCCCACGTATCTCGTTAAAGTTTTGACCAATGAGCTAACTTGTTAAGTTGTGGCCAATGGGAGAGTGGACTGGTTGCCGGGAAAGAAAAGGGAGGGAAAAGTTGAAAGAAGGGAGAGGAGAGACGTTAGTGGGGTTGGTGAAGGAAAAACGACCAAAGGAAACGATAAAGAGAGAACAAAACCATACCTACAGAGTTTTTTTAAGGGAAATCCTGATTTTATTTCTATAAGAGAGTGTTTATTATTTAGTTAAGAAAGACCAAGTGGAGACTGAAGCTGCCGTCGCATTGTGGAGACATTCGACATCCTAGAGGTTAGCCTAGCATCGTGCAAGACTTGGAGAGAATTGCTTGTGACGATCAGTTCGGGTTTCCAACAGATGTCTGTTGCTGCTACCGAGTACTGGCTGCATTGATAGCTGTGTTCGCGGTGGATCTTGTGAGGACACCTGCACGGAACTACTATATTTTGCTGAGGCATTATCTACAAGTAGTGAGTAACTACAAATGTGGGGTGGACTTCGGGACTTTATGTATGTCGTCATTTTTTTTATGAGCTCCAACGCGCGCCCAGGGTTTAAGCAAGCTTGCAAATAATTTGGACATGGGGTTGTGGAAAAATCATTGGGGTTTATAATTTGTATTTCTTTTGATGTGATACATTGAACATTTGATTAATATAGATCTTGAACCTTATGTCTGTTGTATTGGTGGAGTCATTTACTGTTTAAGTTTCATTTAATGCATGGGAAAGCATATCCTTACAACAATAACCAAGTCTATAATCATTCTATCTGAAGTTAATACCCTATTTGTCATTCACCCTAGCAAGTTTACAATAGGGATTCTTATTGGAGATGTCCTTCTCACTTAATATCCCATGCTGTTCAGATATTCTAAATAAGGTAATATGTGAGAGTCAAATTCGAGCCTGGTGAGAGGGTTACACTAATAATTGGTTTTATTTTATGTGTTTCCACAGTCATTCTTTTGCTATTTCTCTAAATGTTTTTATCTCAACTGTGGGGTCAACAGTTGATCACTTGAACCCTTTATTAATACTTTGTTAAATACAAAGAACAACAACAGAAATAGCAGATCTATAAGCACACAACTTTGATGCTTTGCTTGTTAATAACTAACTTGCTTATCTTTTAACATTTTCATTTTTACTATAATTAGTGTACAATGAATGTTTTTGATATTTGTGTAATTATTATTGTAATGGATATTTTTTGTCCATGTAGGAACAACGTGATGTAAATATGAGACGGGCCCTCGTCCTTCGTGCACTTCCTGTGTACCTGCGTGAAGATGCCTCCAAGTTTTTCAGGACCTGTAATGTAAGTGTACTGGCCTCACTATCAATCCCTTTGCTTAGCTATTCAGTCAGCTTAAACATGACATCACTCAAAGAACTCTAGGAGAACCAGAGGGGCATTCCAGAAAGCAGGTTATGTGAAAACCATCAGTATAGCCAATTGTATTTTTTCCAACAACGTAATTTCAAAGTCTGTGTTTCTAGTTTGTCGCCGCATTGAGTATGAGATAAAATGTTTTTATATTTCATTTTCAGCCGATTTTAAATAAAACAAAATTGCCTAAAATAAAACATTGAACAACATTCAACCACTTCCTTAAAGGCTAATATAAAATAAAGTGAAGTTAAATTCAAAATGAAAAGACTACTGCATCTGAAACTCTGTCAGTGATTTATATAACAGCCGCAGCCAGAAAATGTCTGCTTCCTGTTTTCTCCCGTTGCCATGGTGAATAACCGTATCGGAGCTCCATTGATGATGGCTTTTTACTAGTCGTCAGGCACAAGCTCAACTCCGAGTTAACGTACTCTGAGTCAACTTACCTAACTCAGATCAGCTGTTCTGTAACTGAAAACTCAGTTTCACTTCACGGGGTAAGTCAACTCTGGGTTCAGGGTTAGGCTCAGTTTGTTGAACCTCCTTTCTGGAATAGCCCCCAGAACCTGTTTATGAAGTTTCCTTGAGTTGTTATTCTGCAAACTGACATGTAGAAATTACATAAATGAAAAGGTAAGTATAAAGAATTCCACTAAACAAAAAGTATGCTTACAGGTAGGTGTGAAACTAACATAAAATAATAAGCATGTGTAAAGAAAATAGTTTAAACATGTAGCTTAGTTGCAGTCTAAATGCAAAGTGACTGTAATGTCTAGACATCATTAGCATGATTTGTATCCTTGAGGGGCTGAACTCATTTTTGTATTATTTGTGTTTTATAGTCAGCAGATGGTCCAGACCTCACTGACATTCCGGTGGCTCTCCTGACAGTTGTCACTGATGATACTACTGATGCGGCCCTCTTCAGCCCTGAGAGCATCTGTATTGTCGTGGAAGATGAAATACTTGTGAGTGGTCCCACAAACCTGGCTGACTCATTTCTCCTGCTCTTTGGGTATGTCTATGCACTAGACCTACAGTACCCAAAGAATCTTGAGCTTACATTCACATTTATCCAAAAAGTTGTGATGTGTCTTGAGGACAACAAACCACTGAAAGGCCGTCTACTGACACTGAAGAATGATTTGTTCAATGAGTGAATCACTCAGAATGGACTATTTGTTGAGCTGAGTATTGAGGATGTTTTTAGTTTTTTTCCCCTCTTTACAAATGTAATAATTTGCCTCTTCTACCTCATGTTTAATATGTTACACTGTTTGCCTCTTCTACCTCAGATTTAATACATTGATTGTTAATAGATAAATATCACAACATTGACGTATTGCCAAGCCCAAGTTTTTGTACTGTACTTGTGGGAAACGACTGTTGAATTCATGCACTATACATGTTTAATGTTGTGTGACCTAATGCTTACCTTGATGTTGCCAGTTGAAGTACGGCACAGTAGAAACCAGTACTTTTATTTGAATGTTTTATTTAAAAAAAGTGAGTTGCAGCCTTCAAGGTACAGTAAGTGCCAAAACGTTTTAAATGGCTCCACATTCTAATAGTTGTCATTGCTGTTGAGGATGGATTATAATTAGAATCTTATTGAATTTTATCATGAAGCCTTTGTGAGTTTTTATCATAATGTTTACTGAATAGTGTGATATGGAGACCCAAAATACTGAATCTACCCTCTGTAGCAATGACCACTATCAGAATATGGAACTATTAACACTTAATGTACTTTAAAACACATTTTGTTTTTATGGAGTAATTTCCTTTTCCTTTTTTGTTTTAATTTATGACAAGCACTTTGTTTTGACTGAGCTCCTTTTGATTCGTGCCTTTTTAAAAGCACATTGTGTTGAATAAAAAAAAAGTTAAATTGTCACTGTGGTGTCACTTTCATGTTTTCTAACATTATTCGCTGATTATAATTGTGTAATGGACCGACATCAGTATTTCAGTTTAGAATTAATTTTGTTTGCATGTCCCACATTATGAGTTGAAGAATATTGAAAATTTTGAGTGTATTTCACACATTATGAGTTGAAGAATATTTAATATTTTGAGTGTATTTCCCACATTTATGAGTTGAATAATATTTAATATTTTGAGTGTATTTCCCACATTATATGAGTTGAAAAATATTGAAAATTTTGAGTGTATTTCCCACATTATATGAGTTGAAAAATATTGAAAATTTTGAGTGAATTACTCCCTAATTATAAGTTGAGGAATATCAATATTTATAAGATAACATTGAGATAATTTAAGGCAACTGTAAATATAATTTTTATTTTATGTAAACTTAAAACATTTAAAAACATCACTAAAATATTTTTGTGTAATCTGTTACAAAATAATTTTTTAGTTATGTGAACTTATTAGGGTTTACAGTGAGTGCTGAACGAAAACCAATGATTTTGGATCCTGTTTTCATGCGAAATGGCTAAAAGAAATGTTTCACGTTTGTTACACTCAAACAGTGTCTCCTGTCATATGCTGAACTGGTCGCATTGTGGATTTTGCCTAAAACATGATTTTGGACAATGTTCATGGAACTCAGCTTAAAACGTACTTGCAGACTTGAAAATCCTTGCCTTTTGTAGGGCGCGCCTGTACTTCCAGTGCTGAACGAAAACCAATGATTTTGGATCCTGTTTTCATGCGAAATGGCTAAAAGAAATGTTTCACGTTTGTTACACTCAAACAGTGTCTCCTGTCATATGCTGAACTGGTCACATTGTGGATTTTGCCTAAAACATGATTTTGGACAATGTTCATGGAACTCAGTTTAAAACGTACTTGCAGACTTGAAAATCCTTGCCTATTGTAGGGCGCGCCTGTACTTCCAGTGCTGAACGAAAACCAATGATTTTGGATCCTGTTTTCATGCGAAATGGCTAAAAGAAATGTTTCAAGTTTGTTACACTCAAACAGTGTCTCCTGTCATATGCTGAACTGGTCGCATTGTGGATTTAGCCAAAAAACATGATTTTGGACAATGTTCATGGAACTCAGCTTAAAACGTACTTGCAGACTTGAAAATCCTTGCCTTTTGTAGGGCGCGCCTGTACTTCCAGTGCTGAACGAAAAGCAATGATTTTGGATCCTGTTTTCATGCGAAATGGCTAAAATAAATGTTTCAAGTTTGTTACACTCAAACAGCGTCTCCTGTCATATGCTGAACTGGTCGCATTGTGGATTTAGCCTAAAACATACTTTTGGACAATGTTCATGGAACTCAGCTTAAAACGTACTTGCAGACTTGAAAATCCTTGCCTATTGTAGGACGCGCCTGTACTTCTAGTGCTGAACGAAAACCAATGATTGTGGATCCTGTTTTCATGCGAAATGGCTAAAAGAAATGTTTCACGTTTGTTACACTCAAACAGTGTCTCCTGTCATATGCTGAACTGGTCGCATTGTGGATTTTGCCTAAAACATGATTTTGGACAATGTTCATGGAACTCAGCTTAAAACGTACTTGCAGACTTGAAAATCCTTGCCTATTGTAGGGCGCGCCTGTACTTCCAGTGCTGAACGAAAACCAATGATTTTGGATCCTGTTTTCATGCGAAATGGCTAAAAGAAATGTTTCACGTTTGTTACACTCAAACAGTGTCTCCTGTCATATGCTGAACTGGTCGCATTGTGGATTTTGCCTAAAACATGATTTTGGACAATGTTCATGGAACTCAGCTTAAAACGTACTTGCAGACTTGAAAATCCTTGCCTTTTGTAGGGCGCGCCTGTACTTCCAGTGCTGAACGAAAACCAATGATTTTGGATCCTGTTTTCATGCGAAATGGCTAAAAGAAATGTTTCACGTTTGTTACACTCAAACAGTGTCTCCTGTCATATGCTGAACTGGTCACATTGTGGATTTTGCCTAAAACATGATTTTGGACAATGTTCATGGAACTCAGTTTAAAACGTACTTGCAGACTTGAAAATCCTTGCCTATTGTAGGGCGCGCCTGTACTTCCAGTGCTGAACGAAAACCAATGATTTTGGATCCTGTTTTCATGCGAAATGGCTAAAAGAAATGTTTCAAGTTTGTTACACTCAAACAGTGTCTCCTGTCATATGCTGAACTGGTCGCATTGTGGATTTAGCCAAAAAACATGATTTTGGACAATGTTCATGGAACTCAGCTTAAAACGTACTTGCAGACTTAAAATCCTTGCCTTTTGTAGGGCGCGCCTGTACTTCCAGTGCTGAACGAAAAGCAATGATTTTGGATCCTGTTTTCATGCGAAATGGCTAAAATAAATGTTTCAAGTTTGTTACACTCAAACAGTGTCTCCTGTCATATGCTGAACTGGTCGCATTGTGGATTTAGCCTAAAACATGATTTTGGACAATGTTCATGGAACTCAGTTTAAAACGTACTTGCAGACTTGAAAATCCTTGCCTATTGTAGGGCGCGCCTGTACTTCTAAGTGCTGAACGAAAACCAATGATTGTGGATACTGTTTTCATGCGAAATGGCTAAAAGAAATGTTTCACGTTTGTTACACTCAAACAGTGTCTCCTGTCATATGCTGAACTGGTCGCATTGTGGATTTTGCCTAAAACATGATTTTGGACAATGTTCATGGAACTCAGCTTAAAACGTACTTGCAGACTTGAAAATCCTTGCCTTTTGTAGGGCGCGCCTGTACTTCCAGTGCTGAACGAAAACCAATGATTTTGGATCCTGTTTTCATGCGAAATGGCTAAAAGAAATGTTTCACGTTTGTTACACTCAAACAGTGTCTCCTGTCATATGCTGAACTGGTCGCATTGTGGATTTTGCCTAAAACATGATTTTGGACAATGTTCATGGAACTCAGTTTAAAACGTAGTTGCAGACTTGAAAATCCTTGCCTATTGTAGGGCGCGCCTGTACTTCCAGTGCTGAACGAAAACCAATGATTTTGGATCCTGTTTTCATGCGAAATGGCTAAAAGAAATGTTTCAAGTTTGTTACACTCAAACAGTGTCTCCTGTCATATGCTGAACTGGTCGCATTGTGGATTTAGCCAAAAAACATGATTTTGGACAATGTTCATGGAACTCAGCTTAAAACGTACTTGCAGACTTGAAAATCCTTGCCTTTTGTAGGGCGCGCCTGTACTTCCAGTGCTGAACGAAAAGCAATGATTTTGGATCCTGTTTTCATGCGAAATGGCTAAAATAAATGTTTCAAGTTTGTTACACTCAAACAGTGTCTCCTGTCATATGCTGAACTGGTCGCATTGTGGATTTAGCCTAAAACATGATTTTGGACAATGTTCATGGAACTCAGTTTAAAACGTACTTGCAGACTTGAAAATCCTTGCCTATTGTAGGGCGCGCCTGTACTTCTAAGTGCTGAACGAAAACCAATGATTGTGGATACTGTTTTCATGCGAAATGGCTAAAAGAAATGTTTCACGTTTGTTACACTCAAACAGTGTCTCCTGTCATATGCTGAACTGGTCGCATTGTGGATTTTGCCTAAAACATGATTTTGGACAATGTTCATGGAACTCAGCTTAAAACGTACTTGCAGACTTGAAAATCCTTGCCTTTTGTAGGGCGCGCCTGTACTTCCAGTGCTGAACGAAAACCAATGATTTTGGATCCTGTTTTCATGCGAAATGGCTAAAAGAAATGTTTCAAGTTTGTTACACTCAAACAGTGTCTCCTGTCATATGCTGAACTGGTCGCATTGTGGATTTAGCCAAAAAACATGATTTTGGACAATGTTCATGGAACTCAGCTTAAAACGTACTTGCAGACTTGAAAATCCTTGCCTTTTGTAGGGCGCGCCTGTACTTCCAGTGCTGAACGAAAAGCAATGATTTTGGATCCTGTTTTCATGCGAAATGGCTAAAAGAAATGTTTCACGTTTGTTACACTCAAACAGTGTCTCCTGTCATATGCTGAACTGGTCGCATTGTGGATTTTGCCTAAAACATGATTTTGGACAATGTTCATGGAACTCAGTTTAAAACGTAGTTGCAGACTTGAAAATCCTTGCCTATTGTAGGGCGCGCCTGTACTTCCAGTGCTAAACGAAAACCAATGATTTTGGATCCTGTTTTCATGCGAAATGGCTAAAAGAAATGTTTCAAGTTTGTTACACTCAAACAGTGTCTCCTGTCATATGCTGAACTGGTCGCATTGTGGATTTAGCCAAAAAACATGATTTTGGACAATGTTCATGGAACTCAGCTTAAAACGTATTTGCAGACTTGAAAATCCTTGCCTATTGTAGGGCGCGCCTGTACTTCTAGTGCTGAACGAAAACCAATGATTGTGGATCCTGTTTTCATGCGAAATGGCTAAAAGAAATGTTTCAAGTTTGTTACACTCAAACAGTGTCTCCTGTCATATGCTGAACTGGTCGCATTGTGGATTTAGCCAAAAAACATGATTTTGGACAATGTTCATGGAACTCAGCTTAAAACGTACTTGCAGACTTGAAAATCCTTGCCTTTTGTAGGGCGCGCCTGTACTTCCAGTGCTGAACGAAAAGCAATGATTTTGGATCCTGTTTTCATGCGAAATGGCTAAAATAAATGTTTCAAGTTTGTTACACTCAAACAGTGTCTCCTGTCATATGCTGAACTGGTCGCATTGTGGATTTAGCCTAAAACATGATTTTGGACAATGTTCATGGAACTCAGTTTAAAACGTACTTGCAGACTTGAAAATCCTTGCCTATTGTAGGGCGCGCCTGTACTTCTAAGTGCTGAACGAAAACCAATGATTGTGGATACTGTTTTCATGCGAAATGGCTAAAAGAAATGTTTCAAGTTTGTTACACTCAAACAGTGTCTCCTGTCATATGCTGAACTGGTCGCATTGTGGATTTAGCCAAAAAACATGATTTTGGACAATGTTCATGGAACTCAGCTTAAAACGTACTTGCAGACTTGAAAATCCTTGCCTATTGTAGGGCGCGCCTGTACTTCTAGTGCTGAACGAAAACCAATGATTTTGGATCCTGTTTTCATGCGAAATGGCTAAAAGAAATGTTTCACGTTTGTTACACTCAAACAGTGTCTCCTGTCATATGCTGAACTGGTCGCATTGTGGATTTTGCCTAAAACATGATTTTGGACAATGTTCATGGAACTCAGCTTAAAACGTACTTGCAGACTTGAAAATCCTTGCCTTTTGTAGGGCGCGCCTGTACTTCCAGTGCTGAACGAAAACCAATGATTTTGGATCCTGTTTTCATGCGAAATGGCTAAAAGAAATGTTTCACGTTTGTTACACTCAAACAGTGTCTCCTGTCATATGCTGAACTGGTCGCATTGTGGATTTTGCCTAAAACATGATTTTGGACAATGTTCATGGAACTCAGCTTAAAACGTACTTGCAGACTTGAAAATCCTTGCCTTTTGTAGGGCGCGCCTGTACTTCCAGTGCTGAACGAAAACCAATGATTTTGGATCCTGTTTTCATGCGAAATGGCTAAAATAAATGTTTCAAGTTTGTTACACTCAAACAGTGTCTCCTGTCATATGCTGAACTGGTCGCATTGTGGATTTAGCCAAAAAACATACTTTTGGACAATGTTCATGGAACTCAGCTTAAAACGTACTTGCAGACTTGAAAATCCTTGCCTATTGTAGGGCGCGCCTGTACTTCTAAGTGCTGAACGAAAACCAATGATTGTGGATCCTGTTTTCATGCGAAATGGCTAAAAGAAATGTTTCACGTTTTTTACACTCAAACAGTGTCTCCTGTCATATGCTGAACTGGTCGCATTGTGGATTTAGCCAAAAAACATGATTTTGGACAATGTTCATGGAACTCAGCTTAAAACGTACTTGCAGACTTGAAAATCCTTGCCTATTGTAGGGCGCGCCTGTACTTCCAGTGCTGAACGAAAACCAATGATTTTGGATCCTGTTTTCATGCGAAATGGCTAAAAGAAATGTTTCAAGTTTGTTACACTCAAACAGTGTCTCCTGTCATATGCTGAACTGGTCGCATTGTGGATTTAGCCAAAAAACATGATTTTGGACAATGTTCATGGAACTCAGCTTAAAACGTACTTGCAGACTTGAAAATCCTTGCCTTTTGTAGGGCGCGCCTGTACTTCCAGTGCTGAACGAAAAGCAATGATTTTGGATCCTGTTTTCATGCGAAATGGCTAAAATAAATGTTTCAAGTTTGTTACACTCAAACAGTGTCTCCTGTCATATGCTGAACTGGTCGCATTGTGGATTTAGCCTAAAACATACTTTTGGACAATGTTCATGGAACTCAGCTTAAAACGTACTTGCAGACTTGAAAATCCTTGCCTATTGTAGGACGCGCCTGTACTTCTAGTGCTGAACGAAAACCAATGATTGTGGATCCTGTTTTCATGCGAAATGGCTAAAAGAAATGTTTCACGTTTGTTACACTCAAACAGTGTCTCCTGTCATATGCTGAACTGGTCGCATTGTGGATTTTGCCTAAAACATGATTTTGGACAATGTTCATGGAACTCAGCTTAAAACGTACTTGCAGACTTGAAAATCCTTGCCTATTGTAGGGCGCGCCTGTACTTCCAGTGCTGAACGAAAACCAATGATTTTGGATCCTGTTTTCATGCGAAATGGCTAAAAGAAATGTTTCACGTTTGTTACACTCAAACAGTGTCTCCTGTCATATGCTGAACTGGTCGCATTGTGGATTTTGCCTAAAACATGATTTTGGACAATGTTCATGGAACTCAGCTTAAAACGTACTTGCAGACTTGAAAATCCTTGCCTTTTGTAGGGCGCGCCTGTACTTCCAGTGCTGAACGAAAACCAATGATTTTGGATCCTGTTTTCATGCGAAATGGCTAAAAGAAATGTTTCACGTTTGTTACACTCAAACAGTGTCTCCTGTCATATGCTGAACTGGTCACATTGTGGATTTTGCCTAAAACATGATTTTGGACAATGTTCATGGAACTCAGTTTAAAACGTACTTGCAGACTTGAAAATCCTTGCCTATTGTAGGGCGCGCCTGTACTTCCAGTGCTGAACGAAAAGCAATGATTTTGGATCCTGTTTTCATGCGAAATGGCTAAAATAAATGTTTCAAGTTTGTTACACTCAAACAGTGTCTCCTGTCATATGCTGAACTGGTCGCATTGTGGATTTAGCCTAAAACATGATTTTGGACAATGTTCATGGAACTCAGTTTAAAACGTACTTGCAGACTTGAAAATCCTTGCCTATTGTAGGGCGCGCCTGTACTTCTAAGTGCTCAACGAAAACCAATGATTGTGGATACTGTTTTCATGCGAAATGGCTAAAAGAAATGTTTCACGTTTGTTACACTCAAACAGTGTCTCCTGTCATATGCTGAACTGGTCGCATTGTGGATTTTGCCTAAAACATGATTTTGGACAATGTTCATGGAACTCAGCTTAAAACGTACTTGCAGACTTGAAAATCCTTGCCTTTTGTAGGGCGCGCCTGTACTTCCAGTGCTGAACGAAAACCAATGATTTTGGATCCTGTTTTCATGCGAAATGGCTAAAAGAAATGTTTCACGTTTGTTACACTCAAACAGTGTCTCCTGTCATATGCTGAACTGGTCGCATTGTGGATTTTGCCTAAAACATGATTTTGGACAATGTTCATGGAACTCAGTTTAAAACGTAGTTGCAGACTTGAAAATCCTTGCCTATTGTAGGGCGCGCCTGTACTTCCAGTGCTGAACGAAAACCAATGATTTTGGATCCTGTTTTCATGCGAAATGGCTAAAAGAAATGTTTCAAGTTTGTTACACTCAAACAGTGTCTCCTGTCATATGCTGAACTGGTCGCATTGTGGATTTAGCCAAAAAACATGATTTTGGACAATGTTCATGGAACTCAGCTTAAAACGTACTTGCAGACTTGAAAATCCTTGCCTTTTGTAGGGCGCGCCTGTACTTCCAGTGCTGAACGAAAAGCAATGATTTTGGATCCTGTTTTCATGCGAAATGGCTAAAATAAATGTTTCAAGTTTGTTACACTCAAACAGTGTCTCCTGTCATATGCTGAACTGGTCGCATTGTGGATTTAGCCTAAAACATGATTTTGGACAATGTTCATGGAACTCAGTTTAAAACGTACTTGCAGACTTGAAAATCCTTGCCTATTGTAGGGCGCGCCTGTACTTCTAAGTGCTGAACGAAAACCAATGATTGTGGATACTGTTTTCATGCGAAATGGCTAAAAGAAATGTTTCACGTTTGTTACACTCAAACAGTGTCTCCTGTCATATGCTGAACTGGTCGCATTGTGGATTTTGCCTAAAACATGATTTTGGACAATGTTCATGGAACTCAGCTTAAAACGTACTTGCAGACTTGAAAATCCTTGCCTTTTGTAGGGCGCGCCTGTACTTCCAGTGCTGAACGAAAACCAATGATTTTGGATCCTGTTTTCATGCGAAATGGCTAAAAGAAATGTTTCAAGTTTGTTACACTCAAACAGTGTCTCCTGTCATATGCTGAACTGGTCGCATTGTGGATTTAGCCAAAAAACATGATTTTGGACAATGTTCATGGAACTCAGCTTAAAACGTACTTGCAGACTTGAAAATCCTTGCCTTTTGTAGGGCGCGCCTGTACTTCCAGTGCTGAACGAAAAGCAATGATTTTGGATCCTGTTTTCATGCGAAATGGCTAAAAGAAATGTTTCACGTTTGTTACACTCAAACAGTGTCTCCTGTCATATGCTGAACTGGTCGCATTGTGGATTTTGCCTAAAACATGATTTTGGACAATGTTCATGGAACTCAGTTTAAAACGTAGTTGCAGACTTGAAAATCCTTGCCTATTGTAGGGCGCGCCTGTACTTCCAGTGCTAAACGAAAACCAATGATTTTGGATCCTGTTTTCATGCGAAATGGCTAAAAGAAATGTTTCAAGTTTGTTACACTCAAACAGTGTCTCCTGTCATATGCTGAACTGGTCGCATTGTGGATTTAGCCAAAAAACATGATTTTGGACAATGTTCATGGAACTCAGCTTAAAACGTACTTGCAGACTTGAAAATCCTTGCCTATTGTAGGGCGCGCCTGTACTTCTAGTGCTGAACGAAAACCAATGATTGTGGATCCTGTTTTCATGCGAAATGGCTAAAAGAAATGTTTCAAGTTTGTTACACTCAAACAGTGTCTCCTGTCATATGCTGAACTGGTCGCATTGTGGATTTAGCCAAAAAACATGATTTTGGACAATGTTCATGGAACTCAGCTTAAAACGTACTTGCAGACTTGAAAATCCTTGCCTTTTGTAGGGCGCGCCTGTACTTCCAGTGCTGAACGAAAAGCAATGATTTTGGATCCTGTTTTCATGCGAAATGGCTAAAATAAATGTTTCAAGTTTGTTACACTCAAACAGTGTCTCCTGTCATATGCTGAACTGGTCGCATTGTGGATTTAGCCTAAAACATGATTTTGGACAATGTTCATGGAACTCAGTTTAAAACGTACTTGCAGACTTGAAAATCCTTGCCTATTGTAGGGCGCGCCTGTACTTCTAAGTGCTGAACGAAAACCAATGATTGTGGATACTGTTTTCATGCGAAATGGCTAAAAGAAATGTTTCAAGTTTGTTACACTCAAACAGTGTCTCCTGTCATATGCTGAACTGGTCGCATTGTGGATTTAGCCAAAAAACATGATTTTGGACAATGTTCATGGAACTCAGCTTAAAACGTACTTGCAGACTTGAAAATCCTTGCCTATTGTAGGGCGCGCCTGTACTTCTAGTGCTGAACGAAAACCAATGATTTTGGATCCTGTTTTCATGCGAAATGGCTAAAAGAAATGTTTCACGTTTGTTACACTCAAACAGTGTCTCCTGTCATATGCTGAACTGGTCGCATTGTGGATTTTGCCTAAAACATGATTTTGGACAATGTTCATGGAACTCAGCTTAAAACGTACTTGCAGACTTGAAAATCCTTGCCTTTTGTAGGGCGCGCCTGTACTTCCAGTGCTGAACGAAAACCAATGATTTTGGATCCTGTTTTCATGCGAAATGGCTAAAAGAAATGTTTCACGTTTGTTACACTCAAACAGTGTCTCCTGTCATATGCTGAACTGGTCGCATTGTGGATTTTGCCTAAAACATGATTTTGGACAATGTTCATGGAACTCAGCTTAAAACGTACTTGCAGACTTGAAAATCCTTGCCTTTTGTAGGGCGCGCCTGTACTTCCAGTGCTGAACGAAAACCAATGATTTTGGATCCTGTTTTCATGCGAAATGGCTAAAATAAATGTTTCAAGTTTGTTACACTCAAACAGTGTCTCCTGTCATATGCTGAACTGGTCGCATTGTGGATTTAGCCAAAAAACATACTTTTGGACAATGTTCATGGAACTCAGCTTAAAACGTACTTGCAGACTTGAAAATCCTTGCCTATTGTAGGGCGCGCCTGTACTTCTAAGTGCTGAACGAAAACCAATGATTGTGGATCCTGTTTTCATGCGAAATGGCTAAAAGAAATGTTTCACGTTTTTTACACTCAAACAGTGTCTCCTGTCATATGCTGAACTGGTCGCATTGTGGATTTAGCCAAAAAACATGATTTTGGACAATGTTCATGGAACTCAGCTTAAAACGTACTTGCAGACTTGAAAATCCTTGCCTATTGTAGGGCGCGCCTGTACTTCTAGTGCTGAACGAAAACCAATGATTGTGGATCCTGTTTTCATGCGAAATGGCTAAAAGAAATGTTTCACGTTTGTTACACTCAAACAGTGTCTCCTGTCATATGCTGAACTGGTCGCATTGTGGATTTTGCCTAAAACATGATTTTGGACAATGTTCATGGAACTCAGCTTAAAACGTACTTGCAGACTTGAAAATCCTTGCCTATTGTAGGGCGCGCCTGTACTTCCAGTGCTGAACGAAAACCAATGATTTTGGATCCTGTTTTCATGCGAAATGGCTAAAAGAAATGTTTCACGTTTGTTACACTCAAACAGTGTCTCCTGTCATATGCTGAACTGGTCGCATTGTGGATTTAGCCTAAAACATGATTTTGGACAATGTTCATGGAACTCAGCTTAAAACGTACTTGCAGACTTGAAAATCCTTGCCTATTGTAGGGCGCGCCTGTACTTCTAAGTGCTGAACGAAAACCAATGATTGTGGATCCTGTTTTCATGCGAAATGGCTAAAAGAAATGTTTCACGTTTTTTACACTCAAACAGTGTCTCCTGTCATATGCTGAACTGGTCGCATTGTGGATTTAGCCAAAAAACATGATTTTGGACAATGTTCATGGAACTCAGCTTAAAACGTACTTGCAGACTTGAAAATCCTTGCCTATTGTAGGGCGCGCCTGTACTTCTAGTGCTGAACGAAAACCAATGATTGTGGATCCTGTTTTCATGCGAAATGGCTAAAAGAAATGTTTCACGTTTGTTACACTCAAACAGTGTCTCCTGTCATATGCTGAACTGGTCGCATTGTGGATTTTGCCTAAAACATGATTTTGGACAATGTTCATGGAACTCAGCTTAAAACGTACTTGCAGACTTGAAAATCCTTGCCTATTGTAGGGCGCGCCTGTACTTCCAGTGCTGAACGAAAACCAATGATTTTGGATCCTGTTTTCATGCGAAATGGCTAAAAGAAATGTTTCACGTTTGTTACACTCAAACAGTGTCTCCTGTCATATGCTGAACTGGTCGCATTGTGGATTTTGCCTAAAACATGATTTTGGACAATGTTCATGGAACTCAGCTTAAAACGTACTTGCAGACTTGAAAATCCTTGCCTTTTGTAGGGCGCGCCTGTACTTCCAGTGCTGAACGAAAACCAATGATTTTGGATCCTGTTTTCATGCGAAATGGCTAAAATAAATGTTTCAAGTTTGTTACACTCAAACAGTGTCTCCTGTCATATGCTGAACTGGTCGCATTGTGGATTTAGCCTAAAACATGATTTTGGACAATGTTCATGGAACTCAGCTTAAAACGTACTTGCAGACTTGAAAATCCTTGCCTATTGTAGGGCGCGCCTGTACTTCTAGTGCTGAACGAAAACCAATGATTGTGGATCCTGTTTTCATGCGAAATGGCTAAAAGAAATGTTTCACGTTTGTTACACTCAAACAGTGTCTCCTGTCATATGCTGAACTGGTCGCATTGTGGATTTAGCCTAAAACATGATTTTGGACAATGTTCATGGAACTCAGCTTAAAACGTACTTGCAGACTTGAAAATCCTTGCCTATTGTAGGGCGCGCCTGTACTTCCAGTGCTGAACGAAAACCAATGATTTTGGATCCTGTTTTCATGCGAAATGGCTAAAAGAAATGTTTCACGTTTGTTACACTCAAACAGTGTCTCCTGTCATATGCTGAACTGGTCGCATTGTGGATTTTGCCTAAAACATGATTTTGGACAATGTTCATGGAACTCAGCTTAAAACGTACTTGCAGACTTGAAAATTCTTGCCTTTTGTAGGGCGCGCCTGTACTTCCAGTGCTGAACGAAAACCAATGATTTTGGATCCTGTTTTCATGCGAAATGGCTAAAAGAAATGTTTCACGTTTGTTACACTCAAACAGTGTCTCCTGTCATATGCTGAACTGGTCGCATTGTGGATTTAGCCTAAAACATGATTTTGGACAATGTTCATGGAACTCAGTTTAAAACGTACTTGCAGACTTGAAAATCCTTGCCTATTGTAGGGCGCGCCTGTACTTCTAAGTGCTGAACGAAAACCAATGATTGTGGATCCTGTTTTCATGCGAAATGGCTAAAAGAAATGTTTCACGTTTTTTACACTCAAACAGTGTCTCCTGTCATATGCTGAACTGGTCGCATTGTGGATTTAGCCAAAAAACATGATTTTGGACAATGTTCATGGAACTCAGCTTAAAACGTACTTGCAGACTTGAAAATCCTTTCCTATTGTAGGGCGCGCCTGTACTTCTAGTGCTGAACGAAAACCAATGATTGTGGATCCTGTTTTCATGCGAAATGGCTAAAAGAAATGTTTCACGTTTGTTACACTCAAACAGTGTCTCCTGTCATATGCTGAACTGGTCGCATTGTGGATTTAGCCAAAAAACATGATTTTGGACAATGTTCATGGAACTCAGCTTAAAACGTACTTGCAGACTTGAAAATCCTTGCCTATTGTAGGGCGCGCCTGTACTTCTAGTGCTGAACGAAAACCAATGATTGTGGATCCTGTTTTCATGCGAAATGGCTAAAAGAAATGTTTCACGTTTGTTACACTCAAACAGTGTCTCATGTCATATGCTGAACTGGTCGCATTGTGGATTTTGCCTAAAACATGATTTTGGACAATGTTCATGGAACTCAGCTTAAAACGTACTTGCAGACTTGAAAATCCTTGCCTATTGTAGGGCGCGCCTGTACTTCCAGTGCTGACGAAAACCAATGATTTTGGATCCTGTTTTCATGCGAAATGGCTAAAAGAAATGTTTCAAGTTTGTTACACTCAAACAGTGTCTCCTGTCATATGCTGAACTGGTCGCATTGTGGATTTTGCCTAAAACATGATTTTGGACAATGTTCATGGAACTCAGCTTAAAACGTACTTGCAGACTTGAAAATCCTTGCCTTTTGTAGGGCGCGCCTGTACTTCCAGTGCTGAACGAAAACCAATGATTTTGGATCCTGTTTTCATGCGAAATGGCTAAAATAAATGTTTCAAGTTTGTTACACTCAAACAGTGTCTCCTGTCATATGCTGAACTGGTCGCATTGTGGATTTAGCCTAAAACATGATTTTGGACAATGTTCATGGAACTCAGCTTAAAACGTACTTGCAGACTTGAAAATCCTTGCCTATTGTAGGGCGCGCCTGTACTTCTAGTGCTGAACGAAAACCAATGATTGTGGATCCTGTTTTCATGCGAAATGGCTAAAAGAAATGTTTCACGTTTGTTACACTCAAACAGTGTCTCCTGTCATATGCTGAACTGGTCGCATTGTGGATTTAGCCTAAAACATGATTTTGGACAATGTTCATGGAACTCAGCTTAAAACGTACTTGCAGACTTGAAAATCCTTGCCTATTGTAGGGCGCGCCTGTACTTCCAGTGCTGAACGAAAACCAATGATTTTGGATCCTGTTTTCATGCGAAATGGCTAAAAGAAATGTTTCACGTTTGTTACACTCAAACAGTGTCTCCTGTCATATGCTGAACTGGTCGCATTGTGGATTTTGCCTAAAACATGATTTTGGACAATGTTCATGGAACTCAGCTTAAAACGTACTTGCAGACTTGAAAATTCTTGCCTTTTGTAGGGCGCGCCTGTACTTCCAGTGCTGAACGAAAACCAATGATTTTGGATCCTGTTTTCATGCGAAATGGCTAAAAGAAATGTTTCACGTTTGTTACACTCAAACAGTGTCTCCTGTCATATGCTGAACTGGTCGCATTGTGGATTTAGCCAAAAAACATGATTTTGGACAATGTTCATGGAACTCAGCTTAAAACGTACTTGCAGACTTGAAAATCCTTGCCTATTGTAGGGCGCGCCTGTACTTCTAGTGCTGAACGAAAACCAATGATTTTGGATCCTGTTTTCATGCGAAATGGCTAAAAGAAATGTTTCACGTTTGTTACACTCAAACAGTGTCTCCTGTCATATGCTGAACTGGTCGCATTGTGGATTTTGCCTAAAACATGATTTTGGACAATGTTCATGGAACTCAGCTTAAAACGTACTTGCAGACTTGAAAATCCTTGCCTTTTGTAGGGCGCGCCTGTACTTCCAGTGCTGAACGAAAACCAATGATTTTGGATCCTGTTTTCATGCGAAATGGCTAAAAGAAATGTTTCACGTTTGTTACACTCAAACAGTGTCTCCTGTCATATGCTGAACTGGTCGCATTGTGGATTTTGCCTAAAACATGATTTTGGACAATGTTCATGGAACTCAGCTTAAAACGTACTTGCAGACTTGAAAATCCTTGCCTTTTGTAGGGCGCGCCTGTACTTCCAGTGCTGAACGAAAACCAATGATTTTGGATCCTGTTTTCATGCGAAATGGCTAAAATAAATGTTTCAAGTTTGTTACACTCAAACAGTGTCTCCTGTCATATGCTGAACTGGTCGCATTGTGGATTTAGCCAAAAAACATACTTTTGGACAATGTTCATGGAACTCAGCTTAAAACGTACTTGCAGACTTGAAAATCCTTGCCTATTGTAGGGCGCGCCTGTACTTCTAAGTGCTGAACGAAAACCAATGATTGTGGATCCTGTTTTCATGCGAAATGGCTAAAAGAAATGTTTCACGTTTTTTACACTCAAACAGTGTCTCCTGTCATATGCTGAACTGGTCGCATTGTGGATTTAGCCAAAAAACATGATTTTGGACAATGTTCATGGAACTCAGCTTAAAACGTACTTGCAGACTTGAAAATCCTTGCCTATTGTAGGGCGCGCCTGTACTTCTAGTGCTGAACGAAAACCAATGATTGTGGATCCTGTTTTCATGCGAAATGGCTAAAAGAAATGTTTCACGTTTGTTACACTCAAACAGTGTCTCCTGTCATATGCTGAACTGGTCGCATTGTGGATTTTGCCTAAAACATGATTTTGGACAATGTTCATGGAACTCAGCTTAAAACGTACTTGCAGACTTGAAAATCCTTGCCTATTGTAGGGCGCGCCTGTACTTCCAGTGCTGAACGAAAACCAATGATTTTGGATCCTGTTTTCATGCGAAATGGCTAAAAGAAATGTTTCACGTTTGTTACACTCAAACAGTGTCTCCTGTCATATGCTGAACTGGTCGCATTGTGGATTTAGCCTAAAACATGATTTTGGACAATGTTCATGGAACTCAGCTTAAAACGTACTTGCAGACTTGAAAATCCTTGCCTATTGTAGGGCGCGCCTGTACTTCTAAGTGCTGAACGAAAACCAATGATTGTGGATCCTGTTTTCATGCGAAATGGCTAAAAGAAATGTTTCACGTTTTTTACACTCAAACAGTGTCTCCTGTCATATGCTGAACTGGTCGCATTGTGGATTTAGCCAAAAAACATGATTTTGGACAATGTTCATGGAACTCAGCTTAAAACGTACTTGCAGACTTGAAAATCCTTGCCTATTGTAGGGCGCGCCTGTACTTCTAGTGCTGAACGAAAACCAATGATTGTGGATCCTGTTTTCATGCGAAATGGCTAAAAGAAATGTTTCACGTTTGTTACACTCAAACAGTGTCTCCTGTCATATGCTGAACTGGTCGCATTGTGGATTTTGCCTAAAACATGATTTTGGACAATGTTCATGGAACTCAGCTTAAAACGTACTTGCAGACTTGAAAATCCTTGCCTATTGTAGGGCGCGCCTGTACTTCCAGTGCTGAACGAAAACCAATGATTTTGGATCCTGTTTTCATGCGAAATGGCTAAAAGAAATGTTTCACGTTTGTTACACTCAAACAGTGTCTCCTGTCATATGCTGAACTGGTCGCATTGTGGATTTTGCCTAAAACATGATTTTGGACAATGTTCATGGAACTCAGCTTAAAACGTACTTGCAGACTTGAAAATCCTTGCCTTTTGTAGGGCGCGCCTGTACTTCCAGTGCTGAACGAAAACCAATGATTTTGGATCCTGTTTTCATGCGAAATGGCTAAAATAAATGTTTCAAGTTTGTTACACTCAAACAGTGTCTCCTGTCATATGCTGAACTGGTCGCATTGTGGATTTAGCCTAAAACATGATTTTGGACAATGTTCATGGAACTCAGCTTAAAACGTACTTGCAGACTTGAAAATCCTTGCCTATTGTAGGGCGCGCCTGTACTTCTAGTGCTGAACGAAAACCAATGATTGTGGATCCTGTTTTCATGCGAAATGGCTAAAAGAAATGTTTCACGTTTGTTACACTCAAACAGTGTCTCCTGTCATATGCTGAACTGGTCGCATTGTGGATTTAGCCTAAAACATGATTTTGGACAATGTTCATGGAACTCAGCTTAAAACGTACTTGCAGACTTGAAAATCCTTGCCTATTGTAGGGCGCGCCTGTACTTCCAGTGCTGAACGAAAACCAATGATTTTGGATCCTGTTTTCATGCGAAATGGCTAAAAGAAATGTTTCACGTTTGTTACACTCAAACAGTGTCTCCTGTCATATGCTGAACTGGTCGCATTGTGGATTTTGCCTAAAACATGATTTTGGACAATGTTCATGGAACTCAGCTTAAAACGTACTTGCAGACTTGAAAATTCTTGCCTTTTGTAGGGCGCGCCTGTACTTCCAGTGCTGAACGAAAACCAATGATTTTGGATCCTGTTTTCATGCGAAATGGCTAAAAGAAATGTTTCACGTTTGTTACACTCAAACAGTGTCTCCTGTCATATGCTGAACTGGTCGCATTGTGGATTTAGCCTAAAACATGATTTTGGACAATGTTCATGGAACTCAGTTTAAAACGTACTTGCAGACTTGAAAATCCTTGCCTATTGTAGGGCGCGCCTGTACTTCTAAGTGCTGAACGAAAACCAATGATTGTGGATCCTGTTTTCATGCGAAATGGCTAAAAGAAATGTTTCACGTTTTTTACACTCAAACAGTGTCTCCTGTCATATGCTGAACTGGTCGCATTGTGGATTTAGCCAAAAAACATGATTTTGGACAATGTTCATGGAACTCAGCTTAAAACGTACTTGCAGACTTGAAAATCCTTGCCTATTGTAGGGCGCGCCTGTACTTCTAGTGCTGAACGAAAACCAATGATTGTGGATCCTGTTTTCATGCGAAATGGCTAAAAGAAATGTTTCACGTTTGTTACACTCAAACAGTGTCTCCTGTCATATGCTGAACTGGTCGCATTGTGGATTTAGCCAAAAAACATGATTTTGGACAATGTTCATGGAACTCAGCTTAAAACGTACTTGCAGACTTGAAAATCCTTGCCTATTGTAGGGCGCGCCTGTACTTCTAGTGCTGAACGAAAACCAATGATTGTGGATCCTGTTTTCATGCGAAATGGCTAAAAGAAATGTTTCACGTTTGTTACACTCAAACAGTGTCTCATGTCATATGCTGAACTGGTCGCATTGTGGATTTTGCCTAAAACATGATTTTGGACAATGTTCATGGAACTCAGCTTAAAACGTACTTGCAGACTTGAAAATCCTTGCCTATTGTAGGGCGCGCCTGTACTTCCAGTGCTGACGAAAACCAATGATTTTGGATCCTGTTTTCATGCGAAATGGCTAAAAGAAATGTTTCAAGTTTGTTACACTCAAACAGTGTCTCCTGTCATATGCTGAACTGGTCGCATTGTGGATTTTGCCTAAAACATGATTTTGGACAATGTTCATGGAACTCAGCTTAAAACGTACTTGCAGACTTGAAAATCCTTGCCTTTTGTAGGGCGCGCCTGTACTTCCAGTGCTGAACGAAAACCAATGATTTTGGATCCTGTTTTCATGCGAAATGGCTAAAATAAATGTTTCAAGTTTGTTACACTCAAACAGTGTCTCCTGTCATATGCTGAACTGGTCGCATTGTGGATTTAGCCTAAAACATGATTTTGGACAATGTTCATGGAACTCAGCTTAAAACGTACTTGCAGACTTGAAAATCCTTGCCTATTGTAGGGCGCGCCTGTACTTCTAGTGCTGAACGAAAACCAATGATTGTGGATCCTGTTTTCATGCGAAATGGCTAAAAGAAATGTTTCACGTTTGTTACACTCAAACAGTGTCTCCTGTCATATGCTGAACTGGTCGCATTGTGGATTTAGCCTAAAACATGATTTTGGACAATGTTCATGGAACTCAGCTTAAAACGTACTTGCAGACTTGAAAATCCTTGCCTATTGTAGGGCGCGCCTGTACTTCCAGTGCTGAACGAAAACCAATGATTTTGGATCCTGTTTTCATGCGAAATGGCTAAAAGAAATGTTTCACGTTTGTTACACTCAAACAGTGTCTCCTGTCATATGCTGAACTGGTCGCATTGTGGATTTTGCCTAAAACATGATTTTGGACAATGTTCATGGAACTCAGCTTAAAACGTACTTGCAGACTTGAAAATTCTTGCCTTTTGTAGGGCGCGCCTGTACTTCCAGTGCTGAACGAAAACCAATGATTTTGGATCCTGTTTTCATGCGAAATGGCTAAAAGAAATGTTTCACGTTTGTTACACTCAAACAGTGTCTCCTGTCATATGCTGAACTGGTCGCATTGTGGATTTAGCCTAAAACATGATTTTGGACAATGTTCATGGAACTCAGTTTAAAACGTACTTGCAGACTTGAAAATCCTTGCCTATTGTAGGGCGCGCCTGTACTTCTAAGTGCTGAACGAAAACCAATGATTGTGGATCCTGTTTTCATGCGAAATGGCTAAAAGAAATGTTTCACGTTTTTTACACTCAAACAGTGTCTCCTGTCATATGCTGAACTGGTCGCATTGTGGATTTAGCCAAAAAACATGATTTTGGACAATGTTCATGGAACTCAGCTTAAAACGTACTTGCAGACTTGAAAATCCTTGCCTATTGTAGGGCGCGCCTGTACTTCTAGTGCTGAACGAAAACCAATGATTGTGGATCCTGTTTTCATGCGAAATGGCTAAAAGAAATGTTTCACGTTTGTTACACTCAAACAGTGTCTCCTGTCATATGCTGAACTGGTCGCATTGTGGATTTAGCCAAAAAACATGATTTTGGACAATGTTCATGGAACTCAGCTTAAAACGTACTTGCAGACTTGAAAATCCTTGCCTATTGTAGGGCGCGCCTGTACTTCTAGTGCTGAACGAAAACCAATGATTGTGGATCCTGTTTTCATGCGAAATGGCTAAAAGAAATGTTTCACGTTTGTTACACTCAAACAGTGTCTCATGTCATATGCTGAACTGGTCGCATTGTGGATTTTGCCTAAAACATGATTTTGGACAATGTTCATGGAACTCAGCTTAAAACGTACTTGCAGACTTGAAAATCCTTGCCTATTGTAGGGCGCGCCTGTACTTCCAGTGCTGACGAAAACCAATGATTTTGGATCCTGTTTTCATGCGAAATGGCTAAAAGAAATGTTTCAAGTTTGTTACACTCAAACAGTGTCTCCTGTCATATGCTGAACTGGTCGCATTGTGGATTTTGCCTAAAACATGATTTTGGACAATGTTCATGGAACTCAGCTTAAAACGTACTTGCAGACTTGAAAATCCTTGCCTTTTGTAGGGCGCGCCTGTACTTCCAGTGCTGAACGAAAACCAATGATTTTGGATCCTGTTTTCATGCGAAATGGCTAAAATAAATGTTTCAAGTTTGTTACACTCAAACAGTGTCTCCTGTCATATGCTGAACTGGTCGCATTGTGGATTTAGCCAAAAAACATACTTTTGGACAATGTTCATGGAACTCAGCTTAAAACGTACTTGCAGACTTGAAAATCCTTGCCTATTGTAGGGCGCGCCTGTACTTCTAAGTGCTGAACGAAAACCAATGATTGTGGATACTGTTTTCATGCGAAATGGCTAAAAGAAATGTTTCAAGTTTGTTACACTCAAACAGTGTCTCCTGTCATATGCTGAACTGGTCGCATTGTGGATTTAGCCAAAAAACATGATTTTGGACAATGTTCATGGAACTCAGCTTAAAACGTACTTGCAGACTTGAAAATCCTTGCCTATTGTAGGGCGCGCCTGTACTTCTAGTGCTGAACGAAAACCAATGATTTTGGATCCTGTTTTCATGCGAAATGGCTAAAAGAAATGTTTCACGTTTGTTACACTCAAACAGTGTCTCCTGTCATATGCTGAACTGGTCGCATTGTGGATTTTGCCTAAAACATGATTTTGGACAATGTTCATGGAACTCAGCTTAAAACGTACTTGCAGACTTGAAAATCCTTGCCTTTTGTAGGGCGCGCCTGTACTTCCAGTGCTGAACGAAAACCAATGATTTTGGATCCTGTTTTCATGCGAAATGGCTAAAAGAAATGTTTCACGTTTGTTACACTCAAACAGTGTCTCCTGTCATATGCTGAACTGGTCGCATTGTGGATTTTGCCTAAAACATGATTTTGGACAATGTTCATGGAACTCAGCTTAAAACGTACTTGCAGACTTGAAAATCCTTGCCTTTTGTAGGGCGCGCCTGTACTTCCAGTGCTGAACGAAAACCAATGATTTTGGATCCTGTTTTCATGCGAAATGGCTAAAATAAATGTTTCAAGTTTGTTACACTCAAACAGTGTCTCCTGTCATATGCTGAACTGGTCGCATTGTGGATTTAGCCAAAAAACATACTTTTGGACAATGTTCATGGAACTCAGCTTAAAACGTACTTGCAGACTTGAAAATCCTTGCCTATTGTAGGGCGCGCCTGTACTTCTAAGTGCTGAACGAAAACCAATGATTGTGGATCCTGTTTTCATGCGAAATGGCTAAAAGAAATGTTTCACGTTTTTTACACTCAAACAGTGTCTCCTGTCATATGCTGAACTGGTCGCATTGTGGATTTAGCCAAAAAACATGATTTTGGACAATGTTCATGGAACTCAGCTTAAAACGTACTTGCAGACTTGAAAATCCTTGCCTATTGTAGGGCGCGCCTGTACTTCTAGTGCTGAACGAAAACCAATGATTGTGGATCCTGTTTTCATGCGAAATGGCTAAAAGAAATGTTTCACGTTTGTTACACTCAAACAGTGTCTCCTGTCATATGCTGAACTGGTCGCATTGTGGATTTTGCCTAAAACATGATTTTGGACAATGTTCATGGAACTCAGCTTAAAACGTACTTGCAGACTTGAAAATCCTTGCCTATTGTAGGGCGCGCCTGTACTTCCAGTGCTGAACGAAAACCAATGATTTTGGATCCTGTTTTCATGCGAAATGGCTAAAAGAAATGTTTCACGTTTGTTACACTCAAACAGTGTCTCCTGTCATATGCTGAACTGGTCGCATTGTGGATTTAGCCTAAAACATGATTTTGGACAATGTTCATGGAACTCAGCTTAAAACGTACTTGCAGACTTGAAAATCCTTGCCTATTGTAGGGCGCGCCTGTACTTCCAGTGCTGAACGAAAACCAATGATTTTGGATCCTGTTTTCATGCGAAATGGCTAAAATAAATGTTTCAAGTTTGTTACACTCAAACAGTGTCTCCTGTCATATGCTGAACTGGTCGCATTGTGGATTTAGCCAAAAAACATACTTTTGGACAATGTTCATGGAACTCAGCTTAAAACGTACTTGCAGACTTGAAAATCCTTGCCTATTGTAGGGCGCGCCTGTACTTCTAAGTGCTGAACGAAAACCAATGATTGTGGATCCTGTTTTCATGCGAAATGGCTAAAAGAAATGTTTCACGTTTTTTACACTCAAACAGTGTCTCCTGTCATATGCTGAACTGGTCGCATTGTGGATTTAGCCAAAAAACATGATTTTGGACAATGTTCATGGAACTCAGCTTAAAACGTACTTGCAGACTTGAAAATCCTTGCCTATTGTAGGGCGCGCCTGTACTTCTAGTGCTGAACGAAAACCAATGATTGTGGATCCTGTTTTCATGCGAAATGGCTAAAAGAAATGTTTCACGTTTGTTACACTCAAACAGTGTCTCCTGTCATATGCTGAACTGGTCGCATTGTGGATTTTGCCTAAAACATGATTTTGGACAATGTTCATGGAACTCAGCTTAAAACGTACTTGCAGACTTGAAAATCCTTGCCTATTGTAGGGCGCGCCTGTACTTCCAGTGCTGAACGAAAACCAATGATTTTGGATCCTGTTTTCATGCGAAATGGCTAAAAGAAATGTTTCACGTTTGTTACACTCAAACAGTGTCTCCTGTCATATGCTGAACTGGTCGCATTGTGGATTTTGCCTAAAACATGATTTTGGACAATGTTCATGGAACTCAGCTTAAAACGTACTTGCAGACTTGAAAATCCTTGCCTTTTGTAGGGCGCGCCTGTACTTCCAGTGCTGAACGAAAACCAATGATTTTGGATCCTGTTTTCATGCGAAATGGCTAAAATAAATGTTTCAAGTTTGTTACACTCAAACAGTGTCTCCTGTCATATGCTGAACTGGTCGCATTGTGGATTTAGCCTAAAACATGATTTTGGACAATGTTCATGGAACTCAGCTTAAAACGTACTTGCAGACTTGAAAATCCTTGCCTATTGTAGGGCGCGCCTGTACTTCTAGTGCTGAACGAAAACCAATGATTGTGGATCCTGTTTTCATGCGAAATGGCTAAAAGAAATGTTTCACGTTTGTTACACTCAAACAGTGTCTCCTGTCATATGCTGAACTGGTCGCATTGTGGATTTAGCCTAAAACATGATTTTGGACAATGTTCATGGAACTCAGCTTAAAACGTACTTGCAGACTTGAAAATCCTTGCCTATTGTAGGGCGCGCCTGTACTTCCAGTGCTGAACGAAAACCAATGATTTTGGATCCTGTTTTCATGCGAAATGGCTAAAAGAAATGTTTCACGTTTGTTACACTCAAACAGTGTCTCCTGTCATATGCTGAACTGGTCGCATTGTGGATTTTGCCTAAAACATGATTTTGGACAATGTTCATGGAACTCAGCTTAAAACGTACTTGCAGACTTGAAAATTCTTGCCTTTTGTAGGGCGCGCCTGTACTTCCAGTGCTGAACGAAAACCAATGATTTTGGATCCTGTTTTCATGCGAAATGGCTAAAAGAAATGTTTCACGTTTGTTACACTCAAACAGTGTCTCCTGTCATATGCTCAACTGGTCGCATTGTGGATTTAGCCTAAAACATGATTTTGGACAATGTTCATGGAACTCAGTTTAAAACGTACTTGCAGACTTGAAAATCCTTGCCTATTGTAGGGCGCGCCTGTACTTCTAAGTGCTGAACGAAAACCAATGATTGTGGATCCTGTTTTCATGCGAAATGGCTAAAAGAAATGTTTCACGTTTTTTACACTCAAACAGTGTCTCCTGTCATATGCTGAACTGGTCGCATTGTGGATTTAGCCAAAAAACATGATTTTGGACAATGTTCATGGAACTCAGCTTAAAACGTACTTGCAGACTTGAAAATCCTTGCCTATTGTAGGGCGCGCCTGTACTTCTAGTGCTGAACGAAAACCAATGATTGTGGATCCTGTTTTCATGCGAAATGGCTAAAAGAAATGTTTCACGTTTGTTACACTCAAACAGTGTCTCCTGTCATATGCTGAACTGGTCGCATTGTGGATTTAGCCAAAAAACATGATTTTGGACAATGTTCATGGAACTCAGCTTAAAACGTACTTGCAGACTTGAAAATCCTTGCCTATTGTAGGGCGCGCCTGTACTTCTAGTGCTGAACGAAAACCAATGATTGTGGATCCTGTTTTCATGCGAAATGGCTAAAAGAAATGTTTCACGTTTGTTACACTCAAACAGTGTCTCATGTCATATGCTGAACTGGTCGCATTGTGGATTTTGCCTAAAACATGATTTTGGACAATGTTCATGGAACTCAGCTTAAAACGTACTTGCAGACTTGAAAATCCTTGCCTATTGTAGGGCGCGCCTGTACTTCCAGTGCTGACGAAAACCAATGATTTTGGATCCTGTTTTCATGCGAAATGGCTAAAAGAAATGTTTCAAGTTTGTTACACTCAAACAGTGTCTCCTGTCATATGCTGAACTGGTCGCATTGTGGATTTTGCCTAAAACATGATTTTGGACAATGTTCATGGAACTCAGCTTAAAACGTACTTGCAGACTTGAAAATCCTTGCCTTTTGTAGGGCGCGCCTGTACTTCCAGTGCTGAACGAAAACCAATGATTTTGGATCCTGTTTTCATGCGAAATGGCTAAAATAAATGTTTCAAGTTTGTTACACTCAAACAGTGTCTCCTGTCATATGCTGAACTGGTCGCATTGTGGATTTAGCCAAAAAACATACTTTTGGACAATGTTCATGGAACTCAGCTTAAAACGTACTTGCAGACTTGAAAATCCTTGCCTATTGTAGGGCGCGCCTGTACTTCTAGTGCTGAACGAAAACCAATGATTGTGGATCCTGTTTTCATGCGAAATGGCTAAAAGAAATGTTTCACGTTTGTTACACTCAAACAGTGTCTCCTGTCATATGCTGAACTGGTCGCATTGTGGATTTTGCCTAAAACATGATTTTGGACAATGTTCATGGAACTCAGCTTAAAACGTACTTGCAGACTTGAAAATCCTTGCCTATTGTAGGGCGCGCCTGTACTTCCAGTGCTGAACGAAAACCAATGATTTTGGATCCTGTTTTCATGCGAAATGGCTAAAATAAATGTTTCACGTTTGTTACACTCAAACAGTGTCTCCTGTCATATGCTGAACTGGTCGCATTGTGGATTTTGCCTAAAACATGATTTTGGACAATGTTCATGGAACTCAGCTTAAAACGTACTTGCAGACTTGAAAATCCTTGCCTTTTGTAGGGCGCGCCTGTACTTCCAGTGCTGAACGAAAACCAATGATTTTGGATCCTGTTTTCATGCGAAATGGCTAAAATAAATGTTTCAAGTTTGTTACACTCAAACAGTGTCTCCTGTCATATGCTGAACTGGTCGCATTGTGGATTTAGCCAAAAAACATACTTTTGGACAATGTTCATGGAACTCAGCTTAAAACGTACTTGCAGACTTGAAAATCCTTGCCTATTGTAGGGCGCGCCTGTACTTCCAGTGCTGAACGAAAACCAATGATTTTGGATCCTGTTTTCATGCGAAATGGCTAAAAGAAATGTTTCACGTTTGTTACACTCAAACAGTGTCTCCTGTCATATGCTGAACTGGTCGCATTGTGGATTTTGCCTAAAACATGATTTTGGACAATGTTCATGGAACTCAGCTTAAAACGTACTTGCAGACTTGAAAATCCTTGCCTTTTGTAGGGCGCGCCTGTACTTCCAGTGCTGAACGAAAACCAATGATTTTGGATCCTGTTTTCATGCGAAATGGCTAAAAGAAATGTTTCACGTTTGTTACACTCAAACAGTGTCTCCTGTCATATGCTGAACTGGTCACATTGTGGATTTTGCCTAAAACATGATTTTGGACAATGTTCATGGAACTCAGTTTAAAACGTACTTGCAGACTTGAAAATCCTTGCCTATTGTAGGGCGCGCCTGTACTTCTAAGTGCTGAACGAAAACCAATGATTGTGGATACTGTTTTCATGCGAAATGGCTAAAAGAAATGTTTCACGTTTGTTACACTCAAACAGTGTCTCCTGTCATATGCTGAACTGGTCGCATTGTGGATTTTGCCTAAAACATGATTTTGGACAATGTTCATGGAACTCAGCTTAAAACGTACTTGCAGACTTGAAAATCCTTGCCTTTTGTAGGGCGCGCCTGTACTTCCAGTGCTGAACGAAAACCAATGATTTTGGATCCTGTTTTCATGCGAAATGGCTAAAAGAAATGTTTCAAGTTTGTTACACTCAAACAGTGTCTCCTGTCATATGCTGAACTGGTCGCATTGTGGATTTAGCCAAAAAACATGATTTTGGACAATGTTCATGGAACTCAGCTTAAAACGTACTTGCAGACTTGAAAATCCTTGCCTTTTGTAGGGCGCGCCTGTACTTCCAGTGCTGAACGAAAAGCAATGATTTTGGATCCTGTTTTCATGCGAAATGGCTAAAAGAAATGTTTCACGTTTGTTACACTCAAACAGTGTCTCCTGTCATATGCTGAACTGGTCGCATTGTGGATTTTGCCTAAAACATGATTTTGGACAATGTTCATGGAACTCAGTTTAAAACGTAGTTGCAGACTTGAAAATCCTTGCCTATTGTAGGGCGCGCCTGTACTTCCAGTGCTAAACGAAAACCAATGATTTTGGATCCTGTTTTCATGCGAAATGGCTAAAAGAAATGTTTCAAGTTTGTTACACTCAAACAGTGTCTCCTGTCATATGCTGAACTGGTCGCATTGTGGATTTAGCCAAAAAACATGATTTTGGACAATGTTCATGGAACTCAGCTTAAAACGTACTTGCAGACTTGAAAATCCTTGCCTATTGTAGGGCGCGCCTGTACTTCTAGTGCTGAACGAAAACCAATGATTGTGGATCCTGTTTTCATGCGAAATGGCTAAAATAAATGTTTCAAGTTTGTTACACTCAAACAGTGTCTCCTGTCATATGCTGAACTGGTCGCATTGTGGATTTAGCCAAAAAACATGATTTTGGACAATGTTCATGGAACTCAGCTTAAAACGTACTTGCAGACTTGAAAATCCTTGCCTTTTGTAGGGCGCGCCTGTACTTCCAGTGCTGAACGAAAAGCAATGATTTTGGATCCTGTTTTCATGCGAAATGGCTAAAATAAATGTTTCAAGTTTGTTACACTCAAACAGTGTCTCCTGTCATATGCTGAACTGGTCGCATTGTGGATTTAGCCTAAAACATGATTTTGGACAATGTTCATGGAACTCAGTTTAAAACGTACTTGCAGACTTGAAAATCCTTGCCTATTGTAGGGCGCGCCTGTACTTCTAAGTGCTGAACGAAAACCAATGATTGTGGATACTGTTTTCATGCGAAATGGCTAAAAGAAATGTTTCAAGTTTGTTACACTCAAACAGTGTCTCCTGTCATATGCTGAACTGGTCGCATTGTGGATTTAGCCAAAAAACATGATTTTGGACAATGTTCATGGAACTCAGCTTAAAACGTACTTGCAGACTTGAAAATCCTTGCCTATTGTAGGGCGCGCCTGTACTTCTAGTGCTGAACGAAAACCAATGATTTTGGATCCTGTTTTCATGCGAAATGGCTAAAATAAATGTTTCAAGTTTGTTACACTCAAACAGTGTCTCCTGTCATATGCTGAACTGGTCGCATTGTGGATTTAGCCAAAAAACATACTTTTGGACAATGTTCATGGAACTCAGCTTAAAACGTACTTGCAGACTTGAAAATCCTTGCCTATTGTAGGGCGCGCCTGTACTTCTAAGTGCTGAACGAAAACCAATGATTGTGGATCCTGTTTTCATGCGAAATGGCTAAAAGAAATGTTTCACGTTTTTTACACTCAAACAGTGTCTCCTGTCATATGCTGAACTGGTCGCATTGTGGATTTAGCCAAAAAACATGATTTTGGACAATGTTCATGGAACTCAGCTTAAAACGTACTTGCAGACTTGAAAATCCTTGCCTATTGTAGGGCACGCCTGTACTTCTAGTGCTGAACGAAAACCAATGATTGTGGATCTTGTTTTCATGCGAAATGGCTAAAAGAAATGTTTCACGTTTGTTACACTCAAACAGTGTCTCCTGTCATATGCTGAACTGGTCGCATTGTGGATTTTGCCTAAAACATGATTTTGGACAATGTTCATGGAACTCAGTTTAAAACGTAGTTGCAGACTTGAAAATCCTTGCCTATTGTAGGGCGCGCCTGTACTTCCAGTGCTAAACGAAAACCAATGATTTTGGATCCTGTTTTCATGCGAAATGGCTAAAAGAAATGTTTCAAGTTTGTTACACTCAAACAGTGTCTCCTGTCATATGCTGAACTGGTCGCATTGTGGATTTAGCCAAAAAACATGATTTTGGACAATGTTCATGGAACTCAGCTTAAAACGTACTTGCAGACTTGAAAATCCTTGCCTATTGTAGGGCGCGCCTGTACTTCTAGTGCTGAACGAAAACCAATGATTGTGGATCCTGTTTTCATGCGAAATGGCTAAAAGAAATGTTTCAAGTTTGTTACACTCAAACAGTGTCTCCTGTCATATGCTGAACTGGTCGCATTGTGGATTTAGCCAAAAAACATGATTTTGGACAATGTTCATGGAACTCAGCTTAAAACGTACTTGCAGACTTGAAAATCCTTGCCTTTTGTAGGGCGCGCCTGTACTTCCAGTGCTGAACGAAAAGCAATGATTTTGGATCCTGTTTTCATGCGAAATGGCTAAAATAAATGTTTCAAGTTTGTTACACTCAAACAGTGTCTCCTGTCATATGCTGAACTGGTCGCATTGTGGATTTAGCCTAAAACATGATTTTGGACAATGTTCATGGAACTCAGTTTAAAACGTACTTGCAGACTTGAAAATCCTTGCCTATTGTAGGGCGCGCCTGTACTTCTAAGTGCTGAACGAAAACCAATGATTGTGGATACTGTTTTCATGCGAAATGGCTAAAAGAAATGTTTCAAGTTTGTTACACTCAAACAGTGTCTCCTGTCATATGCTGAACTGGTCGCATTGTGGATTTAGCCAAAAAACATGATTTTGGACAATGTTCATGGAACTCAGCTTAAAACGTACTTGCAGACTTGAAAATCCTTGCCTATTGTAGGGCGCGCCTGTACTTCTAGTGCTGAACGAAAACCAATGATTTTGGATCCTGTTTTCATGCGAAATGGCTAAAAGAAATGTTTCACGTTTGTTACACTCAAACAGTGTCTCCTGTCATATGCTGAACTGGTCGCATTGTGGATTTTGCCTAAAACATGATTTTGGACAATGTTCATGGAACTCAGCTTAAAACGTACTTGCAGACTTGAAAATCCTTGCCTTTTGTAGGGCGCGCCTGTACTTCCAGTGCTGAACGAAAACCAATGATTTTGGATCCTGTTTTCATGCGAAATGGCTAAAAGAAATGTTTCACGTTTGTTACACTCAAACAGTGTCTCCTGTCATATGCTGAACTGGTCGCATTGTGGATTTTGCCTAAAACATGATTTTGGACAATGTTCATGGAACTCAGCTTAAAACGTACTTGCAGACTTGAAAATCCTTGCCTTTTGTAGGGCGCGCCTGTACTTCCAGTGCTGAACGAAAACCAATGATTTTGGATCCTGTTTTCATGCGAAATGGCTAAAATAAATGTTTCAAGTTTGTTACACTCAAACAGTGTCTCCTGTCATATGCTGAACTGGTCGCATTGTGGATTTAGCCAAAAAACATACTTTTGGACAATGTTCATGGAACTCAGCTTAAAACGTACTTGCAGACTTGAAAATCCTTGCCTATTGTAGGGCGCGCCTGTACTTCTAAGTGCTGAACGAAAACCAATGATTGTGGATCCTGTTTTCATGCGAAATGGCTAAAAGAAATGTTTCACGTTTTTTACACTCAAACAGTGTCTCCTGTCATATGCTGAACTGGTCGCATTGTGGATTTAGCCAAAAAACATGATTTTGGACAATGTTCATGGAACTCAGCTTAAAACGTACTTGCAGACTTGAAAATCCTTGCCTATTGTAGGGCGCGCCTGTACTTCTAGTGCTGAACGAAAACCAATGATTGTGGATCCTGTTTTCATGCGAAATGGCTAAAAGAAATGTTTCACGTTTGTTACACTCAAACAGTGTCTCCTGTCATATGCTGAACTGGTCGCATTGTGGATTTTGCCTAAAACATGATTTTGGACAATGTTCATGGAACTCAGCTTAAAACGTACTTGCAGACTTGAAAATCCTTGCCTATTGTAGGGCGCGCCTGTACTTCCAGTGCTGAACGAAAACCAATGATTTTGGATCCTGTTTTCATGCGAAATGGCTAAAAGAAATGTTTCACGTTTGTTACACTCAAACAGTGTCTCCTGTCATATGCTGAACTGGTCGCATTGTGGATTTTGCCTAAAACATGATTTTGGACAATGTTCATGGAACTCAGCTTAAAACGTACTTGCAGACTTGAAAATCCTTGCCTTTTGTAGGGCGCGCCTGTACTTCCAGTGCTGAACGAAAACCAATGATTTTGGATCCTGTTTTCATGCGAAATGGCTAAAATAAATGTTTCAAGTTTGTTACACTCAAACAGTGTCTCCTGTCATATGCTGAACTGGTCGCATTGTGGATTTAGCCTAAAACATGATTTTGGACAATGTTCATGGAACTCAGCTTAAAACGTACTTGCAGACTTGAAAATCCTTGCCTATTGTAGGGCGCGCCTGTACTTCTAGTGCTGAACGAAAACCAATGATTGTGGATCCTGTTTTCATGCGAAATGGCTAAAAGAAATGTTTCACGTTTGTTACACTCAAACAGTGTCTCCTGTCATATGCTGAACTGGTCGCATTGTGGATTTAGCCTAAAACATGATTTTGGACAATGTTCATGGAACTCAGCTTAAAACGTACTTGCAGACTTGAAAATCCTTGCCTATTGTAGGGCGCGCCTGTACTTCTAAGTGCTGAACGAAAACCAATGATTGTGGATCCTGTTTTCATGCGAAATGGCTAAAAGAAATGTTTCACGTTTTTTACACTCAAACAGTGTCTCCTGTCATATGCTGAACTGGTCGCATTGTGGATTTAGCCAAAAAACATGATTTTGGACAATGTTCATGGAACTCAGCTTAAAACGTACTTGCAGACTTGAAAATCCTTGCCTATTGTAGGGCGCGCCTGTACTTCTAGTGCTGAACGAAAACCAATGATTGTGGATCCTGTTTTCATGCGAAATGGCTAAAAGAAATGTTTCACGTTTGTTACACTCAAACAGTGTCTCCTGTCATATGCTGAACTGGTCGCATTGTGGATTTTGCCTAAAACATGATTTTGGACAATGTTCATGGAACTCAGCTTAAAACGTACTTGCAGACTTGAAAATCCTTGCCTTTTGTAGGGCGCGCCTGTACTTCCAGTGCTGAACGAAAACCAATGATTTTGGATCCTGTTTTCATGCGAAATGACTAAAAGAAATGTTTCACGTTTGTTACACTCAAACAGTGTCTCCTGTCATATGCTGAACTGGTCGCATTGTGGATTTAGCCTAAAACATGATTTTGGACAATGTTCATGGAACTCAGTTTAAAACGTACTTGCAGACTTGAAAATCCTTGCCTATTGTAGGGCGCGCCTGTACTTCTAAGTGCTGAACGAAAACCAATGATTGTGGATCCTGTTTTCATGCGAAATGGCTAAAAGAAATGTTTCACGTTTGTTACACTCAAACAGTGTCTCCTGTCATATGCTGAACTGGTCGCATTGTGGATTTTGCCTAAAACATGATTTTGGACAATGTTCATGGAACTCAGCTTAAAACGTACTTGCAGTCTTGAAAATCCTTGCCTTTTGTAGGGCGCGCCTGTACTTCCAGTGCTGAACGAAAACCAATGATTTTGGATCCTGTTTTCATGCGAAATGGCTAAAAGAAATGTTTCACGTTTGTTACACTCAAACAGTGTCTCCTGTCATATGCTGAACTGGTCGCATTGTGGATTTTGCCTAAAACATGATTTTGGACAATGTTCATGGAACTCAGCTTAAAACGTACTTGCAGACTTGAAAATCCTTGCCTTTTGTAGGGCGCGCCTGTACTTCCAGTGCTGAACGAAAACCAATGATTTTGGATCCTGTTTTCATGCGAAATGGCTAAAATAAATGTTTCAAGTTTGTTACACTCAAACAGTGTCTCCTGTCATATGCTGAACTGGTCGCATTGTGGATTTAGCCTAAAACATGATTTTGGACAATGTTCATGGAACTCAGCTTAAAACGTACTTGCAGACTTGAAAATCCTTGCCTATTGTAGGGCGCGCCTGTACTTCCAGTGCTGAACGAAAACCAATGATTTTGGATCCTGTTTTCATGCGAAATGGCTAAAATAAATGTTTCAAGTTTGTTACACTCAAACAGTGTCTCCTGTTATATGCTGAACTGGTCGCATTGTGGATTTAGCCAAAAAACATACTTTTGGACAATGTTCATGGAACTCAGCTTAAAACGTACTTGCAGACTTGAAAATCCTTGCCTATTGTAGGGCGCGCCTGTACTTCTAGTGCTGAACGAAAACCAATGATTGTGGATCCTGTTTTCATGCGAAATGGCTAAAAGAAATGTTTCACGTTTGTTACACTCAAACAGTGTCTCCTGTCATATGCTGAACTGGTCGCATTGTGGATTTTGCCTAAAACATGATTTTGGACAATGTTCATGGAACTCAGCTTAAAACGTACTTGCAGACTTGAAAATCCTTGCCTATTGTAGGGCGCGCCTGTACTTCCAGTGCTGAACGAAAACCAATGATTTTGGATCCTGTTTTCATGCGAAATGGCTAAAAGAAATGTTTCACGTTTGTTACACTCAAACAGTGTCTCCTGTCATATGCTGAACTGGTCGCATTGTGGATTTTGCCTAAAACATGATTTTGGACAATGTTCATGGAACTCAGCTTAAAACGTACTTGCAGACTTGAAAATCCTTGCCTATTGTAGGGCGCCTGTACTTCCAGTGCTGAACGAAATCCAATGATTTTGGATCCTGTTTTCATGCGAAATGGCTAAAAGAAATGTTTCACGTTTGTTACACTCAAACAGTGTCTCCTGTCATATGCTGAACTGGTCGCATTGTGGATTTTGCCTAAAACATGATTTTGGACAATGTTCATGGAACTCAGCTTAAAACGTACTTGCAGACTTGAAAATCCTTGCCTTTTGTAGGGCGCGCCTGTACTTCCAGTGCTGAACGAAAACCAATGATTTTGGATCCTGTTTTCATGCGAAATGGCTAAAAGAAATGTTTCACGTTTGTTACACTCAAACAGTGTCTCCTGTCATATGCTGAACTGGTCACATTGTGGATTTTGCCTAAAACATGATTTTGGACAATGTTCATGGAACTCAGTTTAAAACGTACTTGCAGACTTGAAAATCCTTGCCTATTGTAGGGCGCGCCTGTACTTCCAGTGCTGAACGAAAACCAATGATTTTGGATCCTGTTTTCATGCGAAATGGCTAAAAGAAATGTTTCACGTTTGTTACACTCAAACAGTGTCTCCTGTCATATGCTGAACTGGTCGCATTGTGGATTTTGCCTAAAACATGATTTTGGACAATGTTCATGGAACTCAGCTTAAAACGTACTTGCAGACTTGAAAATCCTTGCCTTTTGTAGGGCGCGCCTGTACTTCCAGTGCTGAACGAAAACCAATGATTTTGGATCCTGTTTTCATGCGAAATGGCTAAAATAAATGTTTCAAGTTTGTTACACTCAAACAGTGTCTCCTGTCATATGCTGAACTGGTCGCATTGTGGATTTAGCCTAAAACATGATTTTGGACAATGTTCATGGAACTCAGCTTAAAACGTACTTGCAGACTTGAAAATCCTTGCCTATTGTAGGGCGCGCCTGTACTTCCAGTGCTGAACGAAAACCAATGATTTTGGATCCTGTTTTCATGCGAAATGGCTAAAATAAATGTTTCAAGTTTGTTACACTCAAACAGTGTCTCCTGTCATATGCTGAACTGGTCGCATTGTGGATTTAGCCAAAAAACATACTTTTGGACAATGTTCATGGAACTCAGCTTAAAACGTACTTGCAGACTTGAAAATCCTTGCCTATTGTAGGGCGCGCCTGTACTTCTAGTGCTGAACGAAAACCAATGATTGTGGATCCTGTTTTCATGCGAAATGGCTAAAAGAAATGTTTCACGTTTGTTACACTCAAACAGTGTCTCCTGTCATATGCTGAACTGGTCGCATTGTGGATTTTGCCTAAAACATGATTTTGGACAATGTTCATGGAACTCAGCTTAAAACGTACTTGCAGACTTGAAAATCCTTGCCTTTTGTAGGGCGCGCCTGTACTTCCAGTGCTGAACGAAAACCAATGATTTTGGATCCTGTTTTCATGCGAAATGGCTAAAAGAAATGTTTCACGTTTGTTACACTCAAACAGTGTCTCCTGTCATATGCTGAACTGGTCACATTGTGGATTTTGCCTAAAACATGATTTTGGACAATGTTCATGGAACTCAGTTTAAAACGTACTTGCAGACTTGAAAATCCTTGCCTATTGTAGGGCGCGCCTGTACTTCCAGTGCTGAACGAAAACCAATGATTTTGGATCCTGTTTTCATGCGAAATGGCTAAAAGAAATGTTTCAAGTTTGTTACACTCAAACAGTGTCTCCTGTCATATGCTGAACTGGTCGCATTGTGGATTTAGCCAAAAAACATACTTTTGGACAATGTTCATGGAACTCAGCTTAAAACGTACTTGCAGACTTGAAAATCCTTGCCTATTGTAGGGCGCGCCTGTACTTCTAGTGCTGAACGAAAACCAATGATTGTGGATCCTGTTTTCATGCGAAATGGCTAAAAGAAATGTTTCACGTTTGTTACACTCAAACAGTGTCTCCTGTCATATGCTGAACTGGTCGCATTGTGGATTTTGCCTAAAACATGATTTTGGACAATGTTCATGGAACTCAGCTTAAAACGTACTTGCAGACTTGAAAATCCTTGCCTATTGTAGGGCGCGCCTGTACTTCCAGTGCTGAACGAAAACCAATGATTTTGGATCCTGTTTTCATGCGAAATGGCTAAAAGAAATGTTTCACGTTTGTTACACTCAAACAGTGTCTCCTGTCATATGCTGAACTGGTCGCATTGTGGATTTTGCCTAAAACATGATTTTGGACAATGTTCATGGAACTCAGCTTAAAACGTACTTGCAGACTTGAAAATCCTTGCCTTTTGTAGGGCGCGCCTGTACTTCCAGTGCTGAACGAAAACCAATGATTTTGGATCCTGTTTTCATGCGAAATGGCTAAAAGAAATGTTTCACGTTTGTTACACTCAAACAGTGTCTCCTGTCATATGCTGAACTGGTCGCATTGTGGATTTTGCCTAAAACATGATTTTGGACAATGTTCATGGAACTCAGCTTAAAACGTACTTGCAGACTTGAAAATCCTTGCCTTTTGTAGGGCGCGCCTGTACTTCCAGTGCTGAACGAAAACCAATGATTTTGGATCCTGTTTTCATGCGAAATGGCTAAAAGAAATGTTTCACGTTTGTTACACTCAAACAGTGTCTCCTGTCATATGCTGAACTGGTCGCATTGTGGATTTTGCCTAAAACATGATTTTGGACAATGTTCATGGAACTCAGTTTAAAACGTACTTGCAGACTTGAAAATCCTTGCCTATTGTAGGGCGCGCCTGTACTTCCAGTGCTGAACGAAAACCAATGATTTTGGATCCTGTTTTCATGCGAAATGGCTAAAATAAATGTTTCAAGTTTGTTACACTCAAACAGTGTCTCCTGTCATATGCTGAACTGGTCGCATTGTGGATTTAGCCAAAAAACATACTTTTGGACAATGTTCATGGAACTCAGCTTAAAACGTACTTGCAGACTTGAAAATCCTTGCCTATTGTAGGGCGCGCCTGTACTTCTAGTGCTGAACGAAAACCAATGATTGTGGATCCTGTTTTCATGCGAAATGGCTAAAAGAAATGTTTCACGTTTGTTACACTCAAACAGTGTCTCCTGTCATATGCTGAACTGGTCGCATTGTGGATTTTGCCTAAAACATGATTTTGGACAATGTTCATGGAACTCAGCTTAAAACGTACTTGCAGACTTGAAAATCCTTGCCTATTGTAGGGCGCGCCTGTACTTCCAGTGCTGAACGAAAACCAATGATTTTGGATCCTGTTTTCATGCGAAATGGCTAAAAGAAATGTTTCACGTTTGTTACACTCAAACAGTGTCTCCTGTCATATGCTGAACTGGTCGCATTGTGGATTTTGCCTAAAACATGATTTTGGACAATGTTCATGGAACTCAGCTTAAAACGTACTTGCAGACTTGAAAATCCTTGCCTTTTGTAGGGCGCGCCTGTACTTCCAGTGCTGAACGAAAACCAATGATTTTGGATCCTGTTTTCATGCGAAATGGCTAAAAGAAATGTTTCACGTTTGTTACACTCAAACAGTGTCTCCTGTCATATGCTGAACTGGTCACATTGTGGATTTTGCCTAAAACATGATTTTGGACAATGTTCATGGAACTCAGTTTAAAACGTACTTGCAGACTTGAAAATCCTTGCCTATTGTAGGGCGCGCCTGTACTTCCAGTGCTGAACGAAAACCAATGATTTTGGATCCTGTTTTCATGCGAAATGGCTAAAATAAATGTTTCAAGTTTGTTACACTCAAACAGTGTCTCCTGTCATATGCTGAACTGGTCGCATTGTGGATTTAGCCTAAAACATGATTTTGGACAATGTTCATGGAACTCAGTTTAAAACGTACTTGCAGACTTGAAAATCCTTGCCTATTGTAGGGCGCGCCTGTACTTCTAAGTGCTGAACGAAAACCAATGATTGTGGATACTGTTTTCATGCGAAATGGCTAAAAGAAATGTTTCAAGTTTGTTACACTCAAACAGTGTCTCCTGTCATATGCTGAACTGGTCGCATTGTGGATTTAGCCAAAAAACATGATTTTGGACAATGTTCATGGAACTCAGCTTAAAACGTACTTGCAGACTTGAAAATCCTTGCCTATTGTAGGGCGCGCCTGTACTTCTAGTGCTGAACGAAAACCAATGATTTTGGATCCTGTTTTCATGCGAAATGGCTAAAAGAAATGTTTCACGTTTGTTACACTCAAACAGTGTCTCCTGTCATATGCTGAACTGGTCGCATTGTGGATTTTGCCTAAAACATGATTTTGGACAATGTTCATGGAACTCAGCTTAAGACGTACTTGCAGACTTGAAAATCCTTGCCTTTTGTAGGGCGCGCCTGTACTTCCAGTGCTGAACGAAAACCAATGATTTTGGATCCTGTTTTCATGCGAAATGGCTAAAAGAAATGTTTCACGTTTGTTACACTCAAACAGTGTCTCCTGTCATATGCTGAACTGGTCGCATTGTGGATTTTGCCTAAAACATGATTTTGGACAATGTTCATGGAACTCAGTTTAAAACGTAGTTGCAGACTTGAAAATCCTTGCCTATTGTAGGGCGCGCCTGTACTTCCAGTGCTGAACGAAAACCAATGATTTTGGATCCTGTTTTCATGCGAAATGGCTAAAAGAAATGTTTCAAGTTTGTTACACTCAAACAGTGTCTCCTGTCATATGCTGAACTGGTCGCATTGTGGATTTAGCCAAAAAACATGATTTTGGACAATGTTCATGGAACTCAGCTTAAAACGTACTTGCAGACTTGAAAATCCTTGCCTTTTGTAGGGCGCGCCTGTACTTCCAGTGCTGAACGAAAAGCAATGATTTTGGATCCTGTTTTCATGCGAAATGGCTAAAAGAAATGTTTCACGTTTGTTACACTCAAACAGTGTCTCCTGTCATATGCTGAACTGGTCGCATTGTGGATTTTGCCTAAAACATGATTTTGGACAATGTTCATGGAACTCAGTTTAAAACGTAGTTGCAGACTTGAAAATCCTTGCCTATTGTAGGGCGCGCCTGTACTTCCAGTGCTAAACGAAAACCAATGATTTTGGATCCTGTTTTCATGCGAAATGGCTAAAAGAAATGTTTCAAGTTTGTTACACTCAAACAGTGTCTCCTGTCATATGCTGAACTGGTCGCATTGTGGATTTAGCCAAAAAACATGATTTTGGACAATGTTCATGGAACTCAGCTTAAAACGTACTTGCAGACTTGAAAATCCTTGCCTTTTGTAGGGCGCGCCTGTACTTCCAGTGCTGAACGAAAAGCAATGATTTTGGATCCTGTTTTCATGCGAAATGGCTAAAATAAATGTTTCAAGTTTGTTACACTCAAACAGTGTCTCCTGTCATATGCTGAACTGGTCGCATTGTGGATTTAGCCAAAAAACATTATTTTGGACAATGTTCATGGAACTCAGCTTAAAACGTACTTGCAGACTTGAAAATCCTTGCCTATTGTAGGGCGCGCCTGTACTTCTAGTGCTGAACGAAAACCAATGATTGTGGATCCTGTTTTCATGCGAAATGGCTAAAAGAAATGTTTCAAGTTTGTTACACTCAAACAGAGTCTCCTGTCATATGCTGAACTGGTCGCATTGTGGATTTTGCCTAAAACATGATTTTGGACAATGTTCATGGAACTCAGCTTAAAACGTACTTGCAGACTTGAAAATCCTTGCCTTTTGTAGGTTGCGCCTGTACTTCCAGTGCTGAACGAAAACCAATGATTTTGGATCCTGTTTTCATGCGAAATGGCTAAAATAAATGTTTCAAGTTTGTTACACTCAAACAGTGTCTCCTGTCATATGCTGAACTGGTCGCATTGTGGATTTAGCCAAAAAACATACTTTTGGACAATGTTCATGGAACTCAGCTTAAAACGTACTTGCAGACTTGAAAATCCTTGCCTATTGTAGGGCGCGCCTGTACTTCTAGTGCTGAACGAAAACCAATGATTGTGGATCCTGTTTTCATGCGAAATGGCTAAAAGAAATGTTTCACGTTTGTTACACTCAAACAGTGTCTCCTGTCATATGCTGAACTGGTCGCATTGTGGATTTTGCCTAAAACATGATTTTGGACAATGTTCATGGAACTCAGTTTAAAACGTAGTTGCAGACTTGAAAATCCTTGCCTATTGTAGGGCGCGCCTGTACTTCCAGTGCTGAACGAAAACCAATGATTTTGGATCCTGTTTTCATGCGAAATGGCTAAAAGAAATGTTTCAAGTTTGTTACACTCAAACAGTGTCTCCTGTCATATGCTGAACTGGTCGCATTGTGGATTTAGCCAAAAAACATGATTTTGGACAATGTTCATGGAACTCAGCTTAAAACGTACTTGCAGACTTGAAAATCCTTGCCTTTTGTAGGGCGCGCCTGTACTTCCAGTGCTGAACGAAAAGCAATGATTTTGGATCCTGTTTTCATGCGAAATGGCTAAAAGAAATGTTTCACGTTTGTTACACTCAAACAGTGTCTCCTGTCATATGCTGAACTGGTCGCATTGTGGATTTTGCCTAAAACATGATTTTGGACAATGTTCATGGAACTCAGTTTAAAACGTAGTTGCAGACTTGAAAATCCTTGCCTATTGTAGGGCGCGCCTGTACTTCCAGTGCTAAACGAAAACCAATGATTTTGGATCCTGTTTTCATGCGAAATGGCTAAAAGAAATGTTTCAAGTTTGTTACACTCAAACAGTGTCTCCTGTCATATGCTGAACTGGTCGCATTGTGGATTTAGCCAAAAAACATGATTTTGGACAATGTTCATGGAACTCAGCTTAAAACGTACTTGCAGACTTGAAAATCCTTGCCTTTTGTAGGGCGCGCCTGTACTTCCAGTGCTGAACGAAAAGCAATGATTTTGGATCCTGTTTTCATGCGAAATGGCTAAAATAAATGTTTCAAGTTTGTTACACTCAAACAGTGTCTCCTGTCATATGCTGAACTGGTCGCATTGTGGATTTAGCCAAAAAACATTATTTTGGACAATGTTCATGGAACTCAGCTTAAAACGTACTTGCAGACTTGAAAATCCTTGCCTATTGTAGGGCGCGCCTGTACTTCTAGTGCTGAACGAAAACCAATGATTGTGGATCCTGTTTTCATGCGAAATGGCTAAAAGAAATGTTTCAAGTTTGTTACACTCAAACAGAGTCTCCTGTCATATGCTGAACTGGTCGCATTGTGGATTTTGCCTAAAACATGATTTTGGACAATGTTCATGGAACTCAGCTTAAAACGTACTTGCAGACTTGAAAATCCTTGCCTTTTGTAGGTTGCGCCTGTACTTCCAGTGCTGAACGAAAACCAATGATTTTGGATCCTGTTTTCATGCGAAATGGCTAAAATAAATGTTTCAAGTTTGTTACACTCAAACAGTGTCTCCTGTCATATGCTGAACTGGTCGCATTGTGGATTTAGCCAAAAAACATACTTTTGGACAATGTTCATGGAACTCAGCTTAAAACGTACTTGCAGACTTGAAAATCCTTGCCTATTGTAGGGCGCGCCTGTACTTCTAGTGCTGAACGAAAACCAATGATTGTGGATCCTGTTTTCATGCGAAATGGCTAAAAGAAATGTTTCACGTTTGTTACACTCAAACAGTGTCTCCTGTCATATGCTGAACTGGTCGCATTGTGGATTTTGCCTAAAACATGATTTTGGACAATGTTCATGGAACTCAGCTTAAAACGTACTTGCAGACTTGAAAATCCTTGCCTATTGTAGGGCGCGCCTGTACTTCTAGTGCTGAACGAAAACCAATGATTGTGGATCCTGTTTTCATGCGAAATGGCTAAAAGAAATGTTTCACGTTTGTTACACTCAAACAGTGTCTCCTGTCATATGCTGAACTGGTCGCATTGTGGATTTTGCCTAAAACATGATTTTGGACAATGTTCATGGAACTCAGCTTAAAACGTACTTGCAGACTTGAAAATCCTTGCCTATTGTAGGGCGCGCCTGTACTTCCAGTGCTGAACGAAAACCAATGATTTTGGATCCTGTTTTCATGCGAAATGGCTAAAAGAAATGTTTCACGTTTGTTACACTCAAACAGTGTCTCCTGTCATATGCTGAACTGGTCGCATTGTGGATTTTGCCTAAAACATGATTTTGGACAATGTTCATGGAACTCAGCTTAAAACGTACTTGCAGACTTGAAAATCCTTGCCTTTTGTAGGGCGCGCCTGTACTTCCAGTGCTGAACGATAACCAATGATTTTGGATCCTGTTTTCATGCGAAATGGCTAAAAGAAATGTTTCACGTTTGTTACACTCAAACAGTGTCTCCTGTCATATGCTGAACTGGTCACATTGTGGATTTTGCCTAAAACATGATTTTGGACAATGTTCATGGAACTCAGTTTAAAACGTACTTGCAGACTTGAAAATCCTTGCCTATTGTAGGGCGCGCCTGTACTTCCAGTGCTGAACGAAAACCAATGATTTTGGATCCTGTTTTCATGCGAAATGGCTAAAAGAAATGTTTCAAGTTTGTTACACTCAAACAGTGTCTCCTGTCATATGCTGAACTGGTCGCATTGTGGATTTTGCCTAAAACATGATTTTGGACAATGTTCATGGAACTCAGCTTAAAACGTACTTGCAGACTTGAAAATCCTTGCCTTTTGTAGGGCGCGCCTGTACTTCCAGTGCTGAACGAAAACCAATGATTTTGGATCCTGTTTTCATGCGAAATGGCTAAAAGAAATGTTTCACGTTTGTTACACTCAAACAGTGTCTCCTGTCATATGCTGAACTGGTCACATTGTGGATTTTGCCTAAAACATGATTTTGGACAATGTTCATGGAACTCAGTTTAAAACGTACTTGCAGACTTGAAAATCCTTGCCTATTGTAGGGCGCGCCTGTACTTCCAGTGCTGAACGAAAACCAATGATTTTGGATCCTGTTTTCATGCGAAATGGCTAAAATAAATGTTTCAAGTTTGTTACACTCAAACAGTGTCTCCTGTCATATGCTGAACTGGTCGCATTGTGGATTTAGCCAAAAAACATACTTTTGGACAATGTTCATGGAACTCAGCTTAAAACGTACTTGCAGACTTGAAAATCCTTGCCTATTGTAGGGCGCGCCTGTACTTCTAGTGCTGAACGAAAACCAATGATTGTGGATCCTGTTTTCATGCGAAATGGCTAAAAGAAATGTTTCACGTTTGTTACACTCAAACAGTGTCTCCTGTCATATGCTGAACTGGTCGCATTGTGGATTTTGCCTAAAACATGATTTTGGACAATGTTCATGGAACTCAGCTTAAAACGTACTTGCAGACTTGAAAATCCTTGCCTATTGTAGGGTGCGCCTGTACTTCCAGTGCTGAACGAAAACCAATGATTTTGGATCCTGTTTTCATGCGAAATGGCTAAAAGAAATGTTTCACGTTTGTTACACTCAAACAGTGTCTCCTGTCATATGCTGAACTGGTCGCATTGTGGATTTTGCCTAAAACATGATTTTGGACAATGTTCATGGAACTCAGCTTAAAACGTACTTGCAGACTTGAAAATCCTTGCCTTTTGTAGGGCGCGCCTGTACTTCCAGTGCTGAACGAAAACCAATGATTTTGGATCCTGTTTTCATGCGAAATGGCTAAAAGAAATGTTTCACGTTTGTTACACTCAAACAGTGTCTCCTGTCATATGCTGAACTGGTCACATTGTGGATTTTGCCTAAAACATGATTTTGGACAATGTTCATGGAACTCAGTTTAAAACGTACTTGCAGACTTGAAAATCCTTGCCTATTGTAGGGCGCGCCTGTACTTCCAGTGCTGAACGAAAACCAATGATTTTGGATCCTGTTTTCATGCGAAATGGCTAAAAGAAATGTTTCAAGTTTGTTACACTCAAACAGTGTCTCCTGTCATATGCTGAACTGGTCGCATTGTGGATTTTGCCTAAAACATGATTTTGGACAATGTTCATGGAACTCAGCTTAAAACGTACTTGCAGACTTGAAAATCCTTGCCTTTTGTAGGGCGCGCCTGTACTTCCAGTGCTGAACGAAAACCAATGATTTTGGATCCTGTTTTCATGCGAAATGGCTAAAAGAAATGTTTCACGTTTGTTACACTCAAACAGTGTCTCCTGTCATATGCTGAACTGGTCACATTGTGGATTTTGCCTAAAACATGATTTTGGACAATGTTCATGGAACTCAGTTTAAAACGTACTTGCAGACTTGAAAATCCTTGCCTATTGTAGGGCGCGCCTGTACTTCCAGTGCTGAACGAAAACCAATGATTTTGGATCCTGTTTTCATGCGAAATGGCTAAAATAAATGTTTCAAGTTTGTTACACTCAAACAGTGTCTCCTGTCATATGCTGAACTGGTCGCATTGTGGATTTAGCCAAAAAACATACTTTTGGACAATGTTCATGGAACTCAGCTTAAAACGTACTTGCAGACTTGAAAATCCTTGCCTATTGTAGGGCGCGCCTGTACTTCTAGTGCTGAACGAAAACCAATGATTGTGGATCCTGTTTTCATGCGAAATGGCTAAAAGAAATGTTTCACGTTTGTTACACTCAAACAGTGTCTCCTGTCATATGCTGAACTGGTCGCATTGTGGATTTTGCCTAAAACATGATTTTGGACAATGTTCATGGAACTCAGCTTAAAACGTACTTGCAGACTTGAAAATCCTTGCCTATTGTAGGGCGCGCCTGTACTTCCAGTGCTGAACGAAAACCAATGATTTTGGATCCTGTTTTCATGCGAAATGGCTAAAAGAAATGTTTCACGTTTGTTACACTCAAACAGTGTCTCCTGTCATATGCTGAACTGGTCGCATTGTGGATTTTGCCTAAAACATGATTTTGGACAATGTTCATGGAACTCAGCTTAAAACGTACTTGCAGACTTGAAAATCCTTGCCTTTTGTAGGGCGCGCCTGTACTTCCAGTGCTGAACGAAAACCAATGATTTTGGATCCTGTTTTCATGCGAAATGGCTAAAAGAAATGTTTCACGTTTGTTACACTCAAACAGTGTCTCCTGTCATATGCTGAACTGGTCGCATTGTGGATTTTGCCTAAAACATGATTTTGGACAATGTTCATGGAACTCAGCTTAAAACGTACTTGCAGACTTGAAAATCCTTGCCTTTTGTAGGGCGCGCCTGTACTTCCAGTGCTGAACGAAAACCAATGATTTTGGATCCTGTTTTCATGCGAAATGGCTAAAAGAAATGTTTCACGTTTGTTACACTCAAACAGTGTCTCCTGTCATATGCTGAACTGGTCACATTGTGGATTTTGCCTAAAACATGATTTTGGACAATGTTCATGGAACTCAGTTTAAAACGTACTTGCAGACTTGAAAATCCTTGCCTATTGTAGGGCGCGCCTGTACTTCCAGTGCTGAACGAAAACCAATGATTTTGGATCCTGTTTTCATGCGAAATGGCTAAAATAAATGTTTCAAGTTTGTTACACTCAAACAGTGTCTCCTGTCATATGCTGAACTGGTCGCATTGTGGATTTAGCCAAAAAACATACTTTTGGACAATGTTCATGGAACTCAGCTTAAAACGTACTTGCAGACTTGAAAATCCTTGCCTATTGTAGGGCGCGCCTGTACTTCTAGTGCTGAACGAAAACCAATGATTGTGGATCCTGTTTTCATGCGAAATGGCTAAAAGAAATGTTTCACGTTTGTTACACTCAAACAGTGTCTCCTGTCATATGCTGAACTGGTCGCATTGTGGATTTTGCCTAAAACATGATTTTGGACAATGTTCATGGAACTCAGCTTAAAACGTACTTGCAGACTTGAAAATCCTTGCCTATTGTAGGGCGCGCCTGTACTTCCAGTGCTGAACGAAAACCAATGATTTTGGATCCTGTTTTCATGCGAAATGGCTAAAAGAAATGTTTCACGTTTGTTACACTCAAACAGTGTCTCCTGTCATATGCTGAACTGGTCGCATTGTGGATTTTGCCTAAAACATGATTTTGGACAATGTTCATGGAACTCAGCTTAAAACGTACTTGCAGACTTGAAAATCCTTGCCTTTTGTAGGGCGCGCCTGTACTTCCAGTGCTGAACGAAAACCAATGATTTTGGATCCTGTTTTCATGCGAAATGGCTAAAAGAAATGTTTGTTTCACGTTTGTTACACTCAAACAGTGTCTCCTGTCATATGCTGAACTGGTCACATTGTGGATTTTGCCTAAAACATGATTTTGGACAATGTTCATGGAACTCAGTTTAAAACGTACTTGCAGACTTGAAAATCCTTGCCTATTGTAGGGCGCGCCTGTACTTCCAGTGCTGAACGAAAACCAATGATTGTGGATACTGTTTTCATGCGAAATGGCTAAAAGAAATGTTTCACGTTTGTTACACTCAAACAGTGTCTCCTGTCATATGCTGAACTGGTCGCATTGTGGATTTTGCCTAAAACATGATTTTGGACAATGTTCATGGAACTCAGCTTAAAACGTACTTGCAGACTTGAAAATCCTTGCCTTTTGTAGGGCGCGCCTGTACTTCCAGTGCTGAACGAAAACCAATGATTTTGGATCCTGTTTTCATGCGAAATGGCTAAAAGAAATGTTTCACGTTTGTTACACTCAAACAGTGTCTCCTGTCATATGCTGAACTGGTCGCATTGTGGATTTTGCCTAAAACATGATTTTGGACAATGTTCATGGAACTCAGCTTAAAACGTACTTGCAGACTTGAAAATCCTTGCCTTTTGTAGGGCGCGCCTGTACTTCCAGTGCTGAACGAAAACCAATGATTTTGGATCCTGTTTTCATGCGAAATGGCTAAAAGAAATGTTTCACGTTTGTTACACTCAAACAGTGTCTCCTGTCATATGCTGAACTGGTCACATTGTGGATTTTGCCTAAAACATGATTTTGGACAATGTTCATGGAACTCAGTTTAAAACGTACTTGCAGACTTGAAAATCCTTGCCTATTGTAGGGCGCGCCTGTACTTCCAGTGCTGAACGAAAACCAATGATTTTGGATCCTGTTTTCATGCGAAATGGCTAAAATAAATGTTTCAAGTTTGTTACACTCAAACAGTGTCTCCTGTCATATGCTGAACTGGTCGCATTGTGGATTTAGCCAAAAAACATACTTTTGGACAATGTTCATGGAACTCAGCTTAAAACGTACTTGCAGACTTGAAAATCCTTGCCTATTGTAGGGCGCGCCTGTACTTCTAGTGCTGAACGAAAACCAATGATTGTGGATCCTGTTTTCATGCGAAATGGCTAAAAGAAATGTTTCACGTTTGTTACACTCAAACAGTGTCTCCTGTCATATGCTGAACTGGTCGCATTGTGGATTTTGCCTAAAACATGATTTTGGACAATGTTCATGGAACTCAGCTTAAAACGTACTTGCAGACTTGAAAATCCTTGCCTATTGTAGGGCGCGCCTGTACTTCCAGTGCTGAACGAAAACCAATGATTTTGGATCCTGTTTTCATGCGAAATGGCTAAAAGAAATGTTTCACGTTTGTTACACTCAAACAGTGTCTCCTGTCATATGCTGAACTGGTCGCATTGTGGATTTTGCCTAAAACATGATTTTGGACAATGTTCATGGAACTCAGCTTAAAACGTACTTGCAGACTTGAAAATCCTTGACTTTTGTAGGGCGCGCCTGTACTTCCAGTGCTGAACGAAAACCAATGATTTTGGATCCTGTTTTCATGCGAAATGGCTAAAAGAAATGTTTGTTTCACGTTTGTTACACTCAAACAGTGTCTCCTGTCATATGCTGAACTGGTCACATTGTGGATTTTGCCTAAAACATGATTTTGGACAATGTTCATGGAACTCAGTTTAAAACGTACTTGCAGACTTGAAAATCCTTGCCTATTGTAGGGCGCGCCTGTACTTCCAGTGCTGAACGAAAACCAATGATTTTGGATCCTGTTTTCATGCGAAATGGCTAAAATAAATGTTTCAAGTTTGTTACACTCAAACAGTGTCTCCTGTCATATGCTGAACTGGTCGCATTGTGGATTTTGCCTAAAACATGATTTTGGACAATGTTCATGGAACTCAGCTTAAAACGTACTTGCAGACTTGAAAATCCTTGCCTTTTGTAGGGCGCGCCTGTACTTCCAGTGCTGAACGAAAACCAATGATTTTGGATCCTGTTTTCATGCGAAATGGCTAAAAGAAATGTTTCACGTTTGTTACACTCAAACAGTGTCTCCTGTCATATGCTGAACTGGTCACATTGTGGATTTTGCCTAAAACATGATTTTGGACAATGTTCATGGAACTCAGTTTAAAACGTACTTGCAGACTTGAAAATCCTTGCCTATTGTAGGGCGCGCCTGTACTTCCAGTGCTGAACGAAAACCAATGATTTTGGATCCTGTTTTCATGCGAAATGGCTAAAATAAATGTTTCAAGTTTGTTACACTCAAACAGTGTCTCCTGTCATATGCTGAACTGGTCGCATTGTGGATTTAGCCTAAAACATGATTTTGGACAATGTTCATGGAACTCAGTTTAAAACGTACTTGCAGACTTGAAAATCCTTGCCTATTGTAGGGCGCGCCTGTACTTCTAAGTGCTGAACGAAAACCAATGATTGTGGATACTGTTTTCATGCGAAATGGCTAAAAGAAATGTTTCAAGTTTGTTACACTCAAACAGTGTCTCCTGTCATATGCTGAACTGGTCGCATTGTGGATTTAGCCAAAAAACATGATTTTGGACAATGTTCATGGAACTCAGCTTAAAACGTACTTGCAGACTTGAAAATCCTTGCCTATTGTAGGGCGCGCCTGTACTTCTAGTGCTGAACGAAAACCAATGATTTTGGATCCTGTTTTCATGCGAAATGGCTAAAAGAAATGTTTCACGTTTGTTACACTCAAACAGTGTCTCCTGTCATATGCTGAACTGGTCGCATTGTGGATTTTGCCTAAAACATGATTTTGGACAATGTTCATGGAACTCAGCTTAAGACGTACTTGCAGACTTGAAAATCCTTGCCTTTTGTAGGGCGCGCCTGTACTTCCAGTGCTGAACGAAAACCAATGATTTTGGATCCTGTTTTCATGCGAAATGGCTAAAAGAAATGTTTCACGTTTGTTACACTCAAACAGTGTCTCCTGTCATATGCTGAACTGGTCGCATTGTGGATTTTGCCTAAAACATGATTTTGGACAATGTTCATGGAACTCAGTTTAAAACGTAGTTGCAGACTTGAAAATCCTTGCCTATTGTAGGGCGCGCCTGTACTTCCAGTGCTGAACGAAAACCAATGATTTTGGATCCTGTTTTCATGCGAAATGGCTAAAAGAAATGTTTCAAGTTTGTTACACTCAAACAGTGTCTCCTGTCATATGCTGAACTGGTCGCATTGTGGATTTAGCCAAAAAACATGATTTTGGACAATGTTCATGGAACTCAGCTTAAAACGTACTTGCAGACTTGAAAATCCTTGCCTTTTGTAGGGCGCGCCTGTACTTCCAGTGCTGAACGAAAAGCAATGATTTTGGATCCTGTTTTCATGCGAAATGGCTAAAAGAAATGTTTCACGTTTGTTACACTCAAACAGTGTCTCCTGTCATATGCTGAACTGGTCGCATTGTGGATTTTGCCTAAAACATGATTTTGGACAATGTTCATGGAACTCAGTTTAAAACGTAGTTGCAGACTTGAAAATCCTTGCCTATTGTAGGGCGCGCCTGTACTTCCAGTGCTAAACGAAAACCAATGATTTTGGATCCTGTTTTCATGCGAAATGGCTAAAAGAAATGTTTCAAGTTTGTTACACTCAAACAGTGTCTCCTGTCATATGCTGAACTGGTCGCATTGTGGATTTAGCCAAAAAACATGATTTTGGACAATGTTCATGGAACTCAGCTTAAAACGTACTTGCAGACTTGAAAATCCTTGCCTTTTGTAGGGCGCGCCTGTACTTCCAGTGCTGAACGAAAAGCAATGATTTTGGATCCTGTTTTCATGCGAAATGGCTAAAATAAATGTTTCAAGTTTGTTACACTCAAACAGTGTCTCCTGTCATATGCTGAACTGGTCGCATTGTGGATTTAGCCAAAAAACATTATTTTGGACAATGTTCATGGAACTCAGCTTAAAACGTACTTGCAGACTTGAAAATCCTTGCCTATTGTAGGGCGCGCCTGTACTTCTAGTGCTGAACGAAAACCAATGATTGTGGATCCTGTTTTCATGCGAAATGGCTAAAAGAAATGTTTCAAGTTTGTTACACTCAAACAGAGTCTCCTGTCATATGCTGAACTGGTCGCATTGTGGATTTTGCCTAAAACATGATTTTGGACAATGTTCATGGAACTCAGCTTAAAACGTACTTGCAGACTTGAAAATCCTTGCCTTTTGTAGGTTGCGCCTGTACTTCCAGTGCTGAACGAAAACCAATGATTTTGGATCCTGTTTTCATGCGAAATGGCTAAAATAAATGTTTCAAGTTTGTTACACTCAAACAGTGTCTCCTGTCATATGCTGAACTGGTCGCATTGTGGATTTAGCCAAAAAACATACTTTTGGACAATGTTCATGGAACTCAGCTTAAAACGTACTTGCAGACTTGAAAATCCTTGCCTATTGTAGGGCGCGCCTGTACTTCTAGTGCTGAACGAAAAACAATGATTGTGGATCCTGTTTTCATGCGAAATGGCTAAAAGAAATGTTTCACGTTTGTTACACTCAAACAGTGTCTCCTGTCATATGCTGAACTGGTCGCATTGTGGATTTTGCCTAAAACATGATTTTGGACAATGTTCATGGAACTCAGCTTAAAACGTACTTGCAGACTTGAAAATCCTTGCCTATTGTAGGGCGCGCCTGTACTTCCAGTGCTGAACGAAAACCAATGATTTTGGATCCTGTTTTCATGCGAAATGGCTAAAAGAAATGTTTCAAGTTTGTTACACTCAAACAGTGTCTCCTGTCATATGCTGAACTGGTCGCATTGTGGATTTAGCCAAAAAACATGATTTTGGACAATGTTCATGGAACTCAGCTTAAAACGTACTTGCAGACTTGAAAATCCTTGCCTTTTGTAGGGCGCGCCTGTACTTCCAGTGCTGAACGAAAAGCAATGATTTTGGATCCTGTTTTCATGCGAAATGGCTAAAATAAATGTTTCAAGTTTGTTACACTCAAACAGTGTCTCCTGTCATATGCTGAACTGGTCGCATTGTGGATTTAGCCTAAAACATACTTTTGGACAATGTTCATGGAACTCAGCTTAAAACGTACTTGCAGACTTGAAAATCCTTGCCTATTGTAGGGCGCGCCTGTACTTCTAGTGCTGAACGAAAACCAATGATTGTGGATCCTGTTTTCATGCGAAATGGCTAAAAGAAATGTTTCACGTTTGTTACACTCAAACAGTGTCTCCTGTCATATGCTGAACTGGTCGCATTGTGGATTTTGCCTAAAACATGATTTTGGACAATGTTCATGGAACTCAGCTTAAAACGTACTTGCAGACTTGAAAATCCTTGCCTATTGTAGGGCGCGCCTGTACTTCCAGTGCTGAACGAAAACCAATGATTTTGGATCCTGTTTTCATGCGAAATGGCTAAAAGAAATGTTTCACGTTTGTTACACTCAAACAGTGTCTCCTGTCATATGCTGAACTGGTCGCATTGTGGATTTTGCCTAAAACATGATTTTGGACAATGTTCATGGAACTCAGCTTAAAACGTACTTGCAGACTTGAAAATCCTTGCCTTTTGTAGGGCGCGCCTGTACTTCCAGTGCTGAACGAAAACCAATGATTTTGGATCCTGTTTTCATGCGAAATGGCTAAAAGAAATGTTTCACGTTTGTTACACTCAAACAGTGTCTCCTGTCATATGCTGAACTGGTCACATTGTGGATTTTGCCTAAAACATGATTTTGGACAATGTTCATGGAACTCAGTTTAAAACGTACTTGCAGACTTGAAAATCCTTGCCTATTGTAGGGCGCGCCTGTACTTCCAGTGCTGAACGAAAACCAATGATTTTGGATCCTGTTTTCATGCGAAATGGCTAAAAGAAATGTTTCAAGTTTGTTACACTCAAACAGTGTCTCCTGTCATATGCTGAACTGGTCGCATTGTGGATTTTGCCTAAAACATGATTTTGGACAATGTTCATGGAACTCAGCTTAAAACGTACTTGCAGACTTGAAAATCCTTGCCTTTTGTAGGGCGCGCCTGTACTTCCAGTGCTGAACGAAAACCAATGATTTTGGATCCTGTTTTCATGCGAAATGGCTAAAAGAAATGTTTCACGTTTGTTACACTCAAACAGTGTCTCCTGTCATATGCTGAACTGGTCACATTGTGGATTTTGCCTAAAACATGATTTTGGACAATGTTCATGGAACTCAGTTTAAAACGTACTTGCAGACTTGAAAATCCTTGCCTATTGTAGGGCGCGCCTGTACTTCCAGTGCTGAACGAAAACCAATGATTTTGGATCCTGTTTTCATGCGAAATGGCTAAAATAAATGTTTCAAGTTTGTTACACTCAAACAGTGTCTCCTGTCATATGCTGAACTGGTCGCATTGTGGATTTGGCCAAAAAACATACTTTTGGACAATGTTCATGGAACTCAGCTTAAAACGTACTTGCAGACTTGAAAATCCTTGCCTATTGTAGGGCGCGCCTGTACTTCTAGTGCTGAACGAAAACCAATGATTGTGGATCCTGTTTTCATGCGAAATGGCTAAAAGAAATGTTTCACGTTTGTTACACTCAAACAGTGTCTCCTGTCATATGCTGAACTGGTCGCATTGTGGATTTTGCCTAAAACATGATTTTGGACAATGTTCATGGAACTCAGCTTAAAACGTACTTGCAGACTTGAAAATCCTTGCCTATTGTAGGGCGCGCCTGTACTTCCAGTGCTGAACGAAAACCAATGATTTTGGATCCTGTTTTCATGCGAAATGGCTAAAAGAAATGTTTCACGTTTGTTACACTCAAACAGTGTCTCCTGTCATATGCTGAACTGGTCGCATTGTGGATTTTGCCTAAAACATGATTTTGGACAATGTTCATGGAACTCAGCTTAAAACGTACTTGCAGACTTGAAAATCCTTGCCTTTTGTAGGGCGCGCCTGTACTTCCAGTGCTGAACGAAAACCAATGATTTTGGATCCTGTTTTCATGCGAAATGGCTAAAAGAAATGTTTCACGTTTGTTACACTCAAACAGTGTCTCCTGTCATATGCTGAACTGGTCGCATTGTGGATTTAGCCAAAAAACATACTTTTGGACAATGTTCATGGAACTCAGCTTAAAACGTACTTGCAGACTTGAAAATCCTTGCCTATTGTAGGGCGCGCCTGTACTTCTAGTGCTGAACGAAAAACAATGATTGTGGATCCTGTTTTCATGCGAAATGGCTAAAAGAAATGTTTCACGTTTGTTACACTCAAACAGTGTCTCCTGTCATATGCTGAACTGGTCGCATTGTGGATTTTGCCTAAAACATGATTTTGGACAATGTTCATGGAACTCAGCTTAAAACGTACTTGCAGACTTGAAAATCCTTGCCTATTGTAGGGCGCGCCTGTACTTCCAGTGCTGAACGAAAACCAATGATTTTGGATCCTGTTTTCATGCGAAATGGCTAAAAGAAATGTTTCAAGTTTGTTACACTCAAACAGTGTCTCCTGTCATATGCTGAACTGGTCGCATTGTGGATTTAGCCAAAAAACATGATTTTGGACAATGTTCATGGAACTCAGCTTAAAACGTACTTGCAGACTTGAAAATCCTTGCCTTTTGTAGGGCGCGCCTGTACTTCCAGTGCTGAACGAAAAGCAATGATTTTGGATCCTGTTTTCATGCGAAATGGCTAAAATAAATGTTTCAAGTTTGTTACACTCAAACAGTGTCTCCTGTCATATGCTGAACTGGTCGCATTGTGGATTTAGCCTAAAACATACTTTTGGACAATGTTCATGGAACTCAGCTTAAAACGTACTTGCAGACTTGAAAATCCTTGCCTATTGTAGGGCGCGCCTGTACTTCTAGTGCTGAACGAAAACCAATGATTGTGGATCCTGTTTTCATGCGAAATGGCTAAAAGAAATGTTTCACGTTTGTTACACTCAAACAGTGTCTCCTGTCATATGCTGAACTGGTCGCATTGTGGATTTTGCCTAAAACATGATTTTGGACAATGTTCATGGAACTCAGCTTAAAACGTACTTGCAGACTTGAAAATCCTTGCCTATTGTAGGGCGCGCCTGTACTTCCAGTGCTGAACGAAAACCAATGATTTTGGATCCTGTTTTCATGCGAAATGGCTAAAAGAAATGTTTCACGTTTGTTACACTCAAACAGTGTCTCCTGTCATATGCTGAACTGGTCGCATTGTGGATTTTGCCTAAAACATGATTTTGGACAATGTTCATGGAACTCAGCTTAAAACGTACTTGCAGACTTGAAAATCCTTGCCTTTTGTAGGGCGCGCCTGTACTTCCAGTGCTGAACGAAAACCAATGATTTTGGATCCTGTTTTCATGCGAAATGGCTAAAAGAAATGTTTCACGTTTGTTACACTCAAACAGTGTCTCCTGTCATATGCTGAACTGGTCACATTGTGGATTTTGCCTAAAACATGATTTTGGACAATGTTCATGGAACTCAGTTTAAAACGTACTTGCAGACTTGAAAATCCTTGCCTATTGTAGGGCGCGCCTGTACTTCCAGTGCTGAACGAAAACCAATGATTTTGGATCCTGTTTTCATGCGAAATGGCTAAAAGAAATGTTTCAAGTTTGTTACACTCAAACAGTGTCTCCTGTCATATGCTGAACTGGTCGCATTGTGGATTTTGCCTAAAACATGATTTTGGACAATGTTCATGGAACTCAGCTTAAAACGTACTTGCAGACTTGAAAATCCTTGCCTTTTGTAGGGCGCGCCTGTACTTCCAGTGCTGAACGAAAACCAATGATTTTGGATCCTGTTTTCATGCGAAATGGCTAAAAGAAATGTTTCACGTTTGTTACACTCAAACAGTGTCTCCTGTCATATGCTGAACTGGTCACATTGTGGATTTTGCCTAAAACATGATTTTGGACAATGTTCATGGAACTCAGTTTAAAACGTACTTGCAGACTTGAAAATCCTTGCCTATTGTAGGGCGCGCCTGTACTTCCAGTGCTGAACGAAAACCAATGATTTTGGATCCTGTTTTCATGCGAAATGGCTAAAATAAATGTTTCAAGTTTGTTACACTCAAACAGTGTCTCCTGTCATATGCTGAACTGGTCGCATTGTGGATTTGGCCAAAAAACATACTTTTGGACAATGTTCATGGAACTCAGCTTAAAACGTACTTGCAGACTTGAAAATCCTTGCCTATTGTAGGGCGCGCCTGTACTTCTAGTGCTGAACGAAAACCAATGATTGTGGATCCTGTTTTCATGCGAAATGGCTAAAAGAAATGTTTCACGTTTGTTACACTCAAACAGTGTCTCCTGTCATATGCTGAACTGGTCGCATTGTGGATTTTGCCTAAAACATGATTTTGGACAATGTTCATGGAACTCAGCTTAAAACGTACTTGCAGACTTGAAAATCCTTGCCTATTGTAGGGCGCGCCTGTACTTCCAGTGCTGAACGAAAACCAATGATTTTGGATCCTGTTTTCATGCGAAATGGCTAAAAGAAATGTTTCACGTTTGTTACACTCAAACAGTGTCTCCTGTCATATGCTGAACTGGTCGCATTGTGGATTTTGCCTAAAACATGATTTTGGACAATGTTCATGGAACTCAGCTTAAAACGTACTTGCAGACTTGAAAATCCTTGCCTTTTGTAGGGCGCGCCTGTACTTCCAGTGCTGAACGAAAACCAATGATTTTGGATCCTGTTTTCATGCGAAATGGCTAAAAGAAATGTTTCACGTTTGTTACACTCAAACAGTGTCTCCTGTCATATGCTGAACTGGTCACATTGTGGATTTTGCCTAAAACATGATTTTGGACAATGTTCATGGAACTCAGTTTAAAACGTACTTGCAGACTTGAAAATCCTTGCCTATTGTAGGGCGCGCCTGTACTTCCAGTGCTGAACGAAAACCAATGATTTTGGATCCTGTTTTCATGCGAAATGGCTAAAAGAAATGTTTCAAGTTTGTTACACTCAAACAGTGTCTCCTGTCATATGCTGAACTGGTCGCATTGTGGATTTTGCCTAAAACATGATTTTGGACAATGTTCATGGAACTCAGCTTAAAACGTACTTGCAGACTTGAAAATCCTTGCCTTTTGTAGGGCGCGCCTGTACTTCCAGTGCTGAACGAAAACCAATGATTTTGGATCCTGTTTTCATGCGAAATGGCTAAAAGAAATGTTTCACGTTTGTTACACTCAAACAGTGTCTCCTGTCATATGCTGAACTGGTCACATTGTGGATTTTGCCTAAAACATGATTTTGGACAATGTTCATGGAACTCAGTTTAAAACGTACTTGCAGACTTGAAAATCCTTGCCTATTGTAGGGCGCGCCTGTACTTCCAGTGCTGAACGAAAACCAATGATTTTGGATCCTGTTTTCATGCGAAATGGCTAAAATAAATGTTTCAAGTTTGTTACACTCAAACAGTGTCTCCTGTCATATGCTGAACTGGTCGCATTGTGGATTTAGCCAAAAAACATACTTTTGGACAATGTTCATGGAACTCAGCTTAAAACGTACTTGCAGACTTGAAAATCCTTGCCTATTGTAGGGCGCGCCTGTACTTCTAGTGCTGAACGAAAACCAATGATTGTGGATCCTGTTTTCATGCGAAATGGCTAAAAGAAATGTTTCACGTTTGTTACACTCAAACAGTGTCTCCTGTCATATGCTGAACTGGTCGCATTGTGGATTTTGCCTAAAACATGATTTTGGACAATGTTCATGGAACTCAGCTTAAAACGTACTTGCAGACTTGAAAATCCTTGCCTATTGTAGGGCGCGCCTGTACTTCCAGTGCTGAACGAAAACCAATGATTTTGGATCCTGTTTTCATGCGAAATGGCTAAAAGAAATGTTTCACGTTTGTTACACTCAAACAGTGTCTCCTGTCATATGCTGAACTGGTCGCATTGTGGATTTTGCCTAAAACATGATTTTGGACAATGTTCATGGAACTCAGCTTAAAACGTACTTGCAGACTTGAAAATCCTTGCCTTTTGTAGGGCGCGCCTGTACTTCCAGTGCTGAACGAAAACCAATGATTTTGGATCCTGTTTTCATGCGAAATGGCTAAAAGAAATGTTTCACGTTTGTTACACTCAAACAGTGTCTCCTGTCATATGCTGAACTGGTCGCATTGTGGATTTTGCCTAAAACATGATTTTGGACAATGTTCATGGAACTCAGCTTAAAACGTACTTGCAGACTTGAAAATCCTTGCCTTTTGTAGGGCGCGCCTGTACTTCCAGTGCTGAACGAAAACCAATGATTTTGGATCCTGTTTTCATGCGAAATGGCTAAAAGAAATGTTTCACGTTTGTTACACTCAAACAGTGTCTCCTGTCATATGCTGAACTGGTCACATTGTGGATTTTGCCTAAAACATGATTTTGGACAATGTTCATGGAACTCAGTTTAAAACGTACTTGCAGACTTGAAAATCCTTGCCTATTGTAGGGCGCGCCTGTACTTCTAGTGCTGAACGAAAACCAATGATTGTGGATCCTGTTTTCATGCGAAATGGCTAAAAGAAATGTTTCACGTTTGTTACACTCAAACAGTGTCTCCTGTCATATGCTGAACTGGTCACATTGTGGATTTTGCCTAAAACATGATTTTGGACAATGTTCATGGAACTCAGTTTAAAACGTACTTGCAGACTTGAAAATCCTTGCCTATTGTAGGGCGCGCCTGTACTTCTAGTGCTGAACGAAAACCAATGATTGTGGATCCTGTTTTCATGCGAAATGGCTAAAAGAAATGTTTCACGTTTGTTACACTCAAACAGTGTCTCCTGTCATATGCTGAACTGGTCGCATTGTGGATTTTGCCTAAAACATGATTTTGGACAATGTTCATGGAACTCAGCTTAAAACGTACTTGCAGACTTGAAAATCCTTGCCTATTGTAGGGCGCGCCTGTACTTCCAGTGCTGAACGAAAACCAATGATTTTGGATCCTGTTTTCATGCGAAATGGCTAAAAGAAATGTTTCACGTTTGTTACACTCAAACAGTGTCTCCTGTCATATGCTGAACTGGTCGCATTGTGGATTTTGCCTAAAACATGATTTTGGACAATGTTCATGGAACTCAGCTTAAAACGTACTTGCAGACTTGAAAATCCTTGCCTTTTGTAGGGCGCGCCTGTACTTCCAGTGCTGAACGAAAACCAATGATTTTGGATCCTGTTTTCATGCGAAATGGCTAAAAGAAATGTTTCACGTTTGTTACACTCAAACAGTGTCTCCTGTCATATGCTGAACTGGTCACATTGTGGATTTTGCCTAAAACATGATTTTGGACAATGTTCATGGAACTCAGTTTAAAACGTACTTGCAGACTTGAAAATCCTTGCCTATTGTAGGGCGCGCCTGTACTTCCAGTGCTGAACGAAAACCAATGATTTTGGATCCTGTTTTCATGCGAAATGGCTAAAATAAATGTTTCAAGTTTGTTACACTCAAACAGTGTCTCCTGTCATATGCTGAACTGGTCGCATTGTGGATTTAGCCTAAAACATGATTTTGGACAATGTTCATGGAACTCAGTTTAAAACGTACTTGCAGACTTGAAAATCCTTGCCTATTGTAGGGCGCGCCTGTACTTCTAAGTGCTGAACGAAAACCAATGATTGTGGATACTGTTTTCATGCGAAATGGCTAAAAGAAATGTTTCAAGTTTGTTACACTCAAACAGTGTCTCCTGTCATATGCTGAACTGGTCGCATTGTGGATTTAGCCAAAAAACATGATTTTGGACAATGTTCATGGAACTCAGCTTAAAACGTACTTGCAGACTTGAAAATCCTTGCCTATTGTAGGGCGCGCCTGTACTTCTAGTGCTGAACGAAAACCAATGATTTTGGATCCTGTTTTCATGCGAAATGGCTAAAAGAAATGTTTCACGTTTGTTACACTCAAACAGTGTCTCCTGTCATATGCTGAACTGGTCGCATTGTGGATTTTGCCTAAAACATGATTTTGGACAATGTTCATGGAACTCAGCTTAAGACGTACTTGCAGACTTGAAAATCCTTGCCTTTTGTAGGGCGCGCCTGTACTTCCAGTGCTGAACGAAAACCAATGATTTTGGATCCTGTTTTCATGCGAAATGGCTAAAAGAAATGTTTCACGTTTGTTACACTCAAACAGTGTCTCCTGTCATATGCTGAACTGGTCGCATTGTGGATTTTGCCTAAAACATGATTTTGGACAATGTTCATGGAACTCAGTTTAAAACGTAGTTGCAGACTTGAAAATCCTTGCCTATTGTAGGGCGCGCCTGTACTTCCAGTGCTGAACGAAAACCAATGATTTTGGATCCTGTTTTCATGCGAAATGGCTAAAAGAAATGTTTCAAGTTTGTTACACTCAAACAGTGTCTCCTGTCATATGCTGAACTGGTCGCATTGTGGATTTAGCCAAAAAACATGATTTTGGACAATGTTCATGGAACTCAGCTTAAAACGTACTTGCAGACTTGAAAATCCTTGCCTTTTGTAGGGCGCGCCTGTACTTCCAGTGCTGAACGAAAAGCAATGATTTTGGATCCTGTTTTCATGCGAAATGGCTAAAAGAAATGTTTCACGTTTGTTACACTCAAACAGTGTCTCCTGTCATATGCTGAACTGGTCGCATTGTGGATTTTGCCTAAAACATGATTTTGGACAATGTTCATGGAACTCAGTTTAAAACGTAGTTGCAGACTTGAAAATCCTTGCCTATTGTAGGGCGCGCCTGTACTTCCAGTGCTAAACGAAAACCAATGATTTTGGATCCTGTTTTCATGCGAAATGGCTAAAAGAAATGTTTCAAGTTTGTTACACTCAAACAGTGTCTCCTGTCATATGCTGAACTGGTCGCATTGTGGATTTAGCCAAAAAACATGATTTTGGACAATGTTCATGGAACTCAGCTTAAAACGTACTTGCAGACTTGAAAATCCTTGCCTTTTGTAGGGCGCGCCTGTACTTCCAGTGCTGAACGAAAAGCAATGATTTTGGATCCTGTTTTCATGCGAAATGGCTAAAATAAATGTTTCAAGTTTGTTACACTCAAACAGTGTCTCCTGTCATATGCTGAACTGGTCGCATTGTGGATTTAGCCAAAAAACATTATTTTGGACAATGTTCATGGAACTCAGCTTAAAACGTACTTGCAGACTTGAAAATCCTTGCCTATTGTAGGGCGCGCCTGTACTTCTAGTGCTGAACGAAAACCAATGATTGTGGATCCTGTTTTCATGCGAAATGGCTAAAAGAAATGTTTCAAGTTTGTTACACTCAAACAGAGTCTCCTGTCATATGCTGAACTGGTCGCATTGTGGATTTTGCCTAAAACATGATTTTGGACAATGTTCATGGAACTCAGCTTAAAACGTACTTGCAGACTTGAAAATCCTTGCCTTTTGTAGGTTGCGCCTGTACTTCCAGTGCTGAACGAAAACCAATGATTTTGGATCCTGTTTTCATGCGAAATGGCTAAAATAAATGTTTCAAGTTTGTTACACTCAAACAGTGTCTCCTGTCATATGCTGAACTGGTCGCATTGTGGATTTAGCCAAAAAACATACTTTTGGACAATGTTCATGGAACTCAGCTTAAAACGTACTTGCAGACTTGAAAATCCTTGCCTATTGTAGGGCGCGCCTGTACTTCTAGTGCTGAACGAAAACCAATGATTGTGGATCCTGTTTTCATGCGAAATGGCTAAAAGAAATGTTTCACGTTTGTTACACTCAAACAGTGTCTCCTGTCATATGCTGAACTGGTCGCATTGTGGATTTTGCCTAAAACATGATTTTGGACAATGTTCATGGAACTCAGCTTAAAACGTACTTGCAGACTTGAAAATCCTTGCCTATTGTAGGGCGCGCCTGTACTTCCAGTGCTGAACGAAAACCAATGATTTTGGATCCTGTTTTCATGCGAAATGGCTAAAAGAAATGTTTCAAGTTTGTTACACTCAAACAGTGTCTCCTGTCATATGCTGAACTGGTCGCATTGTGGATTTAGCCAAAAAACATGATTTTGGACAATGTTCATGGAACTCAGCTTAAAACGTACTTGCAGACTTGAAAATCCTTGCCTTTTGTAGGGCGCGCCTGTACTTCCAGTGCTGAACGAAAAGCAATGATTTTGGATCCTGTTTTCATGCGAAATGGCTAAAATAAATGTTTCAAGTTTGTTACACTCAAACAGTGTCTCCTGTCATATGCTGAACTGGTCGCATTGTGGATTTAGCCTAAAACATACTTTTGGACAATGTTCATGGAACTCAGCTTAAAACGTACTTGCAGACTTGAAAATCCTTGCCTATTGTAGGGCGCGCCTGTACTTCTAGTGCTGAACGAAAACCAATGATTGTGGATCCTGTTTTCATGCGAAATGGCTAAAAGAAATGTTTCACGTTTGTTACACTCAAACAGTGTCTCCTGTCATATGCTGAACTGGTCGCATTGTGGATTTTGCCTAAAACATGATTTTGGACAATGTTCATGGAACTCAGCTTAAAACGTACTTGCAGACTTGAAAATCCTTGCCTATTGTAGGGCGCGCCTGTACTTCCAGTGCTGAACGAAAACCAATGATTTTGGATCCTGTTTTCATGCGAAATGGCTAAAAGAAATGTTTCACGTTTGTTACACTCAAACAGTGTCTCCTGTCATATGCTGAACTGGTCGCATTGTGGATTTTGCCTAAAACATGATTTTGGACAATGTTCATGGAACTCAGCTTAAAACGTACTTGCAGACTTGAAAATCCTTGCCTTTTGTAGGGCGCGCCTGTACTTCCAGTGCTGAACGAAAACCAATGATTTTGGATCCTGTTTTCATGCGAAATGGCTAAAAGAAATGTTTCACGTTTGTTACACTCAAACAGTGTCTCCTGTCATATGCTGAACTGGTCACATTGTGGATTTTGCCTAAAACATGATTTTGGACAATGTTCATGGAACTCAGTTTAAAACGTACTTGCAGACTTGAAAATCCTTGCCTATTGTAGGGCGCGCCTGTACTTCCAGTGCTGAACGAAAACCAATGATTTTGGATCCTGTTTTCATGCGAAATGGCTAAAAGAAATGTTTCAAGTTTGTTACACTCAAACAGTGTCTCCTGTCATATGCTGAACTGGTCGCATTGTGGATTTAGCCAAAAAACATGATTTTGGACAATGTTCATGGAACTCAGTTTAAAACGTACTTGCAGACTTGAAAATCCTTGCCTTTTGTAGGGCGCGCCTGTACTTCCAGTGCTGAACGAAAAGCAATGATTTTGGATCCTGTTTTCATGCGAAATGGCTAAAATAAATGTTTCAAGTTTGTTACACTCAAACAGTGTCTCCTGTCATATGCTGAACTGGTCGCATTGTGGATTTAGCCTAAAACATGATTTTGGACAATGTTCATGGAACTCAGTTTAAAACGTACTTGCAGACTTGAAAATCCTTGCCTTTTGTAGGGCGCGCCTGTACTTCCAGTGCTGAACGAAAACCAATGATTTTGGATCCTGTTTTCATGCGAAATGGCTAAAAGAAATGTTTCACGTTTGTTACACTCAAACAGTGTCTCCTGTCATATGCTGAACTGGTCGCATTGTGGATTTTGCCTAAAACATGATTTTGGACAATGTTCATGGAACTCAGTTTAAAACGTACTTGCAGACTTGAAAATCCTTGCCTATTGTAGGGCGCGCCTGTACTTCCAGTGCTGAACGAAAACCAATGATTTTGGATCCTGTTTTCATGCGAAATGGCTAAAATAAATGTTTCAAGTTTGTTACACTCAAACAGTGTCTCCTGTCATATGCTGAACTGGTCGCATTGTGGATTTAGCCAAAAAACATACTTTTGGACAATGTTCATGGAACTCAGCTTAAAACGTACTTGCAGACTTGAAAATCCTTGCCTATTGTAGGGCGCGCCTGTACTTCTAGTGCTGAACGAAAACCAATGATTGTGGATCCTGTTTTCATGCGAAATGGCTAAAAGAAATGTTTCACGTTTGTTACACTCAAACAGTGTCTCCTGTCATATGCTGAACTGGTCGCATTGTGGATTTTGCCTAAAACATGATTTTGGACAATGTTCATGGAACTCAGCTTAAAACGTACTTGCAGACTTGAAAATCCTTGCCTATTGTAGGGCGCGCCTGTACTTCCAGTGCTGAACGAAAACCAATGATTTTGGATCCTGTTTTCATGCGAAATGGCTAAAAGAAATGTTTCACGTTTGTTACACTCAAACAGTGTCTCCTGTCATATGCTGAACTGGTCGCATTGTGGATTTTGCCTAAAACATGATTTTGGACAATGTTCATGGAACTCAGCTTAAAACGTACTTGCAGACTTGAAAATCCTTGCCTTTTGTAGGGCGCGCCTGTACTTCCAGTGCTGAACGAAAACCAATGATTTTGGATCCTGTTTTCATGCGAAATGGCTAAAAGAAATGTTTCACGTTTGTTACACTCAAACAGTGTCTCCTGTCATATGCTGAACTGGTCACATTGTGGATTTTGCCTAAAACATGATTTTGGACAATGTTCATGGAACTCAGTTTAAAACGTACTTGCAGACTTGAAAATCCTTGCCTATTGTAGGGCGCGCCTGTACTTCCAGTGCTGAATGAAAACCAATGATTTTGGATCCTGTTTTCATGCGAAATGGCTAAAATAAATGTTTCAAGTTTGTTACACTCAAACAGTGTCTCCTGTCATATGCTGAACTGGTCGCATTGTGGATTTAGCCTAAAACATGATTTTGGACAATGTTCATGGAACTCAGTTTAAAACGTACTTGCAGACTTGAAAATCCTTGCCTATTGTAGGGCGCGCCTGTACTTCTAAGTGCTGAACGAAAACCAATGATTGTGGATACTGTTTTCATGCGAAATGGCTAAAAGAAATGTTTCAAGTTTGTTACACTCAAACAGTGTCTCCTGTCATATGCTGAACTGGTCGCATTGTGGATTTAGCCAAAAAACATGATTTTGGACAATGTTCATGGAACTCAGCTTAAAACGTACTTGCAGACTTGAAAATCCTTGCCTATTGTAGGGCGCGCCTGTACTTCTAGTGCTGAACGAAAACCAATGATTTTGGATCCTGTTTTCATGCGAAATGGCTAAAAGAAATGTTTCACGTTTGTTACACTCAAACAGTGTCTCCTGTCATATGCTGAACTGGTCGCATTGTGGATTTTGCCTAAAACATGATTTTGGACAATGTTCATGGAACTCAGCTTAAGACGTACTTGCAGACTTGAAAATCCTTGCCTTTTGTAGGGCGCGCCTGTACTTCCAGTGCTGAACGAAAACCAATGATTTTGGATCCTGTTTTCATGCGAAATGGCTAAAAGAAATGTTTCACGTTTGTTACACTCAAACAGTGTCTCCTGTCATATGCTGAACTGGTCGCATTGTGGATTTTGCCTAAAACATGATTTTGGACAATGTTCATGGAACTCAGTTTAAAACGTAGTTGCAGACTTGAAAATCCTTGCCTATTGTAGGGCGCGCCTGTACTTCCAGTGCTGAACGAAAACCAATGATTTTGGATCCTGTTTTCATGCGAAATGGCTAAAAGAAATGTTTCAAGTTTGTTACACTCAAACAGTGTCTCCTGTCATATGCTGAACTGGTCGCATTGTGGATTTAGCCAAAAAACATGATTTTGGACAATGTTCATGGAACTCAGCTTAAAACGTACTTGCAGACTTGAAAATCCTTGCCTTTTGTAGGGCGCGCCTGTACTTCCAGTGCTGAACGAAAAGCAATGATTTTGGATCCTGTTTTCATGCGAAATGGCTAAAAGAAATGTTTCACGTTTGTTACACTCAAACAGTGTCTCCTGTCATATGCTGAACTGGTCGCATTGTGGATTTTGCCTAAAACATGATTTTGGACAATGTTCATGGAACTCAGTTTAAAACGTAGTTGCAGACTTGAAAATCCTTGCCTATTGTAGGGCGCGCCTGTACTTCCAGTGCTAAACGAAAACCAATGATTTTGGATCCTGTTTTCATGCGAAATGGCTAAAAGAAATGTTTCAAGTTTGTTACACTCAAACAGTGTCTCCTGTCATATGCTGAACTGGTCGCATTGTGGATTTAGCCAAAAAACATGATTTTGGACAATGTTCATGGAACTCAGCTTAAAACGTACTTGCAGACTTGAAAATCCTTGCCTTTTGTAGGGCGCGCCTGTACTTCCAGTGCTGAACGAAAAGCAATGATTTTGGATCCTGTTTTCATGCGAAATGGCTAAAATAAATGTTTCAAGTTTGTTACACTCAAACAGTGTCTCCTGTCATATGCTGAACTGGTCGCATTGTGGATTTAGCCAAAAAACATTATTTTGGACAATGTTCATGGAACTCAGCTTAAAACGTACTTGCAGACTTGAAAATCCTTGCCTATTGTAGGGCGCGCCTGTACTTCTAGTGCTGAACGAAAACCAATGATTGTGGATCCTGTTTTCATGCGAAATGGCTAAAAGAAATGTTTCAAGTTTGTTACACTCAAACAGAGTCTCCTGTCATATGCTGAACTGGTCGCATTGTGGATTTTGCCTAAAACATGATTTTGGACAATGTTCATGGAACTCAGCTTAAAACGTACTTGCAGACTTGAAAATCCTTGCCTTTTGTAGGTTGCGCCTGTACTTCCAGTGCTGAACGAAAACCAATGATTTTGGATCCTGTTTTCATGCGAAATGGCTAAAATAAATGTTTCAAGTTTGTTACACTCAAACAGTGTCTCCTGTCATATGCTGAACTGGTCGCATTGTGGATTTAGCCAAAAAACATACTTTTGGACAATGTTCATGGAACTCAGCTTAAAACGTACTTGCAGACTTGAAAATCCTTGCCTATTGTAGGGCGCGCCTGTACTTCTAGTGCTGAACGAAAACCAATGATTGTGGATCCTGTTTTCATGCGAAATGGCTAAAAGAAATGTTTCACGTTTGTTACACTCAAACAGTGTCTCCTGTCATATGCTGAACTGGTCGCATTGTGGATTTTGCCTAAAACATGATTTTGGACAATGTTCATGGAACTCAGCTTAAAACGTACTTGCAGACTTGAAAATCCTTGCCTATTGTAGGGCGCGCCTGTACTTCCAGTGCTGAACGAAAACCAATGATTTTGGATCCTGTTTTCATGCGAAATGGCTAAAAGAAATGTTTCAAGTTTGTTACACTCAAACAGTGTCTCCTGTCATATGCTGAACTGGTCGCATTGTGGATTTAGCCAAAAAACATGATTTTGGACAATGTTCATGGAACTCAGCTTAAAACGTACTTGCAGACTTGAAAATCCTTGCCTTTTGTAGGGCGCGCCTGTACTTCCAGTGCTGAACGAAAAGCAATGATTTTGGATCCTGTTTTCATGCGAAATGGCTAAAATAAATGTTTCAAGTTTGTTACACTCAAACAGTGTCTCCTGTCATATGCTGAACTGGTCGCATTGTGGATTTAGCCTAAAACATACTTTTGGACAATGTTCATGGAACTCAGCTTAAAACGTACTTGCAGACTTGAAAATCCTTGCCTATTGTAGGGCGCGCCTGTACTTCTAGTGCTGAACGAAAACCAATGATTGTGGATCCTGTTTTCATGCGAAATGGCTAAAAGAAATGTTTCACGTTTGTTACACTCAAACAGTGTCTCCTGTCATATGCTGAACTGGTCGCATTGTGGATTTTGCCTAAAACATGATTTTGGACAATGTTCATGGAACTCAGCTTAAAACGTACTTGCAGACTTGAAAATCCTTGCCTATTGTAGGGCGCGCCTGTACTTCCAGTGCTGAACGAAAACCAATGATTTTGGATCCTGTTTTCATGCGAAATGGCTAAAAGAAATGTTTCACGTTTGTTACACTCAAACAGTGTCTCCTGTCATATGCTGAACTGGTCACATTGTGGATTTTGCCTAAAACATGATTTTGGACAATGTTCATGGAACTCAGTTTAAAACGTACTTGCAGACTTGAAAATCCTTGCCTATTGTAGGGCGCGCCTGTACTTCCAGTGCTGAACGAAAACCAATGATTTTGGATCCTGTTTTCATGCGAAATGGCTAAAAGAAATGTTTCAAGTTTGTTACACTCAAACAGTGTCTCCTGTCATATGCTGAACTGGTCGCATTGTGGATTTAGCCAAAAAACATGATTTTGGACAATGTTCATGGAACTCAGCTTAAAACGTACTTGCAGACTTGAAAATCCTTGCCTTTTGTAGGGCGCGCCTGTACTTCCAGTGCTGAACGAAAAGCAATGATTTTGGATCCTGTTTTCATGCGAAATGGCTAAAATAAATGTTTCAAGTTTGTTACACTCAAACAGTGTCTCCTGTCATATGCTGAACTGGTCGCATTGTGGATTTAGCCTAAAACATGATTTTGGACAATGTTCATGGAACTCAGTTTAAAACGTACTTGCAGACTTGAAAATCCTTGCCTTTTGTAGGGCGCGCCTGTACTTCCAGTGCTGAACGAAAACCAATGATTTTGGATCCTGTTTTCATGCGAAATGGCTAAAAGAAATGTTTCACGTTTGTTACACTCAAACAGTGTCTCCTGTCATATGCTGAACTGGTCGCATTGTGGATTTTGCCTAAAACATGATTTTGGACAATGTTCATGGAACTCAGCTTAAAACGTACTTGCAGACTTGAAAATCCTTGCCTTTTGTAGGGCGCGCCTGTACTTCCAGTGCTGAACGAAAACCAATGATTTTGGATCCTGTTTTCATGCGAAATGGCTAAAAGAAATGTTTCACGTTTGTTACACTCAAACAGTGTCTCCTGTCATATGCTGAACTGGTCACATTGTGGATTTTGCCTAAAACATGATTTTGGACAATGTTCATGGAACTCAGTTTAAAACGTACTTGCAGACTTGAAAATCCTTGCCTATTGTAGGGCGCGCCTGTACTTCCAGTGCTGAACGAAAACCAATGATTTTGGATCCTGTTTTCATGCGAAATGGCTAAAATAAATGTTTCAAGTTTGTTACACTCAAACAGTGTCTCCTGTCATATGCTGAACTGGTCGCATTGTGGATTTAGCCAAAAAACATACTTTTGGACAATGTTCATGGAACTCAGCTTAAAACATACTTGCAGACTTGAAAATCCTTGCCTATTGTAGGGCGCGCCTGTACTTCTAGTGCTGAACGAAAACCAATGATTGTGGATCCTGTTTTCATGCGAAATGGCTAAAAGAAATGTTTCACGTTTGTTACACTCAAACAGTGTCTCCTGTCATATGCTGAACTGGTCGCATTGTGGATTTTGCCTAAAACATGATTTTGGACAATGTTCATGGAACTCAGCTTAAAACGTACTTGCAGACTTGAAAATCCTTGCCTATTGTAGGGCGCGCCTGTACTTCCAGTGCTGAACGAAAACCAATGATTTTGGATCCTGTTTTCATGCGAAATGGCTAAAAGAAATGTTTCACGTTTGTTACACTCAAACAGTGTCTCCTGTCATATGCTGAACTGGTCGCATTGTGGATTTTGCCTAAAACATGATTTTGGACAATGTTCATGGAACTCAGCTTAAAACGTACTTGCAGACTTGAAAATCCTTGCCTTTTGTAGGGCGCGCCTGTACTTCCAGTGCTGAACGAAAACCAATGATTTTGGATCCTGTTTTCATGCGAAATGGCTAAAAGAAATGTTTCACGTTTGTTACACTCAAACAGTGTCTCCTGTCATATGCTGAACTGGTCACATTGTGGATTTTGCCTAAAACATGATTTTGGACAATGTTCATGGAACTCAGTTTAAAACGTACTTGCAGACTTGAAAATCCTTGCCTATTGTAGGGCGCGCCTGTACTTCCAGTGCTGAACGAAAACCAATGATTTTGGATCCTGTTTTCATGCAAAATGGCTAAAATAAATGTTTCAAGTTTGTTACACTCAAACAGTGTCTCCTGTCATATGCTGAACTGGTCGCATTGTGGATTTAGCCTAAAACATGATTTTGGACAATGTTCATGGAACTCAGTTTAAAACGTACTTGCAGACTTGAAAATCCTTGCCTATTGTAGGGCGCGCCTGTACTTCTAAGTGCTGAACGAAAACCAATGATTGTGGATACTGTTTTCATGCGAAATGGCTAAAAGAAATGTTTCAAGTTTGTTACACTCAAACAGTGTCTCCTGTCATATGCTGAACTGGTCGCATTGTGGATTTAGCCAAAAAACATGATTTTGGACAATGTTCATGGAACTCAGCTTAAAACGTACTTGCAGACTTGAAAATCCTTGCCTATTGTAGGGCGCGCCTGTACTTCTAGTGCTGAACGAAAACCAATGATTTTGGATCCTGTTTTCATGCGAAATGGCTAAAAGAAATGTTTCACGTTTGTTACACTCAAACAGTGTCTCCTGTCATATGCTGAACTGGTCGCATTGTGGATTTTGCCTAAAACATGATTTTGGACAATGTTCATGGAACTCAGCTTAAGACGTACTTGCAGACTTGAAAATCCTTGCCTTTTGTAGGGCGCGCCTGTACTTCCAGTGCTGAACGAAAACCAATGATTTTGGATCCTGTTTTCATGCGAAATGGCTAAAAGAAATGTTTCACGTTTGTTACACTCAAACAGTGTCTCCTGTCATATGCTGAACTGGTCGCATTGTGGATTTTGCCTAAAACATGATTTTGGACAATGTTCATGGAACTCAGTTTAAAACGTAGTTGCAGACTTGAAAATCCTTGCCTATTGTAGGGCGCGCCTGTACTTCCAGTGCTGAACGAAAACCAATGATTTTGGATCCTGTTTTCATGCGAAATGGCTAAAAGAAATGTTTCAAGTTTGTTACACTCAAACAGTGTCTCCTGTCATATGCTGAACTGGTCGCATTGTGGATTTAGCCAAAAAACATGATTTTGGACAATGTTCATGGAACTCAGCTTAAAACGTACTTGCAGACTTGAAAATCCTTGCCTTTTGTAGGGCGCGCCTGTACTTCCAGTGCTGAACGAAAAGCAATGATTTTGGATCCTGTTTTCATGCGAAATGGCTAAAAGAAATGTTTCACGTTTGTTACACTCAAACAGTGTCTCCTGTCATATGCTGAACTGGTCGCATTGTGGATTTTGCCTAAAACATGATTTTGGACAATGTTCATGGAACTCAGTTTAAAACGTAGTTGCAGACTTGAAAATCCTTGCCTATTGTAGGGCGCGCCTGTACTTCCAGTGCTAAACGAAAACCAATGATTTTGGATCCTGTTTTCATGCGAAATGGCTAAAAGAAATGTTTCAAGTTTGTTACACTCAAACAGTGTCTCCTGTCATATGCTGAACTGGTCGCATTGTGGATTTAGCCAAAAAACATGATTTTGGACAATGTTCATGGAACTCAGCTTAAAACGTACTTGCAGACTTGAAAATCCTTGCCTTTTGTAGGGCGCGCCTGTACTTCCAGTGCTGAACGAAAAGCAATGATTTTGGATCCTGTTTTCATGCGAAATGGCTAAAATAAATGTTTCAAGTTTGTTACACTCAAACAGTGTCTCCTGTCATATGCTGAACTGGTCGCATTGTGGATTTAGCCAAAAAACATTATTTTGGACAATGTTCATGGAACTCAGCTTAAAACGTACTTGCAGACTTGAAAATCCTTGCCTATTGTAGGGCGCGCCTGTACTTCTAGTGCTGAACGAAAACCAATGATTGTGGATCCTGTTTTCATGCGAAATGGCTAAAAGAAATGTTTCAAGTTTGTTACACTCAAACAGAGTCTCCTGTCATATGCTGAACTGGTCGCATTGTGGATTTTGCCTAAAACATGATTTTGGACAATGTTCATGGAACTCAGCTTAAAACGTACTTGCAGACTTGAAAATCCTTGCCTTTTGTAGGTTGCGCCTGTACTTCCAGTGCTGAACGAAAACCAATGATTTTGGATCCTGTTTTCATGCGAAATGGCTAAAATAAATGTTTCAAGTTTGTTACACTCAAACAGTGTCTCCTGTCATATGCTGAACTGGTCGCATTGTGGATTTAGCCAAAAAACATACTTTTGGACAATGTTCATGGAACTCAGCTTAAAACGTACTTGCAGACTTGAAAATCCTTGCCTATTGTAGGGCGCGCCTGTACTTCTAGTGCTGAACGAAAACCAATGATTGTGGATCCTGTTTTCATGCGAAATGGCTAAAAGAAATGTTTCACGTTTGTTACACTCAAACAGTGTCTCCTGTCATATGCTGAACTGGTCGCATTGTGGATTTTGCCTAAAACATGATTTTGGACAATGTTCATGGAACTCAGCTTAAAACGTACTTGCAGACTTGAAAATCCTTGCCTATTGTAGGGCGCGCCTGTACTTCCAGTGCTGAACGAAAACCAATGATTTTGGATCCTGTTTTCATGCGAAATGGCTAAAAGAAATGTTTCACGTTTGTTACACTCAAACAGTGTCTCCTGTCATATGCTGAACTGGTCGCATTGTGGATTTTGCCTAAAACATGATTTTGGACAATGTTCATGGAACTCAGCTTAAAACGTACTTGCAGACTTGAAAATCCTTGCCTTTTGTAGGGCGCGCCTGTACTTCCAGTGCTGAACGAAAACCAATGATTTTGGATCCTGTTTTCATGCGAAATGGCTAAAAGAAATGTTTCACGTTTGTTACACTCAAACAGTGTCTCCTGTCATATGCTGAACTGGTCACATTGTGGATTTTGCCTAAAACATGATTTTGGACAATGTTCATGGAACTCAGTTTAAAACGTACTTGCAGACTTGAAAATCCTTGCCTATTGTAGGGCGCGCCTGTACTTCCAGTGCTGAACGAAAACCAATGATTTTGGATCCTGTTTTCATGCGAAATGGCTAAAATAAATGTTTCAAGTTTGTTACACTCAAACAGTGTCTCCTGTCATATGCTGAACTGGTCGCATTGTGGATTTAGCCAAAAAACATACTTTTGGACAATGTTCATGGAACTCAGCTTAAAACGTACTTGCAGACTTGAAAATCCTTGCCTATTGTAGGGCGCGCCTGTACTTCTAGTGCTGAACGAAAACCAATGATTGTGGATCCTGTTTTCATGCGAAATGGCTAAAAGAAATGTTTCACGTTTGTTACACTCAAACAGTGTCTCCTGTCATATGCTGAACTGGTCGCATTGTGGATTTTGCCTAAAACATGATTTTGGACAATGTTCATGGAACTCAGCTTAAAACGTACTTGCAGACTTGAAAATCCTTGCCTATTGTAGGGCGCGCCTGTACTTCCAGTGCTGAATGAAAACCAATGATTTTGGATCCTGTTTTCATGCGAAATGGCTAAAAGAAATGTTTCACGTTTGTTACACTCAAACAGTGTCTCCTGTCATATGCTGAACTGGTCGCATTGTGGATTTTGCCTAAAACATGATTTTGGACAATGTTCATGGAACTCAGCTTAAAACGTACTTGCAGACTTGAAAATCCTTGCCTTTTGTAGGGCGCGCCTGTACTTCCAGTGCTGAACGAAAACCAATGATTTTGGATCCTGTTTTCATGCGAAATGGCTAAAAGAAATGTTTCACGTTTGTTACACTCAAACAGTGTCTCCTGTCATATGCTGAACTGGTCACATTGTGGATTTTGCCTAAAACATGATTTTGGACAATGTTCATGGAACTCAGTTTAAAACGTACTTGCAGACTTGAAAATCCTTGCCTATTGTAGGGCGCGCCTGTACTTCCAGTGCTGAACGAAAACCAATGATTTTGGATCCTGTTTTCATGCGAAATGGCTAAAAGAAATGTTTCAAGTTTGTTACACTCAAACAGTGTCTCCTGTCATATGCTGAACTGGTCGCATTGTGGATTTAGCCAAAAAACATGATTTTGGACAATGTTCATGGAACTCAGCTTAAAACGTACTTGCAGACTTGAAAATCCTTGCCTTTTGTAGGGCGCGCCTGTACTTCCAGTGCTGAACGAAAAGCAATGATTTTGGATCCTGTTTTCATGCGAAATGGCTAAAATAAATGTTTCAAGTTTGTTACACTCAAACAGTGTCTCCTGTCATATGCTGAACTGGTCGCATTGTGGATTTAGCCTAAAACATACTTTTGGACAATGTTCATGGAACTCAGCTTAAAACGTACTTGCAGACTTGAAAATCCTTGCCTATTGTAGGGCGCGCCTGTACTTCTAGTGCTGAACGAAAACCAATGATTGTGGATCCTGTTTTCATGCGAAATGGCTAAAAGAAATGTTTCACGTTTGTTACACTCAAACAGTGTCTCCTGTCATATGCTGAACTGGTCGCATTGTGGATTTTGCCTAAAACATGATTTTGGACAATGTTCATGGAACTCAGCTTAAAACGTACTTGCAGACTTGAAAATCCTTGCCTATTGTAGGGCGCGCCTGTACTTCCAGTGCTGAACGAAAACCAATGATTTTGGATCCTGTTTTCATGCGAAATGGCTAAAAGAAATGTTTCACGTTTGTTACACTCAAACAGTGTCTCCTGTCATATGCTGAACTGGTCGCATTGTGGATTTTGCCTAAAACATGATTTTGGACAATGTTCATGGAACTCAGCTTAAAACGTACTTGCAGACTTGAAAATCCTTGCCTTTTGTAGGGCGCGCCTGTACTTCCAGTGCTGAACGAAAACCAATGATTTTGGATCCTGTTTTCATGCGAAATGGCTAAAAGAAATGTTTCACGTTTGTTACACTCAAACAGTGTCTCCTGTCATATGCTGAACTGGTCACATTGTGGATTTTGCCTAAAACATGATTTTGGACAATGTTCATGGAACTCAGTTTAAAACGTACTTGCAGACTTGAAAATCCTTGCCTATTGTAGGGCGCGCCTGTACTTCCAGTGCTGAACGAAAACCAATGATTTTGGATCCTGTTTTCATGCGAAATGGCTAAAAGAAATGTTTCAAGTTTGTTACACTCAAACAGTGTCTCCTGTCATATGCTGAACTGGTCGCATTGTGGATTTAGCCAAAAAACATGATTTTGGACAATGTTCATGGAACTCAGCTTAAAACGTACTTGCAGACTTGAAAATCCTTGCCTTTTGTAGGGCGCGCCTGTACTTCCAGTGCTGAACGAAAAGCAATGATTTTGGATCCTGTTTTCATGCGAAATGGCTAAAATAAATGTTTCAAGTTTGTTACACTCAAACAGTGTCTCCTGTCATATGCTGAACTGGTCGCATTGTGGATTTAGCCTAAAACATGATTTTGGACAATGTTCATGGAACTCAGTTTAAAACGTACTTGCAGACTTGAAAATCCTTGCCTATTGTAGGGCGCGCCTGTACTTCTAAGTGCTGAACGAAAACCAATGATTGTGGATACTGTTTTCATGCGAAATGGCTAAAAGAAATGTTTCACGTTTGTTACACTCAAACAGTGTCTCCTGTCATATGCTGAACTGGTCGCATTGTGGATTTTGCCTAAAACATGATTTTGGACAATGTTCATGGAACTCAGCTTAAAACGTACTTGCAGACTTGAAAATCCTTGCCTTTTGTAGGGCGCGCCTGTACTTCCAGTGCTGAACGAAAACCAATGATTTTGGATCCTGTTTTCATGCGAAATGGCTAAAAGAAATGTTTCACGTTTGTTACACTCAAACAGTGTCTCCTGTCATATGCTGAACTGGTCGCATTGTGGATTTTGCCTAAAACATGATTTTGGACAATGTTCATGGAACTCAGTTTAAAACGTAGTTGCAGACTTGAAAATCCTTGCCTATTGTAGGGCGCGCCTGTACTTCCAGTGCTGAACGAAAACCAATGATTTTGGATCCTGTTTTCATGCGAAATGGCTAAAAGAAATGTTTCAAGTTTGTTACACTCAAACAGTGTCTCCTGTCATATGCTGAACTGGTCGCATTGTGGATTTAGCCAAAAAACATGATTTTGGACAATGTTCATGGAACTCAGCTTAAAACGTACTTGCAGACTTGAAAATCCTTGCCTTTTGTAGGGCGCGCCTGTACTTCCAGTGCTGAACGAAAAGCAATGATTTTGGATCCTGTTTTCATGCGAAATGGCTAAAAGAAATTTTTCACGTTTGTTACACTCAAACAGTGTCTCCTGTCATATGCTGAACTGGTCGCATTGTGGATTTTGCCTAAAACATGATTTTGGACAATGTTCATGGAACTCAGTTTAAAACGTAGTTGCAGACTTGAAAATCCTTGCCTATTGTAGGGCGCGCCTGTACTTCCAGTGCTAAACGAAAACCAATGATTTTGGATCCTGTTTTCATGCGAAATGGCTAAAAGAAATGTTTCAAGTTTGTTACACTCAAACAGTGTCTCCTGTCATATGCTGAACTGGTCGCATTGTGGATTTAGCCAAAAAACATGATTTTGGACAATGTTCATGGAACTCAGCTTAAAACGTACTTGCAGACTTGAAAATCCTTGCCTATTGTAGGGCGCGCCTGTACTTCTAAGTGCTGAACGAAAACCAATGATTGTGGATACTGTTTTCATGCGAAATGGCTAAAAGAAATGTTTCAAGTTTGTTACACTCAAACAGTGTCTCCTGTCATATGCTGAACTGGTCGCATTGTGGATTTAGCCAAAAAACATGATTTTGGACAATGTTCATGGAACTCAGCTTAAAACGTACTTGCAGACTTGAAAATCCTTGCCTATTGTAGGGCGCGCCTGTACTTCTAAGTGCTGAACGAAAACCAATGACTGTGGATACTGTTTTCATGCGAAATGGCTAAAAGAAATGTTTCAAGTTTGTTACACTCAAACAGTGTCTCCTGTCATATGCTGAACTGGTCGCATTGTGGATTTAGCCAAAAAACATGATTTTGGACAATGTTCATGGAACTCAGCTTAAAACGTACTTGCAGACTTGAAAATCCTTGCCTATTGTAGGGCGCGCCTGTACTTCTAGTGCTGAACGAAAACCAATGATTTTGGATCCTGTTTTTATGCGAAATGGCTAAAAGAAATGTTTCACGTTTGTTACACTCAAACAGTGTCTCCTGTCATATGCTGAACTGGTCGCATTGTGGATTTTGCCTAAAACATGATTTTGGACAATGTTCATGGAACTCAGCTTAAAACGTACTTGCAGACTTGAAAATCCTTGCCTTTTGTAGGGCGCGCCTGTACTTCCAGTGCTGAACGAAAACCAATGATTTTGGATCCTGTTTTCATGCGAAATGGCTAAAAGAAATGTTTCACGTTTGTTACACTCAAACAGTGTCTCCTGTCATATGCTGAACTGGTCACATTGTGGATTTTGCCTAAAACATGATTTTGGACAATGTTCATGGAACTCAGTTTAAAACGTACTTGCAGACTTGAAAATCCTTGCCTATTGTAGGGCGCGCCTGTACTTCCAGTGCTGAACGAAAACCAATGATTTTGGATCCTGTTTTCATGCGAAATGGCTAAAATAAATGTTTCAAGTTTGTTACACTCAAACAGTGTCTCCTGTCATATGCTGAACTGGTCGCATTGTGGATTTAGCCAAAAAACATACTTTTGGACAATGTTCATGGAACTCAGCTTAAAACGTACTTGCAGACTTGAAAATCCTTGCCTATTGTAGGGCGCGCCTGTACTTCTAGTGCTGAACGAAAACCAATGATTGTGGATCCTGTTTTCATGCGAAATGGCTAAAAGAAATGTTTCACGTTTGTTACACTCAAACAGTGTCTCCTGTCATATGCTGAACTGGTCGCATTGTGGATTTTGCCTAAAACATGATTTTGGACAATGTTCATGGAACTCAGCTTAAAACGTACTTGCAGACTTGAAAATCCTTGCCTTTTGTAGGGCGCGCCTGTACTTCCAGTGCTGAACGAAAACCAATGATTTTGGATCCTGTTTTCATGCGAAATGGCTAAAAGAAATGTTTCACGTTTGTTACACTCAAACAGTGTCTCCTGTCATATGCTGAACTGGTCACATTGTGGATTTTGCCTAAAACATGATTTTGGACAATGTTCATGGAACTCAGTTTAAAACGTACTTGCAGACTTGAAAATCCTTGCCTATTGTAGGGCGCGCCTGTACTTCCAGTGCTGAACGAAAACCAATGATTTTGGATCCTGTTTTCATGCGAAATGGCTAAAAGAAATGTTTCAAGTTTGTTACACTCAAACAGTGTCTCCTGTCATATGCTGAACTGGTCGCATTGTGGATTTAGCCAAAAAACATGATTTTGGACAATGTTCATGGAACTCAGCTTAAAACGTACTTGCAGACTTGAAAATCCTTGCCTTTTGTAGGGCGCGCCTGTACTTCCAGTGCTGAACGAAAAGCAATGATTTTGGATCCTGTTTTCATGCGAAATGGCTAAAATAAATGTTTCAAGTTTGTTACACTCAAACAGTGTCTCCTGTCATATGCTGAACTGGTCGCATTGTGGATTTAGCCTAAAACATGATTTTGGACAATGTTCATGGAACTCAGTTTAAAACGTACTTGCAGACTTGAAAATCCTTGCCTATTGTAGGGCGCGCCTGTACTTCTAGTGCTGAACGAAAACCAATGATTTTGGATCCTGTTTTTATGCGAAATGGCTAAAAGAAATGTTTCACGTTTGTTACACTCAAACAGTGTCTCCTGTCATATGCTGAACTGGTCGCATTGTGGATTTTGCCTAAAACATGATTTTGGACAATGTTCATGGAACTCAGTTTAAAACGTACTTGCAGACTTGAAAATCCTTGCCTATTGTAGGGCGCGCCTGTACTTCCAGTGCTGAACGAAAACCAATGATTTTGGATCCTGTTTTCATGCGAAATGGCTAAAATAAATGTTTCAAGTTTGTTACACTCAAACAGTGTCTCCTGTCATATGCTGAACTGGTCGCATTGTGGATTTAGCCAAAAAACATACTTTTGGACAATGTTCATGGAACTCAGCTTAAAACGTACTTGCAGACTTGAAAATCCTTGCCTATTGTAGGGCGCGCCTGTACTTCTAGTGCTGAACGAAAACCAATGATTGTGGATCCTGTTTTCATGCGAAATGGCTAAAAGAAATGTTTCACGTTTGTTACACTCAAACAGTGTCTCCTGTCATATGCTGAACTGGTCGCATTGTGGATTTTGCCTAAAACATGATTTTGGACAATGTTCATGGAACTCAGCTTAAAACGTACTTGCAGACTTGAAAATCCTTGCCTTTTGTAGGGCGCGCCTGTACTTCCAGTGCTGAACGAAAACCAATGATTTTGGATCCTGTTTTCATGCGAAATGGCTAAAAGAAATGTTTCACGTTTGTTACACTCAAACAGTGTCTCCTGTCATATGCTGAACTGGTCACATTGTGGATTTTGCCTAAAACATGATTTTGGACAATGTTCATGGAACTCAGTTTAAAACGTACTTGCAGACTTGAAAATCCTTGCCTATTGTAGGGCGCGCCTGTACTTCCAGTGCTGAACGAAAACCAATGATTTTGGATCCTGTTTTCATGCGAAATGGCTAAAAGAAATGTTTCAAGTTTGTTACACTCAAACAGTGTCTCCTGTCATATGCTGAACTGGTCGCATTGTGGATTTAGCCAAAAAACATGATTTTGGACAATGTTCATGGAACTCAGCTTAAAACGTACTTGCAGACTTGAAAATCCTTGCCTTTTGTAGGGCGCGCCTGTACTTCCAGTGCTGAACGAAAAGCAATGATTTTGGATCCTGTTTTCATGCGAAATGGCTAAAATAAATGTTTCAAGTTTGTTACACTCAAACAGTGTCTCCTGTCATATGCTGAACTGGTCGCATTGTGGATTTAGCCTAAAACATGATTTTGGACAATGTTCATGGAACTCAGTTTAAAACGTACTTGCAGACTTGAAAATCCTTGCCTATTGTAGGGCGCGCCTGTACTTCTAAGTGCTGAACGAAAACCAATGATTGTGGATACTGTTTTCATGCGAAATGGCTAAAAGAAATGTTTCACGTTTGTTACACTCAAACAGTGTCTCCTGTCATATGCTGAACTGGTCGCATTGTGGATTTTGCCTAAAACATGATTTTGGACAATGTTCATGGAACTCAGCTTAAAACGTACTTGCAGACTTGAAAATCCTTGCCTTTTGTAGGGCGCGCCTGTACTTCCAGTGCTGAACGAAAACCAATGATTTTGGATCCTGTTTTCATGCGAAATGGCTAAAAGAAATGTTTCACGTTTGTTACACTCAAACAGTGTCTCCTGTCATATGCTGAACTGGTCGCATTGTGGATTTTGCCTAAAACATGATTTTGGACAATGTTCATGGAACTCAGTTTAAAACGTAGTTGCAGACTTGAAAATCCTTGCCTATTGTAGGGCGCGCCTGTACTTCCAGTGCTGAACGAAAACCAATGATTTTGGATCCTGTTTTCATGCGAAATGGCTAAAAGAAATGTTTCAAGTTTGTTACACTCAAACAGTGTCTCCTGTCATATGCTGAACTGGTCGCATTGTGGATTTAGCCAAAAAACATGATTTTGGACAATGTTCATGGAACTCAGCTTAAAACGTACTTGCAGACTTGAAAATCCTTGCCTTTTGTAGGGCGCGCCTGTACTTCCAGTGCTGAACGAAAAGCAATGATTTTGGATCCTGTTTTCATGCGAAATGGCTAAAAGAAATGTTTCACGTTTGTTACACTCAAACAGTGTCTCCTGTCATATGCTGAACTGGTCGCATTGTGGATTTTGCCTAAAACATGATTTTGGACAATGTTCATGGAACTCAGTTTAAAACGTAGTTGCAGACTTGAAAATCCTTGCCTATTGTAGGGCGCGCCTGTACTTCCAGTGCTAAACGAAAACCAATGATTTTGGATCCTGTTTTCATGCGAAATGGCTAAAAGAAATGTTTCAAGTTTGTTACACTCAAACAGTGTCTCCTGTCATATGCTGAACTGGTCGCATTGTGGATTTAGCCAAAAAACATGATTTTGGACAATGTTCATGGAACTCAGCTTAAAACGTACTTGCAGACTTGAAAATCCTTGCCTATTGTAGGGCGCGCCTGTACTTCTAAGTGCTGAACGAAAACCAATGATTGTGGATACTGTTTTCATGCGAAATGGCTAAAAGAAATGTTTCAAGTTTGTTACACTCAAACAGTGTCTCCTGTCATATGCTGAACTGGTCGCATTGTGGATTTAGCCAAAAAACATGATTTTGGACAATGTTCATGGAACTCAGCTTAAAACGTACTTGCAGACTTGAAAATCCTTGCCTATTGTAGGGCGCGCCTGTACTTCTAAGTGCTGAACGAAAACCAATGATTGTGGATACTGTTTTCATGCGAAATGGCTAAAAGAAATGTTTCAAGTTTGTTACACTCAAACAGTGTCTCCTGTCATATGCTGAACTGGTCGCATTGTGGATTTAGCCAAAAAACATGATTTTGGACAATGTTCATGGAACTCAGCTTAAAACGTACTTGCAGACTTGAAAATCCTTGCCTATTGTAGGGCGCACCTGTACTTCTAGTGCTGAACGAAAACCAATGATTTTGGATCCTGTTTTTATGCGAAATGGCTAAAAGAAATGTTTCACGTTTGTTACACTCAAACAGTGTCTCCTGTCATATGCTGAACTGGTCGCATTGTGGATTTTGCCTAAAACATGATTTTGGACAATGTTCATGGAACTCAGCTTAAAACGTACTTGCAGACTTGAAAATCCTTGCCTTTTGTAGGGCGCGCCTGTACTTCCAGTGCTGAACGAAAACCAATGATTTTAGATCCTGTTTTCATGCGAAATGGCTAAAAGAAATGTTTCACGTTTGTTACACTCAAACAGTGTCTCCTGTCATATGCTGAACTGGTCACATTGTGGATTTTGCCTAAAACATGATTTTGGACAATGTTCATGGAACTCAGTTTAAAACGTACTTGCAGACTTGAAAATCCTTGCCTATTGTAGGGCGCGCCTGTACTTCCAGTGCTGAACGAAAACCAATGATTTTGGATCCTGTTTTCATGCGAAATGGCTAAAATAAATGTTTCAAGTTTGTTACACTCAAACAGTGTCTCCTGTCATATGCTGAACTGGTCGCATTGTGGATTTAGCCAAAAAACATACTTTTGGACAATGTTCATGGAACTCAGCTTAAAACGTACTTGCAGACTTGAAAATCCTTGCCTATTGTAGGGCGCGCCTGTACTTCTAGTGCTGAACGAAAACCAATGATTGTGGATCCTGTTTTCATGCGAAATGGCTAAAAGAAATGTTTCACGTTTGTTACACTCAAACAGTGTCTCCTGTCATATGCTGAACTGGTCGCATTGTGGATTTTGCCTAAAACATGATTTTGGACAATGTTCATGGAACTCAGCTTAAAACGTACTTGCAGACTTGAAAATCCTTGCCTATTGTAGGGCGCGCCTGTACTTCCAGTGCTGAACGAAAACCAATGATTTTGGATCCTGTTTTCATGCGAAATGGCTAAAAGAAATGTTTCACGTTTGTTACACTCAAACAGTGTCTCCTGTCATATGCTGAACTGGTCGCATTGTGGATTTTGCCTAAAACATGATTTTGGACAATGTTCATGGAACTCAGCTTAAAACGTACTTGCAGACTTGAAAATCCTTGCCTTTTGTAGGGCGCGCCTGTACTTCCAGTGCTGAACGAAAACCAATGATTTTGGATCCTGTTTTCATGCGAAATGGCTAAAAGAAATGTTTCACGTTTGTTACACTCAAACAGTGTCTCCTGTCATATGCTGAACTGGTCACATTGTGGATTTTGCCTAAAACATGATTTTGGACAATGTTCATGGAACTCAGTTTAAAACGTACTTGCAGACTTGAAAATCCTTGCCTATTGTAGGGCGCGCCTGTACTTCCAGTGCTGAACGAAAACCAATGATTTTGGATCCTGTTTTCATGCGAAATGGCTAAAAGAAATGTTTCAAGTTTGTTACACTCAAACAGTGTCTCCTGTCATATGCTGAACTGGTCGCATTGTGGATTTAGCCAAAAAACATGATTTTGGACAATGTTCATGGAACTCAGCTTAAAACGTACTTGCAGACTTGAAAATCCTTGCCTTTTGTAGGGCGCGCCTGTACTTCCAGTGCTGAACGAAAAGCAATGATTTTGGATCCTGTTTTCATGCGAAATGGCTAAAATAAATGTTTCAAGTTTGTTACACTCAAACAGTGTCTCCTGTCATATGCTGAACTGGTCGCATTGTGGATTTAGCCTAAAACATACTTTTGGACAATGTTCATGGAACTCAGCTTAAAACGTACTTGCAGACTTGAAAATCCTTGCCTTTTGTAGGGCGCGCCTGTACTTCCAGTGCTGAACGAAAACCAATGATTTTGGATCCTGTTTTCATGCGAAATGGCTAAAAGAAATGTTTCACGTTTGTTACACTCAAACAGTGTCTCCTGTCATATGCTGAACTGGTCGCATTGTGGATTTTGCCTAAAACATGATTTTGGACAATGTTCATGGAACTCAGTTTAAAACGTAGTTGCAGACTTGAAAATCCTTGCCTATTGTAGGGCGCGCCTGTACTTCCAGTGCTGAACGAAAACCAATGATTTTGGATCCTGTTTTCATGCGAAATGGCTAAAAGAAATGTTTCAAGTTTGTTACACTCAAACAGTGTCTCCTGTCATATGCTGAACTGGTCGCATTGTGGATTTAGCCAAAAAACATGATTTTGGACAATGTTCATGGAACTCAGCTTAAAACGTACTTGCAGACTTGAAAATCCTTGCCTTTTGTAGGGCGCGCCTGTACTTCCAGTGCTGAACGAAAAGCAATGATTTTGGATCCTGTTTTCATGCGAAATGGCTAAAAGAAATGTTTCACGTTTGTTACACTCAAACAGTGTCTCCTGTCATATGCTGAACTGGTCGCATTGTGGATTTTGCCTAAAACATGATTTTGGACAATGTTCATGGAACTCAGTTTAAAACGTAGTTGCAGACTTGAAAATCCTTGCCTATTGTAGGGCGCGCCTGTACTTCCAGTGCTAAACGAAAACCAATGATTTTGGATCCTGTTTTCATGCGAAATGGCTAAAAGAAATGTTTCAAGTTTGTTACACTCAAACAGTGTCTCCTGTCATATGCTGAACTGGTCGCATTGTGGATTTAGCCAAAAAACATGATTTTGGACAATGTTCATGGAACTCAGCTTAAAACGTACTTGCAGACTTGAAAATCCTTGCCTATTGTAGGGCGCGCCTGTACTTCTAGTGCTGAACGAAAACCAATGATTGTGGATCCTGTTTTCATGCGAAATGGCTAAAAGAAATGTTTCACGTTTGTTACACTCAAACAGTGTCTCATGTCATATGCTGAACTGGTCGCATTGTGGATTTTGCCTAAAACATGATTTTGGACAATGTTCATGGAACTCAGCTTAAAACGTACTTGCAGACTTGAAAATCCTTGCCTTTTGTAGGGCGCGCCTGTACTTCCAGTGCTGAACGAAAACCAATGATTTTGGATCCTGTTTTCATGCGAAATGGCTAAAAGAAATGTTTCACGTTTGTTACACTCAAACAGTGTCTCCTGTCATATGCTGAACTGGTCGCATTGTGGATTTTGCCTAAAACATGATTTTGGACAATGTTCATGGAACTCAGTTTAAAACGTACTTGCAGACTTGAAAATCCTTGCCTATTGTAGGGCGCGCCTGTACTTCCAGTGCTGAACGAAAACCAATGATTTTGGATCCTGTTTTCATGCGAAATGGCTAAAAGAAATGTTTCAAGTTTGTTACACTCAAACAGTGTCTCCTGTCATATGCTGAACTGGTCGCATTGTGGATTTAGCCAAAAAACATGATTTTGGACAATGTTCATGGAACTCAGCTTAAAACGTACTTGCAGACTTGAAAATCCTTGCCTATTGTAGGGCGCGCCTGTACTTCTAAGTGCTGAACGAAAACCAATGATTGTGGATCCTGTTTTCATGCGAAATGGCTAAAAGAAATGTTTCACGTTTTTTACACTCAAACAGTGTCTCCTGTCATATGCTGAACTGGTCGCATTGTGGATTTAGCCAAAAAACATGATTTTGGACAATGTTCATGGAACTCAGCTTAAAACGTACTTGCAGACTTGAAAATCCTTGCCTTTTGTAGGGCGCGCCTGTACTTCCAGTGCTGAACGAAAAGCAATGATTTTGGATCCTGTTTTCATGCGAAATGGCTAAAAGAAATGTTTCAAGTTTGTTACACTCAAACAGTGTCTCCTGTCATATGCTGAACTGGTCGCATTGTGGATTTAGCCTAAAACATGATTTTGGACAATGTTCATGGAACTCAGTTTAAAACGTACTTGCAGACTTGAAAATCCTTGCCTATTGTAGGGCGCGCCTGTACTTCTAAGTGCTGAACGAAAACCAATGATTGTGGATACTGTTTTCATGCGAAATGGCTAAAAGAAATGTTTCACGTTTGTTACACTCAAACAGTGTCTCCTGTCATATGCTGAACTGGTCGCATTGTGGATTTTGCCTAAAACATGATTTTGGACAATGTTCATGGAACTCAGCTTAAAACGTACTTGCAGACTTGAAAATCCTTGCCTTTTGTAGGGCGCGCCTGTACTTCCAGTGCTGAACGAAAACCAATGATTTTGGATCCTGTTTTCATGCGAAATGGCTAAAAGAAATGTTTCACGTTTGTTACACTCAAACAGTGTCTCCTGTCATATGCTGAACTGGTCGCATTGTGGATTTTGCCTAAAACATGATTTTGGACAATGTTCATGGAACTCAGTTTAAAACGTAGTTGCAGACTTGAAAATCCTTGCCTATTGTAGGGCGCGCCTGTACTTCCAGTGCTGAACGAAAACCAATGATTTTGGATCCTGTTTTCATGCGAAATGGCTAAAAGAAATGTTTCAAGTTTGTTACACTCAAACAGTGTCTCCTGTCATATGCTGAACTGGTCGCATTGTGGATTTAGCCAAAAAACATGATTTTGGACAATGTTCATGGAACTCAACTTAAAACGTACTTGCAGACTTGAAAATCCTTGCCTTTTGTAGGGCGCGCCTGTACTTCCAGTGCTGAACGAAAAGCAATGATTTTGGATCCTGTTTTCATGCGAAATGGCTAAAAGAAATGTTTCACGTTTGTTACACTCAAACAGTGTCTCCTGTCATATGCTGAACTGGTCGCATTGTGGATTTTGCCTAAAACATGATTTTGGACAATGTTCATGGAACTCAGTTTAAAACGTAGTTGCAGACTTGAAAATCCTTGCCTATTGTAGGGCGCGCCTGTACTTCCAGTGCTAAACGAAAACCAATGATTTTGGATCCTGTTTTCATGCGAAATGGCTAAAAGAAATGTTTCAAGTTTGTTACACTCAAACAGTGTCTCCTGTCATATGCTGAACTGGTCGCATTGTGGATTTAGCCAAAAAACATGATTTTGGACAATGTTCATGGAACTCAGCTTAAAACGTACTTGCAGACTTGAAAATCCTTGCCTATTGTAGGGCGCGCCTGTACTTCTAAGTGCTGAACGAAAACCAATGATTGTGGATACTGTTTTCATGCGAAATGGCTAAAAGAAATGTTTCAAGTTTGTTACACTCAAACAGTGTCTCCTGTCATATGCTGAACTGGTCGCATTGTGGATTTAGCCAAAAAACATGATTTTGGACAATGTTCATGGAACTCAGCTTAAAACGTACTTGCAGACTTGAAAATCCTTGCCTATTGTAGGGCGCGCCTGTACTTCTAAGTGCTGAACGAAAACCAATGATTGTGGATACTGTTTTCATGCGAAATGGCTAAAAGAAATGTTTCAAGTTTGTTACACTCAAACAGTGTCTCCTGTCATATGCTGAACTGGTCGCATTGTGGATTTAGCCAAAAAACATGATTTTGGACAATGTTCATGGAACTCAGCTTAAAACGTACTTGCAGACTTGAAAATCCTTGCCTATTGTAGGGCGCGCCTGTACTTCTAGTGCTGAACGAAAACCAATGATTTTGGATCCTGTTTTTATGCGAAATGGCTAAAAGAAATGTTTCACGTTTGTTACACTCAAACAGTGTCTCCTGTCATATGCTGAACTGGTCGCATTGTGGATTTTGCCTAAAACATGATTTTGGACAATGTTCATGGAACTCAGCTTAAAACGTACTTGCAGACTTGAAAATCCTTGCCTTTTGTAGGGCGCGCCTGTACTTCCAGTGCTGAACGAAAACCAATGATTTTGGATCCTGTTTTCATGCGAAATGGCTAAAAGAAATGTTTCAAGTTTGTTACACTCAAACAGTGTCTCCTGTCATATGCTGAACTGGTCGCATTGTGGATTTAGCCAAAAAACATGATTTTGGACAATGTTCATGGAACTCAACTTAAAACGTACTTGCAGACTTGAAAATCCTTGCCTTTTGTAGGGCGCGCCTGTACTTCCAGTGCTGAACGAAAAGCAATGATTTTGGATCCTGTTTTCATGCGAAATGGCTAAAAGAAATGTTTCACGTTTGTTACACTCAAACAGTGTCTCCTGTCATATGCTGAACTGGTCGCATTGTGGATTTTGCCTAAAACATGATTTTGGACAATGTTCATGGAACTCAGTTTAAAACGTAGTTGCAGACTTGAAAATCCTTGCCTATTGTAGGGCGCGCCTGTACTTCCAGTGCTAAACGAAAACCAATGATTTTGGATCCTGTTTTCATGCGAAATGGCTAAAAGAAATGTTTCAAGTTTGTTACACTCAAACAGTGTCTCCTGTCATATGCTGAACTGGTCGCATTGTGGATTTAGCCAAAAAACATGATTTTGGACAATGTTCATGGAACTCAGCTTAAAACGTACTTGCAGACTTGAAAATCCTTGCCTATTGTAGGGCGCGCCTGTACTTCTAAGTGCTGAACGAAAACCAATGATTGTGGATACTGTTTTCATGCGAAATGGCTAAAAGAAATGTTTCAAGTTTGTTACACTCAAACAGTGTCTCCTGTCATATGCTGAACTGGTCGCATTGTGGATTTAGCCAAAAAACATGATTTTGGACAATGTTCATGGAACTCAGCTTAAAACGTACTTGCAGACTTGAAAATCCTTGCCTATTGTAGGGCGCGCCTGTACTTCTAAGTGCTGAACGAAAACCAATGATTGTGGATACTGTTTTCATGCGAAATGGCTAAAAGAAATGTTTCAAGTTTGTTACACTCAAACAGTGTCTCCTGTCATATGCTGAACTGGTCGCATTGTGGATTTAGCCAAAAAACATGATTTTGGACAATGTTCATGGAACTCAGCTTAAAACGTACTTGCAGACTTGAAAATCCTTGCCTATTGTAGGGCGCGCCTGTACTTCTAGTGCTGAACGAAAACCAATGATTTTGGATCCTGTTTTTATGCGAAATGGCTAAAAGAAATGTTTCACGTTTGTTACACTCAAACAGTGTCTCCTGTCATATGCTGAACTGGTCGCATTGTGGATTTTGCCTAAAACATGATTTTGGACAATGTTCATGGAACTCAGCTTAAAACGTACTTGCAGACTTGAAAATCCTTGCCTTTTGTAGGGCGCGCCTGTACTTCCAGTGCTGAACGAAAACCAATGATTTTGGATCCTGTTTTCATGCGAAATGGCTAAAAGAAATGTTTCACGTTTGTTACACTCAAACAGTGTCTCCTGTCATATGCTGAACTGGTCGCATTGTGGATTTTGCCTAAAACATGATTTTGGACAATGTTCATGGAACTCAGTTTAAAACGTAGTTGCAGACTTGAAAATCCTTGCCTATTGTAGGGCGCGCCTGTACTTCCAGTGCTGAACGAAAACCAATGATTTTGGATCCTGTTTTCATGCGAAATGGCTAAAAGAAATGTTTCAAGTTTGTTACACTCAAACAGTGTCTCCTGTCATATGCTGAACTGGTCGCATTGTGGATTTAGCCAAAAAACATGATTTTGGACAATGTTCATGGAACTCAGCTTAAAACGTACTTGCAGACTTGAAAATCCTTGCCTTTTGTAGGGCGCGCCTGTACTTCCAGTGCTGAACGAAAAGCAATGATTTTGGATCCTGTTTTCATGCGAAATGGCTAAAAGAAATGTTTCACGTTTGTTACACTCAAACAGTGTCTCCTGTCATATGCTGAACTGGTCGCATTGTGGATTTTGCCTAAAACATGATTTTGGACAATGTTCATGGAACTCAGTTTAAAACGTAGTTGCAGACTTGAAAATCCTTGCCTATTGTAGGGCGCGCCTGTACTTCCAGTGCTAAACGAAAACCAATGATTTTGGATCCTGTTTTCATGCGAAATGGCTAAAAGAAATGTTTCAAGTTTGTTACACTCAAACAGTGTCTCCTGTCATATGCTGAACTGGTCGCATTGTGGATTTAGCCAAAAAACATGATTTTGGACAATGTTCATGGAACTCAGCTTAAAACGTACTTGCAGACTTGAAAATCCTTGCCTATTGTAGGGCGCGCCTGTACTTCTAGTGCTGAACGAAAACCAATGATTGTGGATCCTGTTTTCATGCGAAATGGCTAAAAGAAATGTTTCACGTTTGTTACACTCAAACAGTGTCTCATGTCATATGCTGAACTGGTCGCATTGTGGATTTTGCCTAAAACATGATTTTGGACAATGTTCATGGAACTCAGCTTAAAACGTACTTGCAGACTTGAAAATCCTTGCCTTTTGTAGGGCGCGCCTGTACTTCCAGTGCTGAACGAAAACCAATGATTTTGGATCCTGTTTTCATGCGAAATGGCTAAAAGAAATGTTTCACGTTTGTTACACTCAAACAGTGTCTCCTGTCATATGCTGAACTGGTCGCATTGTGGATTTAGCCTAAAACATGATTTTGGACAATGTTCATGGAACTCAGTTTAAAACGTACTTGCAGACTTGAAAATCCTTGCCTATTGTAGGGCGCGCCTGTACTTCCAGTGCTGAACGAAAACCAATGATTTTGGATCCTGTTTTCATGCGAAATGGCTAAAAGAAATGTTTCAAGTTTGTTACACTCAAACAGTGTCTCCTGTCATATGCTGAACTGGTCGCATTGTGGATTTAGCCAAAAAACATGATTTTGGACAATGTTCATGGAACTCAGCTTAAAACGTACTTGCAGACTTGAAAATCCTTGCCTATTGTAGGGCGCGCCTGTACTTCTAAGTGCTGAACGAAAACCAATGATTGTGGATCCTGTTTTCATGCGAAATGGCTAAAAGAAATGTTTCACGTTTTTTACACTCAAACAGTGTCTCCTGTCATATGCTGAACTGGTCGCATTGTGGATTTAGCCAAAAAACATGATTTTGGACAATGTTCATGGAACTCAGCTTAAAACGTACTTGCAGACTTGAAAATCCTTGCCTATTGTAGGGCGCGCCTGTACTTCTAGTGCTGAACGAAAACCAATGATTGTGGATCCTGTTTTCATGCGAAATGGCTAAAAGAAATGTTTCACGTTTGTTACACTCAAACAGTGGCTCCTGTCATATGCTGAACTGATCGCATTGTGGATTTTGCCTAAAACATGATTTTGGACAATGTTCATGGAACTCAGCTTAAAACGTACTTGCAGACTTGAAAATCCTTGCCTTTTGTAGGGCGCGCCTGTACTTCCAGTGCTGAACGAAAACCAATGATTTTGGATCCTGTTTTCATGCGAAATGGCTAAAATAAATGTTTCAAGTTTGTTACACTCAAACAGTGTCTCCTGTCATATGCTGAACTGGTCGCATTGTGGATTTAGCCCAAAACATGATTTTGGACAATGTTCATGGAACTCAGTTTAAAACGTACTTGCAGACTTGAAAATCCTTGCCTATTGTAGGGCGCGCCTGTACTTCTAGTGCTGAACGAAAACCAATGATTGTGGATCCTGTTTTCATGCGAAATGGCTAAAAGAAATGTTTCAAGTTTGTTACACTCAAACAGTGTCTCCTGTCATATGCTGAACTGGTCGCATTGTGGATTTAGCCAAAAAACATGATTTTGGACAATGTTCATGGAACTCAGCTTAAAACGTACTTGCAGACTTGAAAATCCTTGCCTATTGTAGGGCGCGCCTGTACTTCTAGTGCTGAACGAAAACCAATGATTGTGGATCCTGTTTTCATGCGAAATGGCTAAAAGAAATGTTTCAAGTTTGTTACACTCAAACAGTGTCTCCTGTCATATGCTGAACTGGTCGCATTGTGGATTTAGCCAAAAAACATGATTTTGGACAATGTTCATGGAACTCAGCTTAAAACGTACTTGCAGACTTGAAAATCCTTGCCTATTGTAGGGCGCGCCTGTACTTCTAGTGCTGAACGAAAACCAATGATTGTGGATCCTGTTTTCATGCGAAATGGCTAAAAGAAATGTTTCACGTTTGTTACACTCAAACAGTGGCTCCTGTCATATGCTGAACTGGTCGCATTGTGGATTTTGCCTAAAACATGATTTTGGACAATGTTCATGGAACTCAGCTTAAAACGTACTTGCAGACTTGAAAATCCTTGCCTTTTGTAGGGCGCGCCTGTACTTCCAGTGCTGAACGAAAACCAATGATTTTGGATCCTGTTTTCATGCGAAATGGCTAAAATAAATGTTTCAAGTTTGTTACACTCAAACAGTGTCTCCTGTCATATGCTGAACTGGTCGCATTGTGGATTTAGCCCAAAACATGATTTTGGACAATGTTCATGGAACTCAGTTTAAAACGTACTTGCAGACTTGAAAATCCTTGCCTATTGTAGGGCGCGCCTGTACTTCTAGTGCTGAACGAAAACCAATGATTGTGGATCCTGTTTTCATGCGAAATGGCTAAAAGAAATGTTTCAAGTTTGTTACACTCAAACAGTGTCTCCTGTCATATGCTGAACTGGTCGCATTGTGGATTTAGCCAAAAAACATGATTTTGGACAATGTTCATGGAACTCAGCTTAAAACGTACTTGCAGACTTGAAAATCCTTGCCTATTGTAGGGCGCGCCTGTACTTCCAGTGCTGAACGAAAACCAATGATTTTGGATCCTGTTTTCATGCGAAATGGCTAAAATAAATGTTTCAAGTTTGTTACACTCAAACAGTGTCTCCTGTCATATGCTGAACTGGTCGCATTGTGGATTTAGCCAAAAAACATGATTTTGGACAATGTTCATGGGACTCAGCTTAAAACGTACTTGCAGACTTGAAAATCCTTGCCTTTTGTAGGGCGCGCCTGTACTTCCAGTGCTGAACGAAAACCAATGATTTTGATCCTGTTTTCATGCGAAATGGCTAAAAGAAATGTTTCAAGTTTGTTACACTCAAACAGTGTCTCCTGTCATATGCTGAACTGGTCGCATTGTGGATTTAGCCAAAAAACATGATTTTGGACAATGTTCATGGAACTCAGCTTAAAACGTACTTGCAGACTTGAAAATCCTTGCCTATTGTAGGGCGCGCCTGTACTTCTAGTGCTGAACGAAAACCAATGATTGTGGATCCTGTTTTCATGCGAAATGGCTAAAAGAAATGTTTCACGTTTGTTACACTCAAACAGTGGCTCCTGTCATATGCTGAACTGGTCGCATTGTGGATTTTGCCTAAAACATGATTTTGGACAATGTTCATGGAACTCAGCTTAAAACGTACTTGCAGACTTGAAAATCCTTGCCTTTTGTAGGGCGCGCCTGTACTTCCAGTGCTGAACGAAAACCAATGATTTTGGATCCTGTTTTCATGCGAAATGGCTAAAATAAATGTTTCAAGTTTGTTACACTCAAACAGTGTCTCCTGTCATATGCTGAACTGGTCGCATTGTGGATTTAGCCCAAAACATGATTTTGGACAATGTTCATGGAACTCAGTTTAAAACGTACTTGCAGACTTGAAAATCCTTGCCTATTGTAGGGCGCGCCTGTACTTCTAGTGCTGAACGAAAACCAATGATTGTGGATCCTGTTTTCATGCGAAATGGCTAAAAGAAATGTTTCAAGTTTGTTACACTCAAACAGTGTCTCCTGTCATATGCTGAACTGGTCGCATTGTGGATTTAGCCAAAAAACATGATTTTGGACAATGTTCATGGAACTCAGCTTAAAACGTACTTGCAGACTTGAAAATCCTTGCCTATTGTAGGGCGCGCCTGTACTTCTAGTGCTGAACGAAAACCAATGATTGTGGATCCTGTTTTCATGCGAAATGGCTAAAAGAAATGTTTCACGTTTGTTACACTCAAACAGTGTCTCATGTCATATGCTGAACTGGTCGCATTGTGGATTTTGCCTAAAACATGATTTTGGACAATGTTCATGGAACTCAGCTTAAAACGTACTTGCAGACTTGAAAATCCTTGCCTTTTGTAGGGCGCGCCTGTACTTCCAGTGCTGAACGAAAACCAATGATTTTGGATCCTGTTTTCATGCGAAATGGCTAAAAGAAATGTTTCACGTTTGTTACACTCAAACAGTGTCTCCTGTCATATGCTGAACTGGTCGCATTGTGGATTTTGCCTAAAACATGATTTTGGACAATGTTCATGGAACTCAGTTTAAAACGTACTTGCAGACTTGAAAATCCTTGCCTATTGTAGGGCGCGCCTGTACTTCCAGTGCTGAATGAAAACCAATGATTTTGGATCCTGTTTTCATGCGAAATGGCTAAAAGAAATGTTTCAAGTTTGTTACACTCAAACAGTGTCTCCTGTCATATGCTGAACTGGTCGCATTGTGGATTTAGCCAAAAAACATGATTTTGGACAATGTTCATGGAACTCAGCTTAAAACGTACTTGCAGACTTGAAAATCCTTGCCTATTGTAGGGCGCGCCTGTACTTCTAAGTGCTGAACGAAAACCAATGATTGTGGATCCTGTTTTCATGCGAAATGGCTAAAAGAAATGTTTCACGTTTTTTACACTCAAACAGTGTCTCCTGTCATATGCTGAACTGGTCGCATTGTGGATTTAGCCAAAAAACATGATTTTGGACAATGTTCATGGAACTCAGCTTAAAACGTACTTGCAGACTTGAAAATCCTTGCCTATTGTAGGGCGCGCCTGTACTTCTAAGTGCTGAACGAAAACCAATGATTGTGGATCCTGTTTTCATGCGAAATGGCTAAAAGAAATGTTTCACGTTTTTTACACTCAAACAGTGTCTCCTGTCATATGCTGAACTGGTCGCATTGTGGATTTAGCCAAAAAACATGATTTTGGACAATGTTCATGGAACTCAGCTTAAAACGTACTTGCAGACTTGAAAATCCTTGCCTATTGTAGGGCGCGCCTGTACTTCTAGTGCTGAACGAAAACCAATGATTGTGGATCCTGTTTTCATGCGAAATGGCTAAAAGAAATGTTTCAAGTTTGTTACACTCAAACAGTGTCTCCTGTCATATGCTGAACTGGTCGCATTGTGGATTTAGCCAAAAAACATGATTTTGGACAATGTTCATGGAACTCAGCTTAAAACGTACTTGCAGACTTGAAAATACTTGCCTATTGTAGGGCGCGCCTGTACTTCCAGTGCTGAACGAAAACCAATGATTTTGGATCCTGTTTTCATGCGAAATGGCTAAAATAAATGTTTCAAGTTTGTTACACTCAAACAGTGTCTCCTGTCATATGCTGAACTGGTCGCATTGTGGATTTTGCCTAAAACATGATTTTGGACAATGTTCATGGAACTCAGTTTAAAACGTACTTGCAGACTTGAAAATCCTTGCCTATTGTAGGGCGCGCCTGTACTTCCAGTGCTGAACGAAAACCAATGATTTTGGATCCTGTTTTCATGCGAAATGGCTAAAAGAAATGTTTCAAGTTTGTTACACTCAAACAGTGTCTCCTGTCATATGCTGAACTGGTCGCATTGTGGATTTAGCCAAAAAACATGATTTTGGACAATGTTCATGGAACTCAGCTTAAAACGTACTTGCAGACTTGAAAATCCTTGCCTATTGTAGGGCGCGCCTGTACTTCTAGTGCTGAACGAAAACCAATGATTGTGGATCCTGTTTTCATGCGAAATGGCTAAAAGAAATGTTTCACGTTTGTTACACTCAAACAGTGGCTCCTGTCATATGCTGAACTGGTCGCATTGTGGATTTTGCCTAAAACATGATTTTGGACAATGTTCATGGAACTCAGCTTAAAACGTACTTGCAGACTTGAAAATCCTTGCCTTTTGTAGGGCGCGCCTGTACTTCCAGTGCTGAACGAAAACCAATGATTTTGGATCCTGTTTTCATGCGAAATGGCTAAAATAAATGTTTCAAGTTTGTTACACTCAAACAGTGTCTCCTGTCATATGCTGAACTGGTCGCATTGTGGATTTAGCCCAAAACATGATTTTGGACAATGTTCATGGAACTCAGTTTAAAACGTACTTGCAGACTTGAAAATCCTTGCCTATTGTAGGGCGCGCCTGTACTTCTAGTGCTGAACGAAAACCAATGATTGTGGATCCTGTTTTCATGCGAAATGGCTAAAAGAAATGTTTCAAGTTTGTTACACTCAAACAGTGTCTCCTGTCATATGCTGAACTGGTCGCATTGTGGATTTTGCCTAAAACATGATTTTGGACAATGTTCATGGAACTCAGCTTAAAACGTACTTGCAGACTTGAAAATCCTTGCCTTTTGTAGGGCGCGCCTGTACTTCCAGTGCTGAACGAAAACCAATGATTTTGGATCCTGTTTTCATGCGAAATGGCTAAAAGAAATGTTTCACGTTTGTTACACTCAAACAGTGTCTCCTGTCATATGCTGAACTGGTCGCATTGTGGATTTTGCCTAAAACATGATTTTGGACAATGTTCATGGAACTCAGTTTAAAACGTAGTTGCAGACTTGAAAATCCTTGCCTATTGTAGGGCGCGCCTGTACTTCCAGTGCTGAACGAAAACCAATGATTTTGGATCCTGTTTTCATGCGAAATGGCTAAAAGAAATGTTTCAAGTTTGTTACACTCAAACAGTGTCTCCTGTCATATGCTGAACTGGTCGCATTGTGGATTTAGCCAAAAAACATGATTTTGGACAATGTTCATGGAACTCAGCTTAAAACGTACTTGCAGACTTGAAAATCCTTGCCTATTGTAGGGCGCGCCTGTACTTCTAGTGCTGAACGAAAACCAATGATTGTGGATCCTGTTTTCATGCGAAATGGCTAAAAGAAATGTTTCACGTTTGTTACACTCAAACAGTGTCTCATGTCATATGCTGAACTGGTCGCATTGTGGATTTTGCCTAAAACATGATTTTGGACAATGTTCATGGAACTCAGCTTAAAACGTACTTGCAGACTTGAAAATCCTTGCCTTTTGTAGGGCGCGCCTGTACTTCCAGTGCTGAACGAAAACCAATGATTTTGGATCCTGTTTTCATGCGAAATGGCTAAAAGAAATGTTTCACGTTTGTTACACTCAAACAGTGTCTCCTGTCATATGCTGAACTGGTCGCATTGTGGATTTTGCCTAAAACATGATTTTGGACAATGTTCATGGAACTCAGTTTAAAACGTACTTGCAGACTTGAAAATCCTTGCCTATTGTAGGGCGCGCCTGTACTTCCAGTGCTGAACGAAAACCAATGATTTTGGATCCTGTTTTCATGCGAAATGGCTAAAAGAAATGTTTCAAGTTTGTTACACTCAAACAGTGTCTCCTGTCATATGCTGAACTGGTCGCATTGTGGATTTAGCCAAAAAACATGATTTTGGACAATGTTCATGGAACTCAGCTTAAAACGTACTTGCAGACTTGAAAATCCTTGCCTATTGTAGGGCGCGCCTGTACTTCTAAGTGCTGAACGAAAACCAATGATTGTGGATCCTGTTTTCATGCGAAATGGCTAAAAGAAATGTTTCACGTTTTTTACACTCAAACAGTGTCTCCTGTCATATGCTGAACTGGTCGCATTGTGGATTTAGCCAAAAAACATGATTTTGGACAATGTTCATGGAACTCAGCTTAAAACGTACTTGCAGACTTGAAAATCCTTGCCTATTGTAGGGCGCGCCTGTACTTCTAAGTGCTGAACGAAAACCAATGATTGTGGATCCTGTTTTCATGCGAAATGGCTAAAAGAAATGTTTCACGTTTTTTACACTCAAACAGTGTCTCCTGTCATATGCTGAACTGGTCGCATTGTGGATTTAGCCAAAAAACATGATTTTGGACAATGTTCATGGAACTCAGCTTAAAACGTACTTGCAGACTTGAAAATCCTTGCCTATTGTAGGGCGCGCCTGTACTTCTAGTGCTGAACGAAAACCAATGATTGTGGATCCTGTTTTCATGCGAAATGGCTAAAAGAAATGTTTCACGTTTGTTACACTCAAACAGTGGCTCCTGTCATATGCTGAACTGGTCGCATTGTGGATTTTGCCTAAAACATGATTTTGGACAATGTTCATGGAACTCAGCTTAAAACGTACTTGCAGACTTGAAAATCCTTGCCTTTTGTAGGGCGCGCCTGTACATCCAGTGCTGAACGAAAACCAATGATTTTGGATCCTGTTTTCATGCGAAATGGCTAAAATAAATGTTTCAAGTTTGTTACACTCAAACAGTGTCTCCTGTCATATGCTGAACTGGTCGCATTGTGGATTTAGCCCAAAACATGATTTTGGACAATGTTCATGGAACTCAGTTTAAAACGTACTTGCAGACTTGAAAATCCTTGCCTATTGTAGGGCGCGCCTGTACTTCTAGTGCTGAACGAAAACCAATGATTGTGGATCCTGTTTTCATGCGAAATGGCTAAAAGAAATGTTTCAAGTTTGTTACACTCAAACAGTGTCTCCTGTCATATGCTGAACTGGTCGCATTGTGGATTTAGCCAAAAAACATGATTTTGGACAATGTTCATGGAACTCAGCTTAAAACGTACTTGCAGACTTGAAAATCCTTGCCTATTGTAGGGCGCGCCTGTACTTCCAGTGCTGAACGAAAACCAATGATTTTGGATCCTGTTTTCATGCGAAATGGCTAAAATAAATGTTTCAAGTTTGTTACACTCAAACAGTGTCTCCTGTCATATGCTGAACTGGTCGCATTGTGGATTTAGCCAAAAAACATGATTTTGGACAATGTTCATGGGACTCAGCTTAAAACGTACTTGCAGACTTGAAAATCCTTGCCTTTTGTAGGGCGCGCCTGTACTTCCAGTGCTGAACGAAAACCAGTGATTTTGGATCCTGTTTTCATGCGAAATGGCTAAAAGAAATGTTTCAAGTTTGTTACACTCAAACAGTGTCTCCTGTCATATGCTGAACTGGTCGCATTGTGGATTTTGCCTAAAACATGATTTTGGACAATGTTCATGGAACTCAGTTTAAAACGTACTTGCAGACTTGAAAATCCTTGCCTATTGTAGGGCGCGCCTGTACTTCCAGTGCTGAACGAAAACCAATGATTTTGGATCCTGTTTTCATGCGAAATGGCTAAAAGAAATGTTTCAAGTTTGTTACACTCAAACAGTGTCTCCTGTCATATGCTGAACTGGTCGCATTGTGGATTTAGCCAAAAAACATGATTTTGGACAATGTTCATGGAACTCAGCTTAAAACGTACTTGCAGACTTGAAAATCCTTGCCTATTGTAGGGCGCGCCTGTACTTCTAAGTGCTGAACGAAAACCAATGATTGTGGATCCTGTTTTCATGCGAAATGGCTAAAAGAAATGTTTCACGTTTTTTACACTCAAACAGTGTCTCCTGTCATATGCTGAACTGGTCGCATTGTGGATTTAGCCAAAAAACATGATTTTGGACAATGTTCATGGAACTCAGCTTAAAACGTACTTGCAGACTTGAAAATCCTTGCCTATTGTAGGGCGCGCCTGTACTTCTAGTGCTGAACGAAAACCAATGATTGTGGATCCTGTTTTCATGCGAAATGGCTAAAAGAAATGTTTCACGTTTGTTACACTCAAACAGTGTCTCCTGTCATATGCTGAACTGGTCGCATTGTGGATTTAGCCCAAAACATGATTTTGGACAATGTTCATGGAACTCAGTTTAAAACGTACTTGCAGACTTGAAAATCCTTGCCTATTGTAGGGCGCGCCTGTACTTCTAGTGCTGAACGAAAACCAATGATTGTGGATCCTGTTTTCATGCGAAATGGCTAAAAGAAATGTTTCAAGTTTGTTACACTCAAACAGTGTCTCCTGTCATATGCTGAACTGGTCGCATTGTGGATTTAGCCAAAAAACATGATTTTGGACAATGTTCATGGAACTCAGCTTAAAACGTACTTGCAGACTTGAAAATCCTTGCCTATTGTAGGGCGCGCCTGTACTTCTAGTGCTGAACGAAAACCAATGATTGTGGATCCTGTTTTCATGCGAAATGGCTAAAAGAAATGTTTCAAGTTTGTTACACTCAAACAGTGTCTCCTGTCATATGCTGAACTGGTCGCATTGTGGATTTAGCCAAAAAACATGATTTTGGACAATGTTCATGGAACTCAGCTTAAAACGTACTTGCAGACTTGAAAATCCTTGCCTATTGTAGGGCGCGCCTGTACTTCTAAGTGCTGAACGAAAACCAATGATTTTGGATCCTGTTTTCATGCGAAATGGCTAAAAGAAATGTTTCACGTTTGTTACACTCAAACAGTGTCTCCTGTCATATGCTGAACTGGTCACATTGTGGATTTTGCCTAAAACATGATTTTGGACAATGTTCATGGAACTCAGTTTAAAACGTACTTGCAGACTTGAAAATCCTTGCCTATTGTAGGGCGCGCCTGTACTTCCAGTGCTGAACGAAAACCAATGATTTTGGATCCTGTTTTCATGCGAAATGGCTAAAATAAATGTTTCAAGTTTGTTACACTCAAACAGTGTCTCCTGTCATATGCTGAACTGGTCGCATTGTGGATTTAGCCAAAAAACATACTTTTGGACAATGTTCATGGAACTCAGCTTAAAACGTACTTGCAGACTTGAAAATCCTTGCCTATTGTAGGGCGCGCCTGTACTTCTAGTGCTGAACGAAAACCAATGATTGTGGATCCTGTTTTCATGCGAAATGGCTAAAAGAAATGTTTCACGTTTGTTACACTCAAACAGTGTCTCCTGTCATATGCTGAACTGGTCGCATTGTGGATTTTGCCTAAAACATGATTTTGGACAATGTTCATGGAACTCAGCTTAAAACGTACTTGCAGACTTGAAAATCCTTGCCTATTGTAGGGCGCGCCTGTACTTCCAGTGCTGAACGAAAACCAATGATTTTGGATCCTGTTTTCATGCGAAATGGCTAAAAGAAATGTTTCACGTTTGTTACACTCAAACAGTGTCTCCTGTCATATGCTGAACTGGTCGCATTGTGGATTTTGCCTAAAACATGATTTTGGACAATGTTCATGGAACTCAGCTTAAAACGTACTTGCAGACTTGAAAATCCTTGCCTTTTGTAGGGCGCGCCTGTACTTCCAGTGCTGAACGAAAACCAATGATTTTGGATCCTGTTTTCATGCGAAATGGCTAAAAGAAATGTTTCAAGTTTGTTACACTCAAACAGTGTCTCCTGTCATATGCTGAACTGGTCGCATTGTGGATTTAGCCAAAAAACATGATTTTGGACAATGTTCATGGAACTCAGCTTAAAACGTACTTGCAGACTTGAAAATCCTTGCCTTTTGTAGGGCGCGCCTGTACTTCCAGTGCTGAACGAAAAGCAATGATTTTGGATCCTGTTTTCATGCGAAATGGCTAAAATAAATGTTTCAAGTTTGTTACACTCAAACAGTGTCTCCTGTCATATGCTGAACTGGTCGCATTGTGGATTTAGCCTAAAACATACTTTTGGACAATGTTCATGGAACTCAGCTTAAAACGTACTTGCAGACTTGAAAATCCTTGCCTATTGTAGGGCGCGCCTGTACTTCTAGTGCTGAACGAAAACCAATGATTGTGGATCCTGTTTTCATGCGAAATGGCTAAAAGAAATGTTTCACGTTTGTTACACTCAAACAGTGTCTCCTGTCATATGCTGAACTGGTCGCATTGTGGATTTTGCCTAAAACATGATTTTGGACAATGTTCATGGAACTCAGTTTAAAACGTACTTGCAGACTTGAAAATCCTTGCCTATTGTAGGGCGCGCCTGTACTTCCAGTGCTGAACGAAAACCAATGATTTTGGATCCTGTTTTCATGCGAAATGGCTAAAAGAAATGTTTCAAGTTTGTTACACTCAAACAGTGTCTCCTGTCATATGCTGAACTGGTCGCATTGTGGATTTTGCCTAAAACATGATTTTGGACAATGTTCATGGAACTCAGTTTAAAACGTAGTTGCAGACTTGAAAATCCTTGCCTATTGTAGGGCGCGCCTGTACTTCCAGTGCTGAACGAAAACCAATGATTTTGGATCCTGTTTTCATGCGAAATGGCTAAAATAAATGTTTCAAGTTTGTTACACTCAAACAGTGTCTCCTGTCATATGCTGAACTGGTCGCATTGTGGATTTAGCCAAAAAACATGATTTTGGACAATGTTCATGGAACTCAGCTTAAAACGTACTTGCAGACTTGAAAATCCTTGCCTTTTGTAGGGCGCGCCTGTACTTCCAGTGCTGAACGAAAAGCAATGATTTTGGATCCTGTTTTCATGCGAAATGGCTAAAAGAAATGTTTCACGTTTGTTACACTCAAACAGTGTCTCCTGTCATATGCTGAACTGGTCGCATTGTGGATTTTGCCTAAAACATGATTTTGGACAATGTTCATGGAACTCAGTTTAAAACGTAGTTGCAGACTTGAAAATCCTTGCCTATTGTAGGGCGCGCCTGTACTTCCAGTGCTAAACGAAAACCAATGATTTTGGATCCTGTTTTCATGCGAAATGGCTAAAAGAAATGTTTCAAGTTTGTTACACTCAAACAGTGTCTCCTGTCATATGCTGAACTGGTCGCATTGTGGATTTAGCCAAAAAACATGATTTTGGACAATGTTCATGGAACTCAGCTTAAAACGTACTTGCAGACTTGAAAATCCTTGCCTATTGTAGGGCGCGCCTGTACTTCTAAGTGCTGAACGAAAACCAATGATTGTGGATACTGTTTTCATGCGAAATGGCTAAAAGAAATGTTTCAAGTTTGTTACACTCAAACAGTGTCTCCTGTCATATGCTGAACTGGTCGCATTGTGGATTTAGCCAAAAAACATGATTTTGGACAATGTTCATGGAACTCAGCTTAAAACGTACTTGCAGACTTGAAAATCCTTGCCTATTGTAGGGCGCGCCTGTACTTCTAAGTGCTGAACGAAAACCAATGATTGTGGATACTGTTTTCATGCGAAATGGCTAAAAGAAATGTTTCAAGTTTGTTACACTCAAACAGTGTCTCCTGTCATATGCTGAACTGGTCGCATTGTGGATTTAGCCAAAAAACATGATTTTGGACAATGTTCATGGAACTCAGCTTAAAACGTACTTGCAGACTTGAAAATCCTTGCCTATTGTAGGGCGCGCCTGTACTTCTAGTGCTGAACGAAAACCAATGATTTTGGATCCTGTTTTTATGCGAAATGGCTAAAAGAAATGTTTCACGTTTGTTACACTCAAACAGTGTCTCCTGTCATATGCTGAACTGGTCGCATTGTGGATTTTGCCTAAAACATGATTTTGGACAATGTTCATGGAACTCAGCTTAAAACGTACTTGCAGACTTGAAAATCCTTGCCTTTTGTAGGGCGCGCCTGTACTTCCAGTGCTGAACGAAAACCAATGATTTTGGATCCTGTTTTCATGCGAAATGGCTAAAAGAAATGTTTCACGTTTGTTACACTCAAACAGTGTCTCCTGTCATATGCTGAACTGGTCGCATTGTGGATTTTGCCTAAAACATGATTTTGGACAATGTTCATGGAACTCAGTTTAAAACGTAGTTGCAGACTTGAAAATCCTTGCCTATTGTAGGGCGCGCCTGTACTTCCAGTGCTGAACGAAAACCAATGATTTTGGATCCTGTTTTCATGCGAAATGGCTAAAAGAAATGTTTCAAGTTTGTTACACTCAAACAGTGTCTCCTGTCATATGCTGAACTGGTCGCATTGTGGATTTAGCCAAAAAACATGATTTTGGACAATGTTCATGGAACTCAGCTTAAAACGTACTTGCAGACTTGAAAATCCTTGCCTTTTGTAGGGCGCGCCTGTACTTCCAGTGCTGAACGAAAAGCAATGATTTTGGATCCTGTTTTCATGCGAAATGGCTAAAAGAAATGTTTCACGTTTGTTACACTCAAACAGTGTCTCCTGTCATATGCTGAACTGGTCGCATTGTGGATTTTGCCTAAAACATGATTTTGGACAATGTTCATGGAACTCAGTTTAAAACGTAGTTGCAGACTTGAAAATCCTTGCCTATTGTAGGGCGCGCCTGTACTTCCAGTGCTAAACGAAAACCAATGATTTTGGATCCTGTTTTCATGCGAAATGGCTAAAAGAAATGTTTCAAGTTTGTTACACTCAAACAGTGTCTCCTGTCATATGCTGAACTGGTCGCATTGTGGATTTAGCCAAAAAACATGATTTTGGACAATGTTCATGGAACTCAGCTTAAAACGTACTTGCAGACTTGAAAATCCTTGCCTATTGTAGGGCGCGCCTGTACTTCTAAGTGCTGAACGAAAACCAATGATTGTGGATCCTGTTTTCATGCGAAATGGCTAAAAGAAATGTTTCACGTTTTTTACACTCAAACAGTGTCTCCTGTCATATGCTGAACTGGTCGCATTGTGGATTTAGCCAAAAAACATGATTTTGGACAATGTTCATGGAACTCAGCTTAAAACGTACTTGCAGACTTGAAAATCCTTGCCTATTGTAGGGCGCGCCTGTACTTCTAGTGCTGAACGAAAACCAATGATTGTGGATCCTGTTTTCATGCGAAATGGCTAAAAGAAATGTTTCACGTTTGTTACACTCAAACAGTGGCTCCTGTCATATGCTGAACTGGTCGCATTGTGGATTTTGCCTAAAACATGATTTTGGACAATGTTCATGGAACTCAGCTTAAAACGTACTTGCAGACTTGAAAATCCTTGCCTTTTGTAGGGCGCGCCTGTACTTCCAGTGCTGAACGAAAACCAATGATTTTGGATCCTGTTTTCATGCGAAATGGCTAAAATAAATGTTTCAAGTTTGTTACACTCAAACAGTGTCTCCTGTCATATGCTGAACTGGTCGCATTGTGGATTTAGCCCAAAACATGATTTTGGACAATGTTCATGGAACTCAGTTTAAAACGTACTTGCAGACTTGAAAATCCTTGCCTATTGTAGGGCGCGCCTGTACTTCTAGTGCTGAACGAAAACCAATGATTGTGGATCCTGTTTTCATGCGAAATGGCTAAAAGAAATGTTTCAAGTTTGTTACACTCAAACAGTGTCTCCTGTCATATGCTGAACTGGTCGCATTGTGGATTTAGCCAAAAAACATGATTTTGGACAATGTTCATGGAACTCAGCTTAAAACGTACTTGCAGACTTGAAAATCCTTGCCTATTGTAGGGCGCGCCTGTACTTCTAAGTGCTGAACGAAAACCAATGATTTTGGATCCTGTTTTCATGCGAAATGGCTAAAAGAAATGTTTCACGTTTGTTACACTCAAACAGTGTCTCCTGTCATATGCTGAACTGGTCACATTGTGGATTTTGCCTAAAACATGATTTTGGACAATGTTCATGGAACTCAGTTTAAAACGTACTTGCAGACTTGAAAATCCTTGCCTATTGTAGGGCGCGCCTGTACTTCCAGTGCTGAACGAAAACCAATGATTTTGGATCCTGTTTTCATGCGAAATGGCTAAAATAAATGTTTCAAGTTTGTTACACTCAAACAGTGTCTCCTGTCATATGCTGAACTGGTCGCATTGTGGATTTAGCCAAAAAACATACTTTTGGACAATGTTCATGGAACTCAGCTTAAAACGTACTTGCAGACTTGAAAATCCTTGCCTATTGTAGGGCGCGCCTGTACTTCTAGTGCTGAACGAAAACCAATGATTGTGGATCCTGTTTTCATGCGAAATGGCTAAAAGAAATGTTTCACGTTTGTTACACTCAAACAGTGTCTCCTGTCATATGCTGAACTGGTCGCATTGTGGATTTTGCCTAAAACATGATTTTGGACAATGTTCATGGAACTCAGCTTAAAACGTACTTGCAGACTTGAAAATCCTTGCCTATTGTAGGGCGCGCCTGTACTTCCAGTGCTGAACGAAAACCAATGATTTTGGATCCTGTTTTCATGCGAAATGGCTAAAAGAAATGTTTCACGTTTCTTACACTCAAACAGTGTCTCCTGTCATATGCTGAACTGGTCGCATTGTGGATTTTGCCTAAAACATGATTTTGGACAATGTTCATGGAACTCAGCTTAAAACGTACTTGCAGACTTGAAAATCCTTGCCTTTTGTAGGGCGCGCCTGTACTTCCAGTGCTGAACGAAAACCAATGATTTTGGATCCTGTTTTCATGCGAAATGGCTAAAAGAAATGTTTCAAGTTTGTTACACTCAAACAGTGTCTCCTGTCATATGCTGAACTGGTCGCATTGTGGATTTAGCCAAAAAACATGATTTTGGACAATGTTCATGGAACTCAGCTTAAAACGTACTTGCAGACTTGAAAATCCTTGCCTTTTGTAGGGCGCGCCTGTACTTCCAGTGCTGAACGAAAAGCAATGATTTTGGATCCTGTTTTCATGCGAAATGGCTAAAATAAATGTTTCACGTTTGTTACACTCAAACAGTGTCTCCTGTCATATGCTGAACTGGTCGCATTGTGGATTTTGCCTAAAACATGATTTTGGACAATGTTCATGGAACTCAGCTTAAAACGTACTTGCAGACTTGAAAATCCTTGCCTATTGTAGGGCGCGCCTGTACTTCCAGTGCTGAACGAAAAGCAATGATTTTGGATCCTGTTTTCATGCGAAATGGCTAAAAGAAATGTTTCACGTTTGTTACACTCAAACAGTGTCTCCTGTCATATGCTGAACTGGTCGCATTGTGGATTTTGCCTAAAACATGATTTTGGACAATGTTCATGGAACTCAGTTTAAAACGTAGTTGCAGACTTGAAAATCCTTGCCTATTGTAGGGCGCGCCTGTACTTCCAGTGCTAAACGAAAACCAATGATTTTGGATCCTGTTTTCATGCGAAATGGCTAAAAGAAATGTTTCAAGTTTGTTACACTCAAACAGTGTCTCCTGTCATATGCTGAACTGGTCGCATTGTGGATTTAGCCAAAAAACATGATTTTGGACAATGTTCATGGAACTCAGCTTAAAACGTACTTGCAGACTTGAAAATCCTTGCCTATTGTAGGGCGCGCCTGTACTTCTAAGTGCTGAACGAAAACCAATGATTGTGGATACTGTTTTCATGCGAAATGGCTAAAAGAAATGTTTCAAGTTTGTTACACTCAAACAGTGTCTCCTGTCATATGCTGAACTGGTCGCATTGTGGATTTAGCCAAAAAACATGATTTTGGACAATGTTCATGGAACTCAGCTTAAAACGTACTTGCAGACTTGAAAATCCTTGCCTATTGTAGGGCGCGCCTGTACTTCTAAGTGCTGAACGAAAACCAATGATTGTGGATACTGTTTTCATGCGAAATGGCTAAAAGAAATGTTTCAAGTTTGTTACACTCAAACAGTGTCTCCTGTCATATGCTGAACTGGTCGCATTGTGGATTTAGCCAAAAAACATGATTTTGGACAATGTTCATGGAACTCAGCTTAAAACGTACTTGCAGACTTGAAAATCCTTGCCTATTGTAGGGCGCGCCTGTACTTCTAGTGCTGAACGAAAACCAATGATTTTGGATCCTGTTTTTATGCGAAATGGCTAAAAGAAATGTTTCACGTTTGTTACACTCAAACAGTGTCTCCTGTCATATGCTGAACTGGTCGCATTGTGGATTTTGCCTAAAACATGATTTTGGACAATGTTCATGGAACTCAGCTTAAAACGTACTTGCAGACTTGAAAATCCTTGCCTTTTGTAGGGCGCGCCTGTACTTCCAGTGCTGAACGAAAACCAATGATTTTGGATCCTGTTTTCATGCGAAATGGCTAAAAGAAATGTTTCACGTTTGTTACACTCAAACAGTGTCTCCTGTCATATGCTGAACTGGTCGCATTGTGGATTTTGCCTAAAACATGATTTTGGACAATGTTCATGGAACTCAGTTTAAAACGTAGTTGCAGACTTGAAAATCCTTGCCTATTGTAGGGCGCGCCTGTACTTCCAGTGCTGAACGAAAACCAATGATTTTGGATCCTGTTTTCATGCGAAATGGCTAAAAGAAATGTTTCAAGTTTGTTACACTCAAACAGTGTCTCCTGTCATATGCTGAACTGGTCGCATTGTGGATTTAGCCAAAAAACATGATTTTGGACAATGTTCATGGAACTCAGCTTAAAACGTACTTGCAGACTTGAAAATCCTTGCCTTTTGTAGGGCGCGCCTGTACTTCCAGTGCTGAACGAAAAGCAATGATTTTGGATCCTGTTTTCATGCGAAATGGCTAAAAGAAATGTTTCACGTTTGTTACACTCAAACAGTGTCTCCTGTCATATGCTGAACTGGTCGCATTGTGGATTTTGCCTAAAACATGATTTTGGACAATGTTCATGGAACTCAGTTTAAAACGTAGTTGCAGACTTGAAAATCCTTGCCTATTGTAGGGCGCGCCTGTACTTCCAGTGCTAAACGAAAACCAATGATTTTGGATCCTGTTTTCATGCGAAATGGCTAAAAGAAATGTTTCAAGTTTGTTACACTCAAACAGTGTCTCCTGTCATATGCTGAACTGGTCGCATTGTGGATTTAGCCAAAAAACATGATTTTGGACAATGTTCATGGAACTCAGCTTAAAACGTACTTGCAGACTTGAAAATCCTTGCCTATTGTAGGGCGCGCCTGTACTTCTAAGTGCTGAACGAAAACCAATGATTGTGGATCCTGTTTTCATGCGAAATGGCTAAAATAAATGTTTCACGTTTTTTACACTCAAACAGTGTCTCCTGTCATATGCTGAACTGGTCGCATTGTGGATTTAGCCAAAAAACATGATTTTGGACAATGTTCATGGAACTCAGCTTAAAACGTACTTGCAGACTTGAAAATCCTTGCCTATTGTAGGGCGCGCCTGTACTTCTAGTGCTGAACGAAAACCAATGATTGTGGATCCTGTTTTCATGCGAAATGGCTAAAAGAAATGTTTCACGTTTGTTACACTCAAACAGTGGCTCCTGTCATATGCTGAACTGGTCGCATTGTGGATTTTGCCTAAAACATGATTTTGGACAATGTTCATGGAACTCAGCTTAAAACGTACTTGCAGACTTGAAAATCCTTGCCTTTTGTAGGGCGCGCCTGTACTTCCAGTGCTGAACGAAAACCAATGATTTTGGATCCTGTTTTCATGCGAAATGGCTAAAATAAATGTTTCAAGTTTGTTACACTCAAACAGTGTCTCCTGTCATATGCTGAACTGGTCGCATTGTGGATTTAGCCCAAAACATGATTTTGGACAATGTTCATGGAACTCAGTTTAAAACGTACTTGCAGACTTGAAAATCCTTGCCTATTGTAGGGCGCGCCTGTACTTCTAGTGCTGAACGAAAACCAATGATTGTGGATCCTGTTTTCATGCGAAATGGCTAAAAGAAATGTTTCAAGTTTGTTACACTCAAACAGTGTCTCCTGTCATATGCTGAACTGGTCGCATTGTGGATTTAGCCAAAAAACATGATTTTGGACAATGTTCATGGAACTCAGCTTAAAACGTACTTGCAGACTTGAAAATCCTTGCCTATTGTAGGGCGCGCCTGTACTTCTAAGTGCTGAACGAAAACCAATGATTTTGGATCCTGTTTTCATGCGAAATGGCTAAAAGAAATGTTTCACGTTTGTTACACTCAAACAGTGTCTCCTGTCATATGCTGAACTGGTCACATTGTGGATTTTGCCTAAAACATGATTTTGGACAATGTTCATGGAACTCAGTTTAAAACGTACTTGCAGACTTGAAAATCCTTGCCTATTGTAGGGCGCGCCTGTACTTCCAGTGCTGAACGAAAACCAATGATTTTGGATCCTGTTTTCATGCGAAATGGCTAAAATAAATGTTTCAAGTTTGTTACACTCAAACAGTGTCTCCTGTCATATGCTGAACTGGTCGCATTGTGGATTTAGCCAAAAAACATACTTTTGGACAATGTTCATGGAACTCAGCTTAAAACGTACTTGCAGACTTGAAAATCCTTGCCTATTGTAGGGCGCGCCTGTACTTCTAGTGCTGAACGAAAACCAATGATTGTGGATCCTGTTTTCATGCGAAATGGCTAAAAGAAATGTTTCACGTTTGTTACACTCAAACAGTGTCTCCTGTCATATGCTGAACTGGTCGCATTGTGGATTTTGCCTAAAACATGATTTTGGACAATGTTCATGGAACTCAGCTTAAAACGTACTTGCAGACTTGAAAATCCTTGCCTATTGTAGGGCGCGCCTGTACTTCCAGTGCTGAACGAAAACCAATGATTTTGGATCCTGTTTTCATGCGAAATGGCTAAAAGAAATGTTTCACGTTTCTTACACTCAAACAGTGTCTCCTGTCATATGCTGAACTGGTCGCATTGTGGATTTTGCCTAAAACATGATTTTGGACAATGTTCATGGAACTCAGCTTAAAACGTACTTGCAGACTTGAAAATCCTTGCCTTTTGTAGGGCGCGCCTGTACTTCCAGTGCTGAACGAAAACCAATGATTTTGGATCCTGTTTTCATGCGAAATGGCTAAAAGAAATGTTTCAAGTTTGTTACACTCAAACAGTGTCTCCTGTCATATGCTGAACTGGTCGCATTGTGGATTTAGCCAAAAAACATGATTTTGGACAATGTTCATGGAACTCAGCTTAAAACGTACTTGCAGACTTGAAAATCCTTGCCTTTTGTAGGGCGCGCCTGTACTTCCAGTGCTGAACGAAAAGCAATGATTTTGGATCCTGTTTTCATGCGAAATGGCTAAAATAAATGTTTCACGTTTGTTACACTCAAACAGTGTCTCCTGTCATATGCTGAACTGGTCGCATTGTGGATTTTGCCTAAAACATGATTTTGGACAATGTTCATGGAACTCAGCTTAAAACGTACTTGCAGACTTGAAAATCCTTGCCTATTGTAGGGCGCGCCTGTACTTCCAGTGCTGAACGAAAACCAATGATTTTGGATCCTGTTTTCATGCGAAATGGCTAAAAGAAATGTTTCACGTTTGTTACACTCAAACAGTGTCTCCTGTCATATGCTGAACTGGTCGCATTGTGGATTTTGCCTAAAACATGATTTTGGACAATGTTCATGGAACTCAGTTTAAAACGTACTTGCAGACTTGAAAATCCTTGCCTATTGTAGGGCGCGCCTGTACTTCCAGTGCTGAACGAAAACCAATGATTTTGGATCCTGTTTTCATGCGAAATGGCTAAAAGAAATGTTTCAAGTTTGTTACACTCAAACAGTGTCTCCTGTCATATGCTGAACTGGTCGCATTGTGGATTTAGCCAAAAAACATGATTTTGGACAATGTTCATGGAACTCAGCTTAAAACGTACTTGCAGACTTGAAAATCCTTGCCTTTTGTAGGGCGCGCCTGTACTTCCAGTGCTGAACGAAAAGCAATGATTTTGGATCCTGTTTTCATGCGAAATGGCTAAAAGAAATGTTTCAAGTTTGTTACACTCAAACAGTGTCTCCTGTCATATGCTGAACTGGTCGCATTGTGGATTTTGCCTAAAACATGATTTTGGACAATGTTCATGGAACTCAGCTTAAAACGTACTTGCAGACTTGAAAATCCTTGCCTTTTGTAGGGCGCGCCTGTACTTCCAGTGCTGAACGAAAACCAATGATTTTGGATCCTGTTTTCATGCGAAATGGCTAAAAGAAATGTTTCACGTTTGTTACACTCAAACAGTGTCTCCTGTCATATGCTGAACTGGTTGCATTGTGGATTTTGCCTAAAACATGATTTTGGACAATGTTCATGGAACTCAGTTTAAAACGTAGTTGCAGACTTGAAAATCCTTGCCTATTGTAGGGCGCGCCTGTACTTCCAGTGCTGAACGAAAACCAATGATTTTGGATCCTGTTTTCATGCGAAATGGCTAAAAGAAATGTTTCAAGTTTGTTACACTCAAACAGTGTCTCCTGTCATATGCTGAACTGGTCGCATTGTGGATTTTGCCTAAAACATGATTTTGGACAATGTTCATGGAACTCAGCTTAAAACGTACTTGCAGACTTGAAAATCCTTGCCTTTTGTAGGGCGCGCCTGTACTTCCAGTGCTGAACGAAAACCAATGATTTTGGATCCTGTTTTCATGCGAAATGGCTAAAAGAAATGTTTCACGTTTGTTACACTCAAACAGTGTCTCCTGTCATATGCTGAACTGGTCGCATTGTGGATTTTGCCTAAAACATGATTTTGGACAATGTTCATGGAACTCAGTTTAAAACGTAGTTGCAGACTTGAAAATCCTTGCCTATTGTAGGGCGCGCCTGTACTTCCAGTGCTGAACGAAAACCAATGATTTTGGATCCTGTTTTCATGCGAAATGGCTAAAAGAAATGTTTCAAGTTTGTTACACTCAAACAGTGTCTCCTGTCATATGCTGAACTGGTCGCATTGTGGATTTAGCCAAAAAACATGATTTTGGACAATGTTCATGGAACTCAGCTTAAAACGTACTTGCAGACTTGAAAATCCTTGCCTTTTGTAGGGCGCGCCTGTACTTCCAGTGCTGAACGAAAAGCAATGATTTTGGATCCTGTTTTCATGCGAAATGGCTAAAAGAAATGTTTCACGTTTGTTACACTCAAACAGTGTCTCCTGTCATATGCTGAACTGGTCGCATTGTGGATTTTGCCTAAAACATGATTTTGGACAATGTTCATGGAACTCAGTTTAAAACGTACTTGCAGACTTGAAAATCCTTGCCTATTGTAGGGCGCGCCTGTACTTCTAGTGCTGAACGAAAACCAATGATTTTGGATCCTGTTTTTATGCGAAATGGCTAAAAGAAATGTTTCACGTTTGTTACACTCAAACAGTGTCTCCTGTCATATGCTGAACTGGTCGCATTGTGGATTTTGCCTAAAACATGATTTTGGACAATGTTCATGGAACTCAGCTTAAAACGTACTTGCAGACTTGAAAATCCTTGCCTTTTGTAGGGCGCGCCTGTACTTCCAGTGCTGAACGAAAACCAATGATTTTGGATCCTGTTTTCATGCGAAATGGCTAAAAGAAATGTTTCACGTTTGTTACACTCAAACAGTGTCTCCTGTCATATGCTGAACTGGTCGCATTGTGGATTTTGCCTAAAACATGATTTTGGACAATGTTCATGGAACTCAGTTTAAAACGTAGTTGCAGACTTGAAAATCCTTGCCTATTGTAGGGCGCGCCTGTACTTCCAGTGCTGAACGAAAACCAATGATTTTGGATCCTGTTTTCATGCGAAATGGCTAAAAGAAATGTTTCAAGTTTGTTACACTCAAACAGTGTCTCCTGTCATATGCTGAACTGGTCGCATTGTGGATTTAGCCAAAAAACATGATTTTGGACAATGTTCATGGAACTCAGCTTAAAACGTACTTGCAGACTTGAAAATCCTTGCCTTTTGTAGGGCGCGCCTGTACTTCCAGTGCTGAACGAAAAGCAATGATTTTGGATCCTGTTTTCATGCGAAATGGCTAAAAGAAATGTTTCAAGTTTGTTACACTCAAACAGTGTCTCCTGTCATATGCTGAACTGGTCGCATTGTGGATTTAGCCAAAAAACATGATTTTGGACAATGTTCATGGAACTCAGCTTAAAACGTACTTGCAGACTTGAAAATCCTTGCCTTTTGTAGGGCGCGCCTGTACTTCCAGTGCTGAACGAAAAGCAATGATTTTGGATCCTGTTTTCATGCGAAATGGCTAAAAGAAATGTTTCAAGTTTGTTACACTCAAACAGTGTCTCCTGTCATATGCTGAACTGGTCGCATTGTGGATTTTGCCTAAAACATGATTTTGGACAATGTTCATGGAACTCAGCTTAAAACGTACTTGCAGACTTGAAAATCCTTGCCTTTTGTAGGGCGCGCCTGTACTTCCAGTGCTGAACGAAAACCAATGATTTTGGATCCTGTTTTCATGCGAAATGGCTAAAAGAAATGTTTCACGTTTGTTACACTCAAACAGTGTCTCCTGTCATATGCTGAACTGGTCGCATTGTGGATTTTGCCTAAAACATGATTTTGGACAATGTTCATGGAACTCAGTTTAAAACGTAGTTGCAGACTTGAAAATCCTTGCCTATTGTAGGGCGCGCCTGTACTTCCAGTGCTGAACGAAAACCAATGATTTTGGATCCTGTTTTCATGCGAAATGGCTAAAAGAAATGTTTCAAGTTTGTTACACTCAAACAGTGTCTCCTGTCATATGCTGAACTGGTCGCATTGTGGATTTAGCCAAAAAACATGATTTTGGACAATGTTCATGGAACTCAGCTTAAAACGTACTTGCAGACTTGAAAATCCTTGCCTTTTGTAGGGCGCGCCTGTACTTCCAGTGCTGAACGAAAAGCAATGATTTTGGATCCTGTTTTCATGCGAAATGGCTAAAAGAAATGTTTCACGTTTGTTACACTCAAACAGTGTCTCCTGTCATATGCTGAACTGGTCGCATTGTGGATTTTGCATAAAACATGATTTTGGACAATGTTCATGGAACTCATTTTAAAACGTACTTGCAGACTTGAAAATCCTTGCCTATTGTAGGGCGCGCCTGTACTTCTAGTGCTGAACGAAAACCAATGATTTTGGATCCTGTTTTTATGCGAAATGGCTAAAAGAAATGTTTCACGTTTGTTACACTCAAACAGTGTCTCCTGTCATATGCTGAACTGGTCGCATTGTGGATTTTGCCTAAAACATGATTTTGGACAATGGTCATGGAACTCAGCTTAAAACGTACTTGCAGACTTGAAAATCCTTGCCTTTTGTAGGGCGCGCCTGTACTTCCAGTGCTGAACGAAAACCAATGATTTTGGATCCTGTTTTCATGCGAAATGGCTAAAAGAAATGTTTCACGTTTGTTACACTCAAACAGTGTCTCCTGTCATATGCTGAACTGGTCGCATTGTGGATTTTGCCTAAAACATGATTTTGGACAATGTTCATGGAACTCAGCTTAAAACGTACTTGCAGACTTGAAAATCCTTGCCTTTTGTAGGGCGCGCCTGTACTTCCAGTGCTGAACGAAAAGCAATGATTTTGGATCCTGTTTTCATGCGAAATGGCTAAAAGAAATGTTTCACGTTTGTTACACTCAAACAGTGTCTCCTGTCATATGCTGAACTGGTCGCATTGTGGATTTTGCCTAAAACATGATTTTGGACAATGTTCATGGAACTCAGTTTAAAACGTAGTTGCAGACTTGAAAATCCTTGCCTATTGTAGGGCGCGCCTGTACTTCCAGTGCTGAACGAAAACCAATGATTTTGGATCCTGTTTTCATGCGAAATGGCTAAAAGAAATGTTTCACGTTTCTTACACTCAAACAGTGTCTCCTGTCATATGCTGAACTGGTCGCATTGTGGATTTTGCCTAAAACATGATTTTGGACAATGTTCATGGAACTCAGCTTAAAACGTACTTGCAGACTTGAAAATCCTTGCCTTTTGTAGGGCGCGCCTGTACTTCCAGTGCTGAACGAAAACCAATGATTTTGGATCCTGTTTTCATGCGAAATGGCTAAAAGAAATGTTTCAAGTTTGTTACACTCAAACAGTGTCTCCTGTCATATGCTGAACTGGTCGCATTGTGGATTTAGCCAAAAAACATGATTTTGGACAATGTTCATGGAACTCAGCTTAAAACGTACTTGCAGACTTGAAAATCCTTGCCTTTTGTAGGGCGCGCCTGTACTTCCAGTGCTGAATGAAAACCAATGATTGTGGATACTGTTTTCATGCGAAATGGCTAAAATAAATGTTTCAAGTTTGTTACACTCAAACAGTGTCTCCTGTCATATGCTGAACTGGTCGCATTGTGGATTTAGCCTAAAACATACTTTTGGACAATGTTCATGGAACTCAGCTTAAAACGTACTTGCAGACTTGAAAATCCTTGCCTATTGTAGGGCGCGCCTGTACTTCTAGTGCTGAACGAAAACCAATGATTGTGGATCCTGTTTTCATGCGAAATGGCTAAAAGAAATGTTTCACGTTTGTTACACTCAAACAGTGTCTCCTGTCATATGCTGAACTGGTCGCATTGTGGATTTTGCCTAAAACATGATTTTGGACAATGTTCATGGAACTCAGTTTAAAACGTACTTGCAGACTTGAAAATCCTTGCCTATTGTAGGGCGCGCCTGTACTTCCAGTGCTGAACGAAAACCAATGATTTTGGATCCTGTTTTCATGCGAAATGGCTAAAAGAAATGTTTCAAGTTTGTTACACTCAAACAGTGTCTCCTGTCATATGCTGAACTGGTCGCATTGTGGATTTAGCCAAAAAACATGATTTTGGACAATGTTCATGGAACTCAGCTTAAAACGTACTTGCAGACTTGAAAATCCTTGCCTTTTGTAGGGCGCGCCTGTACTTCCAGTGCTGAACGAAAAGCAATGATTTTGGATCCTGTTTTCATGCGAAATGGCTAAAAGAAATGTTTCAAGTTTGTTACACTCAAACAGTGTCTCCTGTCATATGCTGAACTGGTCGCATTGTGGATTTTGCCTAAAACATGATTTTGGACAATGTTCATGGAACTCAGCTTAAAACGTACTTGCAGACTTGAAAATCCTTGCCTTTTGTAGGGCGCGCCTGTACTTCCAGTGCTGAACGAAAACCAATGATTTTGGATCCTGTTTTCATGCGAAATGGCTAAAAGAAATGTTTCACGTTTGTTACACTCAAACAGTGTCTCCTGTCATATGCTGAACTGGTCGCATTGTGGATTTTGCCTAAAACATGATTTTGGACAATGTTCATGGAACTCAGTTTAAAACGTAGTTGCAGACTTGAAAATCCTTGCCTATTGTAGGGCGCGCCTGTACTTCCAGTGCTGAACGAAAACCAATGATTTTGGATCCTGTTTTCATGCGAAATGGCTAAAAGAAATGTTTCAAGTTTGTTACACTCAAACAGTGTCTCCTGTCATATGCTGAACTGGTCGCATTGTGGATTTTGCCTAAAACATGATTTTGGACAATGTTCATGGAACTCAGCTTAAAACGTACTTGCAGACTTGAAAATCCTTGCCTTTTGTAGGGCGCGCCTGTACTTCCAGTGCTGAACGAAAACCAATGATTTTGGATCCTGTTTTCATGCGAAATGGCTAAAAGAAATGTTTCACGTTTGTTACACTCAAACAGTGTCTCCTGTCATATGCTGAACTGGTCGCATTGTGGATTTTGCCTAAAACATGATTTTGGACAATGTTCATGGAACTCAGTTTAAAACGTAGTTGCAGACTTGAAAATCCTTGCCTATTGTAGGGCGCGCCTGTACTTCCAGTGCTGAACGAAAACCAATGATTTTGGATCCTGTTTTCATGCGAAATGGCTAAAAGAAATGTTTCAAGTTTGTTACACTCAAACAGTGTCTCCTGTCATATGCTGAACTGGTCGCATTGTGGATTTAGCCAAAAAACATGATTTTGGACAATGTTCATGGAACTCAGCTTAAAACGTACTTGCAGACTTGAAAATCCTTGCCTTTTGTAGGGCGCGCCTGTACTTCCAGTGCTGAACGAAAAGCAATGATTTTGGATCCTGTTTTCATGCGAAATGGCTAAAAGAAATGTTTCACGTTTGTTACACTCAAACAGTGTCTCCTGTCATATGCTGAACTGGTCGCATTGTGGATTTTGCCTAAAACATGATTTTGGACAATGTTCATGGAACTCAGCTTAAAACGTACTTGCAGACTTGAAAATCCTTGCCTTTTGTAGGGCGCGCCTGTACTTCCAGTGCTGAACGAAAACCAATGATTTTGGATCCTGTTTTCATGCGAAATGGCTAAAAGAAATGTTTCACGTTTGTTACACTCAAACAGTGTCTCCTGTCATATGCTGAACTGGTCGCATTGTGGATTTTGCCTAAAACATGATTTTGGACAATGTTCATGGAACTCAGTTTAAAACGTAGTTGCAGACTTGAAAATCCTTGCCTATTGTAGGGCGCGCCTGTACTTCCAGTGCTGAACGAAAACCAATGATTTTGGATCCTGTTTTCATGCGAAATGGCTAAAAGAAATGTTTCAAGTTTGTTACACTCAAACAGTGTCTCCTGTCATATGCTGAACTGGTCGCATTGTGGATTTTGCCTAAAACATGATTTTGGACAATGTTCATGGAACTCAGCTTAAAACGTACTTGCAGACTTGAAAATCCTTGCCTTTTGTAGGGCGCGCCTGTACTTCCAGTGCTGAACGAAAACCAATGATTTTGGATCCTGTTTTCATGCGAAATGGCTAAAAGAAATGTTTCACGTTTGTTACACTCAAACAGTGTCTCCTGTCATATGCTGAACTGGTCGCATTGTGGATTTTGCCTAAAACATGATTTTGGACAATGTTCATGGAACTCAGTTTAAAACGTAGTTGCAGACTTGAAAATCCTTGCCTATTGTAGGGCGCGCCTGTACTTCCAGTGCTGAACGAAAACCAATGATTTTGGATCCTGTTTTCATGCGAAATGGCTAAAAGAAATGTTTCAAGTTTGTTACACTCAAACAGTGTCTCCTGTCATATGCTGAACTGGTCGCATTGTGGATTTAGCCAAAAAACATGATTTTGGACAATGTTCATGGAACTCAGCTTAAAACGTACTTGCAGACTTGAAAATCCTTGCCTTTTGTAGGGCGCGCCTGTACTTCCAGTGCTGAACGAAAAGCAATGATTTTGGATCCTGTTTTCATGCGAAATGGCTAAAAGAAATGTTTCACGTTTGTTACACTCAAACAGTGTCTCCTGTCATATGCTGAACTGGTCGCATTGTGGATTTTGCCTAAAACATGATTTTGGACAATGTTCATGGAACTCAGTTTAAAACGTACTTGCAGACTTGAAAATCCTTGCCTATTGTAGGGCGCGCCTGTACTTCTAGTGCTGAACGAAAACCAATGATTTTGGATCCTGTTTTTATGCGAAATGGCTAAAAGAAATGTTTCACGTTTGTTACACTCAAACAGTGTCTCCTGTCATATGCTGAACTGGTCGCATTGTGGATTTTGCCTAAAACATGATTTTGGACAATGTTCATGGAACTCAGCTTAAAACGTACTTGCAGACTTGAAAATCCTTGCCTTTTGTAGGGCGCGCCTGTACTTCCAGTGCTGAACGAAAACCAATGATTTTGGATCCTGTTTTCATGCGAAATGGCTAAAAGAAATGTTTCACGTTTGTTACACTCAAACAGTGTCTCCTGTCATATGCTGAACTGGTCGCATTGTGGATTTTGCCTAAAACATGATTTTGGACAATGTTCATGGAACTCAGTTTAAAACGTAGTTGCAGACTTGAAAATCCTTGCCTATTGTAGGGCGCGCCTGTACTTCCAGTGCTGAACGAAAACCAATGATTTTGGATCCTGTTTTCATGCGAAATGGCTAAAAGAAATGTTTCAAGTTTGTTACACTCAAACAGTGTCTCCTGTCATATGCTGAACTGGTCGCATTGTGGATTTAGCCAAAAAACATGATTTTGGACAATGTTCATGGAACTCAGCTTAAAACGTACTTGCAGACTTGAAAATCCTTGCCTTTTGTAGGGCGCGCCTGTACTTCCAGTGCTGAACGAAAAGCAATGATTTTGGATCCTGTTTTCATGCGAAATGGCTAAAAGAAATGTTTCAAGTTTGTTACACTCAAACAGTGTCTCCTGTCATATGCTGAACTGGTCGCATTGTGGATTTAGCCAAAAAACATGATTTTGGACAATGTTCATGGAACTCAGCTTAAAACGTACTTGCAGACTTGAAAATCCTTGCCTTTTGTAGGGCGCGCCTGTACTTCCAGTGCTGAACGAAAAGCAATGATTTTGGATCCTGTTTTCATGCGAAATGGCTAAAAGAAATGTTTCAAGTTTGTTACACTCAAACAGTGTCTCCTGTCATATGCTGAACTGGTCGCATTGTGGATTTTGCCTAAAACATGATTTTGGACAATGTTCATGGAACTCAGCTTAAAACGTACTTGCAGACTTGAAAATCCTTGCCTTTTGTAGGGCGCGCCTGTACTTCCAGTGCTGAACGAAAACCAATGATTTTGGATCCTGTTTTCATGCGAAATGGCTAAAAGAAATGTTTCACGTTTGTTACACTCAAACAGTGTCTCCTGTCATATGCTGAACTGGTCGCATTGTGGATTTTGCCTAAAACATGATTTTGGACAATGTTCATGGAACTCAGTTTAAAACGTAGTTGCAGACTTGAAAATCCTTGCCTATTGTAGGGCGCGCCTGTACTTCCAGTGCTGAACGAAAACCAATGATTTTGGATCCTGTTTTCATGCGAAATGGCTAAAAGAAATGTTTCAAGTTTGTTACACTCAAACAGTGTCTCCTGTCATATGCTGAACTGGTCGCATTGTGGATTTAGCCAAAAAACATGATTTTGGACAATGTTCATGGAACTCAGCTTAAAACGTACTTGCAGACTTGAAAATCCTTGCCTTTTGTAGGGCGCGCCTGTACTTCCAGTGCTGAACGAAAAGCAATGATTTTGGATCCTGTTTTCATGCGAAATGGCTAAAAGAAATGTTTCACGTTTGTTACACTCAAACAGTGTCTCCTGTCATATGCTGAACTGGTCGCATTGTGGATTTTGCCTAAAACATGATTTTGGACAATGGTCATGGAACTCAGCTTAAAACGTACTTGCAGACTTGAAAATCCTTGCCTTTTGTAGGGCGCGCCTGTACTTCCAGTGCTGAACGAAAACCAATGATTTTGGATCCTGTTTTCATGCGAAATGGCTAAAAGAAATGTTTCACGTTTGTTACACTCAAACAGTGTCTCCTGTCATATGCTGAACTGGTCGCATTGTGGATTTTGCCTAAAACATGATTTTGGACAATGTTCATGGAACTCAGCTTAAAACGTACTTGCAGACTTGAAAATCCTTGCCTTTTGTAGGGCGCGCCTGTACTTCCAGTGCTGAACGAAAAGCAATGATTTTGGATCCTGTTTTCATGCGAAATGGCTAAAAGAAATGTTTCACGTTTGTTACACTCAAACAGTGTCTCCTGTCATATGCTGAACTGGTCGCATTGTGGATTTTGCCTAAAACATGATTTTGGACAATGTTCATGGAACTCAGTTTAAAACGTAGTTGCAGACTTGAAAATCCTTGCCTATTGTAGGGCGCGCCTGTACTTCCAGTGCTAAACGAAAACCAATGATTTTGGATCCTGTTTTCATGCGAAATGGCTAAAAGAAATGTTTCAAGTTTGTTACACTCAAACAGTGTCTCCTGTCATATGCTGAACTGGTCGCATTGTGGATTTAGCCAAAAAACATGATTTTGGACAATGTTCATGGAACTCAGCTTAAAACGTACTTGCAGACTTGAAAATCCTTGCCTATTGTAGGGCGCGCCTGTACTTCTAAGTGCTGAACGAAAACCAATGATTGTGGATACTGTTTTCATGCGAAATGGCTAAAAGAAATGTTTCAAGTTTGTTACACTCAAACAGTGTCTCCTGTCATATGCTGAACTGGTCGCATTGTGGATTTAGCCAAAAAACATGATTTTGGACAATGTTCATGGAACTCAGCTTAAAACGTACTTGCAGACTTGAAAATCCTTGCCTATTGTAGGGCGCGCCTGTACTTCTAAGTGCTGAACGAAAACCAATGATTGTGGATACTGTTTTCATGCGAAATGGCTAAAAGAAATGTTTCAAGTTTGTTACACTCAAACAGTGTCTCCTGTCATATGCTGAACTGGTCGCATTGTGGATTTAGCCAAAAAACATGATTTTGGACAATGTTCATGGAACTCAGCTTAAAACGTACTTGCAGACTTGAAAATCCTTGCCTATTGTAGGGCGCGCCTGTACTTCTAGTGCTGAACGAAAACCAATGATTTTGGATCCTGTTTTTATGCGAAATGGCTAAAAGAAATGTTTCACGTTTGTTACACTCAAACAGTGTCTCCTGTCATATGCTGAACTGGTCGCATTGTGGATTTTGCCTAAAACATGATTTTGGACAATGTTCATGGAACTCAGCTTAAAACGTACTTGCAGACTTGAAAATCCTTGCCTTTTGTAGGGCGCGCCTGTACTTCCAGTGCTGAACGAAAACCAATGATTTTGGATCCTGTTTTCATGCGAAATGGCTAAAAGAAATGTTTCACGTTTGTTACACTCAAACAGTGTCTCCTGTCATATGCTGAACTGGTCGCATTGTGGATTTTGCCTAAAACATGATTTTGGACAATGTTCATGGAACTCAGTTTAAAACGTAGTTGCAGACTTGAAAATCCTTGCCTATTGTAGGGCGCGCCTGTACTTCCAGTGCTGAACGAAAACCAATGATTTTGGATCCTGTTTTCATGCGAAATGGCTAAAAGAAATGTTTCAAGTTTGTTACACTCAAACAGTGTCTCCTGTCATATGCTGAACTGGTCGCATTGTGGATTTAGCCAAAAAACATGATTTTGGACAATGTTCATGGAACTCAGCTTAAAACGTACTTGCAGACTTGAAAATCCTTGCCTTTTGTAGGGCGCGCCTGTACTTCCAGTGCTGAACGAAAAGCAATGATTTTGGATCCTGTTTTCATGCGAAATGGCTAAAAGAAATGTTTCACGTTTGTTACACTCAAACAGTGTCTCCTGTCATATGCTGAACTGGTCGCATTGTGGATTTTGCCTAAAACATGATTTTGGACAATGTTCATGGAACTCAGTTTAAAACGTAGTTGCAGACTTGAAAATCCTTGCCTATTGTAGGGCGCGCCTGTACTTCCAGTGCTAAACGAAAACCAATGATTTTGGATCCTGTTTTCATGCGAAATGGCTAAAAGAAATGTTTCAAGTTTGTTACACTCAAACAGTGTCTCCTGTCATATGCTGAACTGGTCGCATTGTGGATTTAGCCAAAAAACATGATTTTGGACAATGTTCATGGAACTCAGCTTAAAACGTACTTGCAAACTTGAAAATCCTTGCCTATTGTAGGGCGCGCCTGTACTTCTAGTGCTGAACGAAAACCAATGATTGTGGATCCTGTTTTCATGCGAAATGGCTAAAAGAAATGTTTCACGTTTGTTACACTCAAACAGTGTCTCATGTCATATGCTGAACTGGTCGCATTGTGGATTTTGCCTAAAACATGATTTTGGACAATGTTCATGGAACTCAGCTTAAAACGTACTTGCAGACTTGAAAATCCTTGCCTTTTGTAGGGCGCGCCTGTACTTCCAGTGCTGAACGAAAACCAATGATTTTGGATCCTGTTTTCATGCGAAATGGCTAAAAGAAATGTTTCACGTTTGTTACACTCAAACAGTGTCTCCTGTCATATGCTGAACTGGTCGCATTGTGGATTTTGCCTAAAACATGATTTTGGACAATGTTCTTGGAACTCAGTTTAAAACGTACTTGCAGACTTGAAAATCCTTGCCTATTGTAGGGCGCGCCTGTACTTCCAGTGCTGAACGAAAACCAATGATTTTGGATCCTGTTTTCATGCGAAATGGCTAAAAGAAATGTTTCAAGTTTGTTACACTCAAACAGTGTCTCCTGTCATATGCTGAACTGGTCGCATTGTGGATTTAGCCAAAAAACATGATTTTGGACAATGTTCATGGAACTCAGCTTAAAACGTACTTGCAGACTTGAAAATCCTTGCCTATTGTAGGGCGCGCCTGTACTTCTAAGTGCTGAACGAAAACCAATGATTGTGGATCCTGTTTTCATGCGAAATGGCTAAAAGAAATGTTTCACGTTTTTTACACTCAAACAGTGTCTCCTGTCATATGCTGAACTGGTCGCATTGTGGATTTAGCCAAAAAACATGATTTTGGACAATGTTCATGGAACTCAGCTTAAAACGTACTTGCAGACTTGAAAATCCTTGCCTATTGTAGGGCGCGCCTGTACTTCTAGTGCTGAACGAAAACCAATGATTGTGGATCCTGTTTTCATGCGAAATGGCTAAAAGAAATGTTTCACGTTTGTTACACTCAAACAGTGGCTCCTGTCATATGCTGAACTGGTCGCATTGTGGATTTTGCCTAAAACATGATTTTGGACAATGTTCATGGAACTCAGCTTAAAACGGACTTGCAGACTTGAAAATCCTTGCCTTTTGTAGGGCGCGCCTGTACTTCCAGTGCTGAACGAAAACCAATGATTTTGGATCCTGTTTTCATGCGAAATGGCTAAAATAAATGTTTCAAGTTTGTTACACTCAAACAGTGTCTCCTGTCATATGCTGAACTGGTCGCATTGTGGATTTAGCCCAAAACATGATTTTGGACAATGTTCATGGAACTCAGTTTAAAACGTACTTGCAGACTTGAAAATCCTTGCCTATTGTAGGGCGCGCCTGTACTTCTAGTGCTGAACGAAAACCAATGATTGTGGATCCTGTTTTCATGCGAAATGGCTAAAAGAAATGTTTCAAGTTTGTTACACTCAAACAGTGTCTCCTGTCATATGCTGAACTGGTCGCATTGTGGATTTAGCCAAAAAACATGATTTTGGACAATGTTCATGGAACTCAGCTTAAAACGTACTTGCAGACTTGAAAATCCTTGCCTATTGTAGGGCGCGCCTGTACTTCTAGTGCTGAACGAAAACCAATGATTGTGGATCCTGTTTTCATGCGAAATGGCTAAAAGAAATGTTTCACGTTTGTTACACTCAAACAGTGTCTCCTGTCATATGCTGAACTGGTCGCATTGTGGATTTAGCCAAAAAACATGATTTTGGACAATGTTCATGGAACTCAGCTTAAAACGTACTTGCAGACTTGAAAATCCTTGCCTATTGTAGGGCGCGCCTGTACTTCTAGTGCTGAACGAAAACCAATGATTGTGGATCCTGTTTTCATGCGAAATGGCTAAAATAAATGTTTCAAGTTTGTTACACTCAAACAGTGTCTCCTGTCATATGCTGAACTGGTCGCATTGTGGATTTAGCCCAAAACATGATTTTGGACAATGTTCATGGAACTCAGCTTAAAACGTACTTGCAGACTTGAAAATCCTTGCCTTTTGTAGGGCGCGCCTGTACTTCCAGTGCTGAACGAAAACCAATGATTTTGGATCCTGTTTTCATGCGAAATGGCTAAAATAAATGTTTCAAGTTTGTTACACTCAAACAGTGTCTCCTGTCATATGCTGAACTGGTCGCATTGTGGATTTAGCCCAAAACATGATTTTGGACAATGTTCATGGAACTCAGTTTAAAACGTACTTGCAGACTTGAAAATCCTTGCCTATTGTAGGGCGCGCCTGTACTTCTAGTGCTGAACGAAAACCAATGATTGTGGATCCTGTTTTCATGCGAAATGGCTAAAAGAAATGTTTCAAGTTTGTTACACTCAAACAGTGTCTCCTGTCATATGCTGAACTGGTCGCATTGTGGATTTAGCCAAAAAACATGATTTTGGACAATGTTCATGGAACTCAGCTTAAAACGTACTTGCAGACTTGAAAATCCTTGCCTTTTGTAGGGCGCGCCTGTACTTCCAGTGCTGAACGAAAACCAATGATTTTGGATCCTGTTTTCATGCGAAATGGCTAAAAGAAATGTTTCACGTTTGTTACACTCAAACAGTGTCTCCTGTCATATGCTGAACTGGTCGCATTGTGGATTTTGCCTAAAACATGATTTTGGACAATGTTCATGGAACTCAGTTTAAAACGTAGTTGCAGACTTGAAAATCCTTGCCTATTGTAGGGCGCGCCTGTACTTCCAGTGCTGAACGAAAACCAATGATTTTGGATCCTGTTTTCATGCGAAATGGCTAAAAGAAATGTTTCAAGTTTGTTACACTCAAACAGTGTCTCCTGTCATATGCTGAACTGGTCGCATTGTGGATTTAGCCAAAAAACATGATTTTGGACAATGTTCATGGAACTCAGCTTAAAACGTACTTGCAGACTTGAAAATCCTTGCCTTTTGTAGGGCGCGCCTGTACTTCCAGTGCTGAACGAAAAGCAATGATTTTGGATCCTGTTTTCATGCGAAATGGCTAAAAGAAATGTTTCACGTTTGTTACACTCAAACAGTGTCTCCTGTCATATGCTGAACTGGTCGCATTGTGGATTTTGCCTAAAACATGATTTTGGACAATGTTCATGGAACTCAGTTTAAAACGTAGTTGCAGACTTGAAAATCCTTGCCTATTGTAGGGCGCGCCTGTACTTCCAGTGCTAAACGAAAACCAATGATTTTGGATCCTGTTTTCATGCGAAATGGCTAAAAGAAATGTTTCAAGTTTGTTACACTCAAACAGTGTCTCCTGTCATATGCTGAACTGGTCGCATTGTGGATTTAGCCAAAAAACATGATTTTGGACAATGTTCATGGAACTCAGCTTAAAACGTACTTGCAGACTTGAAAATCCTTGCCTTTTGTAGGGCGCGCCTCTACTTCCAGTGCTGAACGAAAACCAATGATTTTGGATCCTGTTTTCATGCGAAATGGCTAAAATAAATGTTTCAAGTTTGTTACACTCAAACAGTGTCTCCTGTCATATGCTGAACTGGTCGCATTGTGGATTTAGCCCAAAACATGATTTTGGACAATGTTCATGGAACTCAGTTTAAAACGTACTTGCAGACTTGAAAATCCTTGCCTATTGTAGGGCGCGCCTGTACTTCTAGTGCTGAACGAAAACCAATGATTGTGGATCCTGTTTTCATGCGAAATGGCTAAAAGAAATGTTTCAAGTTTGTTACACTCAAACAGTGTCTCCTGTCATATGCTGAACTGGTCGCATTGTGGATTTAGCCAAAAAACATGATTTTGGACAATGTTCATGGAACTCAGCTTAAAACGTACTTGCAGACTTGAAAATCCTTGCCTATTGTAGGGCGCGCCTGTACTTCCAGTGCTGAACGAAAACCAATGATTTTGGATCCTGTTTTCATGCGAAATGGCTAAAATAAATGTTTCAAGTTTGTTACACTCAAACAGTGTCTCCTGTCATATGCTGAACTGGTCGCATTGTGGATTTAGCCAAAAAACATGATTTTGGACAATGTTCATGGGACTCAGCTTAAAACGTACTTGCAGACTTGAAAATCCTTGCCTTTTGTAGGGCGCGCCTGTACTTCCAGTGCTGAACGAAAACCAATGATTTTGGATCCTGTTTTCATGCGAAATGGCTAAAAGAAATGTTTCAAGTTTGTTACACTCAAACAGTGTCTCCTGTCATATGCTGAACTGGTCGCATTGTGGATTTTGCCTAAAACATGATTTTGGACAATGTTCATGGAACTCAGTTTAAAACGTACTTGCAGACTTGAAAATCCTTGCCTATTGTAGGGCGCGCCTGTACTTCCAGTGCTGAACGAAAACCAATGATTTTGGATCCTGTTTTCATGCGAAATGGCTAAAAGAAATGTTTCAAGTTTGTTACACTCAAACAGTGTCTCCTGTCATATGCTGAACTGGTCGCATTGTGGATTTAGCCAAAAAACATGATTTTGGACAATGTTCATGGAACTCAGCTTAAAACGTACTTGCAGACTTGAAAATCCTTGCCTATTGTAGGGCGCGCCTGTACTTCTAAGTGCTGAACGAAAACCAATGATTGTGGATCCTGTTTTCATGCGAAATGGCTAAAAGAAATGTTTCACGTTTTTTACACTCAAACAGTGTCTCCTGTCATATGCTGAACTGGTCGCATTGTGGATTTAGCCAAAAAACATGATTTTGGACAATGTTCATGGAACTCAGCTTAAAACGTACTTGCAGACTTGAAAATCCTTGCCTATTGTAGGGCGCGCCTGTACTTCTAGTGCTGAACGAAAACCAATGATTGTGGATCCTGTTTTCATGCGAAATGGCTAAAAGAAATGTTTCACGTTTGTTACACTCAAACAGTGGCTCCTGTCATATGCTGAACTGGTCGCATTGTGGATTTTGCCTAAAACATGATTTTGGACAATGTTCATGGAACTCAGCTTAAAACGTACTTGCAGACTTGAAAATCCTTGCCTTTTGTAGGGCGCGCCTGTACTTCCAGTGCTGAACGAAAACCAATGATTTTGGATCCTGTTTTCATGCGAAATGGCTAAAATAAATGTTTCAAGTTTGTTACACTCAAACAGTGGCTCCTGTCATATGCTGAACTGGTCGCATTGTGGATTTAGCCAAAAAACATGATTTTGGACAATGTTCATGGAACTCAGCTTAAAACGTACTTGCAGACTTGAAAATCCTTGCCTTTTGTAGGGCGCGCCTGTACTTCCAGTGCTGAACGAAAAGCAATGATTTTGGATCCTGTTTTCATGCGAAATGGCTAAAAGAAATGTTTCACGTTTGTTACACTAAAACAGTGTCTCCTGTCATATGCTGAACTGGTCGCATTGTGGATTTTGCCTAAAACATGATTTTGGACAATGTTCATGGAACTCAGTTGAAAACGTAGTTGCAGACTTGAAAATCCTTGCCTATTGTAGGGCGCGCCTGTACTTCCAGTGCTGAACGAAAAGCAATGATTTTGGATCCTGTTTTCATGCGAAATGGCTAAAAGAAATGTTTCAAGTTTGTTACACTCAAACAGTGTCTCCTGTCATATGCTGAACTGGTCGCATTGTGGATTTTGCCTAAAACATGATTTTGGACAATGTTCATGTAACTCAGTTTAAAACGTAGTTGCAGACTTGAAAATCCTTGCCTATTGTAGGGCGCGCCTGTACTTCCAGTGCTAAACGAAAACCAATGATTTTGGATCCTGTTTTCATGCGAAATGGCTAAAAGAAATGTTTCAAGTTTGTTACACTCAAACAGTGTCTCCTGTCATATGCTGAACTGGTCGCATTGTGGATTTAGCCAAAAAACATGATTTTGGACAATGTTCATGGAACTCAGCTTAAAACGTACTTGCAGACTTGAAAATCCTTGCCTATTGTAGGGCGCGCCTGTACTTCTAGTGCTGAACGAAAACCAATGATTGTGGATCCTGTTTTCATGCGAAATGGCTAAAAGAAATGTTTCACGTTTGTTACACTCAAACAGTGTCTCCTGTCATATGCTGAACTGGTCGCATTGTGGATTTTGCCTAAAACATGATTTTGGACAATGTTCATGGAACTCAGCTTAAAACGTACTTGCAGACTTGAAAATCCTTGCCTTTTGTAGGGCGCGCCTGTACTTCCAGTGCTGAACGAAAACCAATGATTGTGGATCCTGTTTTCATGCGAAATGGCTAAAAGAAATGTTTCACGTTTTTTACACTCAAACAGTGTCTCCTGTCATATGCTGAACTGGTCGCATTGTGGATTTAGCCAAAAAACATGATTTTGGACAATGTTCATGGAACTCAGCTTAAAACGTACTTGCAGACTTGAAAATCCTTGCCTATTGTAGGGCGCGCCTGTACTTCTAGTGCTGAACGAAAACCAATGATTGTGGATCCTGTTTTCATGCGAAATGGCTAAAAGAAATGTTTCACGTTTGTTACACTCAAACAGTGGCTCCTGTCATATGCTGAACTGGTCGCATTGTGGATTTTGCCTAAAACATGATTTTGGACAATGTTCATGGAACTCAGCTTAAAACGTACTTGCAGACTTGAAAATCCTTGCCTTTTGTAGGGCGCGCCTGTACTTCCAGTGCTGAACGAAAACCAATGATTTTGGATCCTGTTTTCATGCGAAATGGCTAAAATAAATGTTTCAAGTTTGTTACACTCAAACAGTGTCTCCTGTCATATGCTGAACTGGTCGCATTGTGGATTTAGCCCAAAACATGATTTTGGACAATGTTCATGGAACTCAGTTTAAAACGTACTTGCAGACTTGAAAATCCTTGCCTATTGTAGGGCGCGCCTGTACTTCTAGTGCTGAACGAAAACCAATGATTTTGGATCCTGTTTTCATGCGAAATGGCTAAAATAAATGTTTCAAGTTTGTTACACTCAAACAGTGTCTCCTGTCATATGCTGAACTGGTCGCATTGTGGATTTAGCCAAAAAACATGATTTTGGACAATGTTCATGGAACTCAGCTTAAAACGTACTTGCAGACTTGAAAATCCTTGCCTATTGTAGGGCGCGCCTGTACTTCTAAGTGCTGAACGAAAACCAATGATTGTGGATACTGTTTTCATGCGAAATGGCTAAAAGAAATGTTTCAAGTTTGTTACACTCAAACAGTGTCTCCTGTCATATGCTGAACTGGTCGCATTGTGGATTTAGCCAAAAAACATGATTTTGGACAATGTTCATGGAACTCAGCTTAAAACGTACTTGCAGACTTGAAAATCCTTGCCTATTGTAGGGCGCGCCTGTACTTCTAGTGCTGAACGAAAACCAATGATTTTGGATCCTGTTTTTATGCGAAATGGCTAAAAGAAATGTTTCACGTTTGTTACACTCAAACAGTGTCTCCTGTCATATGCTGAACTGGTCGCATTGTGGATTTTGCCTAAAACATGATTTTGGACAATGTTCATGGAACTCAGCTTAAAACGTACTTGCAGACTTGAAAATCCTTGCCTTTTGTAGGGCGCGCCTGTACTTCCAGTGCTGAACGAAAACCAATGATTTTGGATCCTGTTTTCATGCGAAATGGCTAAAAGAAATGTTTCACGTTTGTTACACTCAAACAGTGTCTCCTGTCATATGCTGAACTGGTCGCATTGTGGATTTTGCCTAAAACATGATTTTGGACAATGTTCATGGAACTCAGTTTAAAACGTAGTTGCAGACTTGAAAATCCTTGCCTATTGTAGGGCGCGCCTGTACTTCCAGTGCTGAACGAAAACCAATGATTTTGGATCCTGTTTTCATGCGAAATGGCTAAAAGAAATGTTTCAAGTTTGTTACACTCAAACAGTGTCTCCTGTCATATGCTGAACTGGTCGCATTGTGGATTTAGCCAAAAAACATGATTTTGGACAATGTTCATGGAACTCAGCTTAAAACGTACTTGCAGACTTGAAAATCCTTGCCTTTTGTAGGGCGCGCCTGTACTTCCAGTGCTGAACGAAAAGCAATGATTTTGGATCCTGTTTTCATGCGAAATGGCTAAAAGAAATGTTTCACGTTTGTTACACTCAAACAGTGTCTCCTGTCATATGCTGAACTGGTCGCATTGTGGATTTTGCCTAAAACATGATTTTGGACAATGTTCATGGAACTCAGTTTAAAACGTAGTTGCAGACTTGAAAATCCTTGCCTATTGTAGGGCGCGCCTGTACTTCCAGTGCTAAACGAAAACCAATGATTTTGGATCCTGTTTTCATGCGAAATGGCTAAAAGAAATGTTTCAAGTTTGTTACACTCAAACAGTGTCTCCTGTCATATGCTGAACTGGTCGCATTGTGGATTTAGCCAAAAAACATGATTTTGGACAATGTTCATGGAACTCAGCTTAAAACGTACTTGCAAACTTGAAAATCCTTGCCTATTGTAGGGCGCGCCTGTACTTCTAGTGCTGAACGAAAACCAATGATTGTGGATCCTGTTTTCATGCGAAATGGCTAAAAGAAATGTTTCACGTTTGTTACACTCAAACAGTGTCTCATGTCATATGCTGAACTGGTCGCATTGTGGATTTTGCCTAAAACATGATTTTGGACAATGTTCATGGAACTCAGCTTAAAACGTACTTGCAGACTTGAAAATCCTTGCCTTTTGTAGGGCGCGCCTGTACTTCCAGTGCTGAACGAAAACCAATGATTTTGGATCCTGTTTTCATGCGAAATGGCTAAAAGAAATGTTTCACGTTTGTTACACTCAAACAGTGTCTCCTGTCATATGCTGAACTGGTCGCATTGTGGATTTTGCCTAAAACATGATTTTGGACAATGTTCTTGGAACTCAGTTTAAAACGTACTTGCAGACTTGAAAATCCTTGCCTATTGTAGGGCGCGCCTGTACTTCCAGTGCTGAACGAAAACCAATGATTTTGGATCCTGTTTTCATGCGAAATGGCTAAAAGAAATGTTTCAAGTTTGTTACACTCAAACAGTGTCTCCTGTCATATGCTGAACTGGTCGCATTGTGGATTTAGCCAAAAAACATGATTTTGGACAATGTTCATGGAACTCAGCTTAAAACGTACTTGCAGACTTGAAAATCCTTGCCTATTGTAGGGCGCGCCTGTACTTCTAAGTGCTGAACGAAAACCAATGATTGTGGATCCTGTTTTCATGCGAAATGGCTAAAAGAAATGTTTCACGTTTTTTACACTCAAACAGTGTCTCCTGTCATATGCTGAACTGGTCGCATTGTGGATTTAGCCAAAAAACATGATTTTGGACAATGTTCATGGAACTCAGCTTAAAACGTACTTGCAGACTTGAAAATCCTTGCCTATTGTAGGGCGCGCCTGTACTTCTAGTGCTGAACGAAAACCAATGATTGTGGATCCTGTTTTCATGCGAAATGGCTAAAAGAAATGTTTCACGTTTGTTACACTCAAACAGTGGCTCCTGTCATATGCTGAACTGGTCGCATTGTGGATTTTGCCTAAAACATGATTTTGGACAATGTTCATGGAACTCAGTTTAAAACGTACTTGCAGACTTGAAAATCCTTGCCTATTGTAGGGCGCGCCTGTACTTCTAGTGCTGAACGAAAACCAATGATTGTGGATCCTGTTTTCATGCGAAATGGCTAAAAGAAATGTTTCAAGTTTGTTACACTCAAACAGTGTCTCCTGTCATATGCTGAACTGGTCGCATTGTGGATTTAGCCAAAAAACATGATTTTGGACAATGTTCATGGAACTCAGCTTAAAACGTACTTGCAGACTTGAAAATCCTTGCCTATTGTAGGGCGCGCCTGTACTTCTAGTGCTGAACGAAAACCAATGATTGTGGATCCTGTTTTCATGCGAAATGGCTAAAAGAAATGTTTCACGTTTGTTACACTCAAACAGTGTCTCCTGTCATATGCTGAACTGGTCGCATTGTGGATTTAGCCCAAAAACATGATTTTGGACAATGTTCATGGAACTCAGCTTAAAACGTACTTGCAGACTTGAAAATCCTTGCCTATTGTAGGGCGCGCCTGTACTTCTAGTGCTGAACGAAAACCAATGATTGTGGATCCTGTTTTCATGCGAAATGGCTAAAATAAATGTTTCAAGTTTGTTACACTCAAACAGTGTCTCCTGTCATATGCTGAACTGGTCGCATTGTGGATTTAGCCCAAAACATGATTTTGGACAATGTTCATGGAACTCAGCTTAAAACGTACTTGCAGACTTGAAAATCCTTGCCTTTTGTAGGGCGCGCCTGTACTTCCAGTGCTGAACGAAAACCAATGATTTTGGATCCTGTTTTCATGCGAAATGGCTAAAATAAATGTTTCAAGTTTGTTACACTCAAACAGTGTCTCCTGTCATATGCTGAACTGGTCGCATTGTGGATTTAGCCAAAAAACATGATTTTGGACAATGTTCATGGAACTCAGCTTAAAACGTACTTGCAGACTTGAAAATCCTTGCCTTTTGTAGGGCGCGCCTGTACTTCCAGTGCTGAACGAAAACCAATGATTTTGGATCCTGTTTTCATGCGAAATGGCTAAAAGAAATGTTTCACGTTTGTTACACTCAAACAGTGTCTCCTGTCATATGCTGAACTGGTCGCATTGTGGATTTTGCCTAAAACATGATTTTGGACAATGTTCATGGAACTCAGTTTAAAACGTAGTTGCAGACTTGAAAATCCTTGCCTATTGTAGGGCGCGCCTGTACTTCCAGTGCTGAACGAAAACCAATGATTTTGGATCCTGTTTTCATGCGAAATGGCTAAAAGAAATGTTTCAAGTTTGTTACACTCAAACAGTGTCTCCTGTCATATGCTGAACTGGTCGCATTGTGGATTTAGCCAAAAAACATGATTTTGGACAATGTTCATGGAACTCAGCTTAAAACGTACTTGCAGACTTGAAAATCCTTGCCTTTTGTAGGGCGCGCCTGTACTTCCAGTGCTGAACGAAAAGCAATGATTTTGGATCCTGTTTTCATGCGAAATGGCTAAAAGAAATGTTTCACGTTTGTTACACTCAAACAGTGTCTCCTGTCATATGCTGAACTGGTCGCATTGTGGATTTTGCCTAAAACATGATTTTGGACAATGTTCATGGAACTCAGTTTAAAACGTAGTTGCAGACTTGAAAATCCTTGCCTATTGTAGGGCGCGCCTGTACTTCCAGTGCTAAACGAAAACCAATGATTTTGGATCCTGTTTTCATGCGAAATGGCTAAAAGAAATGTTTCAAGTTTGTTACACTCAAACAGTGTCTCCTGTCATATGCTGAACTGGTCGCATTGTGGATTTAGCCAAAAAACATGATTTTGGACAATGTTCATGGAACTCAGCTTAAAACGTACTTGCAGACTTGAAAATCCTTGCCTTTTGTAGGGCGCGCCTGTACTTCCAGTGCTGAACGAAAACCAATGATTTTGGATCCTGTTTTCATGCGAAATGGCTAAAATAAATGTTTCAAGTTTGTTACACTCAAACAGTGTCTCCTGTCATATGCTGAACTGGTCGCATTGTGGATTTAGCCCAAAACATGATTTTGGACAATGTTCATGGAACTCAGTTTAAAACGTACTTGCAGACTTGAAAATCCTTGCCTATTGTAGGGCGCGCCTGTACTTCTAGTGCTGAACGAAAACCAATGATTGTGGATCCTGTTTTCATGCGAAATGGCTAAAATAAATGTTTCAAGTTTGTTACACTCAAACAGTGTCTCCTGTCATATGCTGAACTGGTCGCATTGTGGATTTAGCCAAAAAACATGATTTTGGACAATGTTCATGGAACTCAGCTTAAAACGTACTTGCAGACTTGAAAATCCTTGCCTATTGTAGGGCGCGCCTGTACTTCCAGTGCTGAACGAAAACCAATGATTTTGGATCCTGTTTTCATGCGAAATGGCTAAAATAAATGTTTCAAGTTTGTTACACTCAAACAGTGTCTCCTGTCATATGCTGAACTGGTCGCATTGTGGATTTAGCCAAAAAACATGATTTTGGACAATGTTCATGGGACTCAGCTTAAAACGTACTTGCAGACTTGAAAATCCTTGCCTTTTGTAGGGCGCGCCTGTACTTCCAGTGCTGAACGAAAACCAATGATTTTGGATCCTGTTTTCATGCGAAATGGCTAAAAGAAATGTTTCAAGTTTGTTACACTCAAACAGTGTCTCCTGTCATATGCTGAACTGGTCGCATTGTGGATTTTGCCTAAAACATGATTTTGGACAATGTTCATGGAACTCAGTTTAAAACGTACTTGCAGACTTGAAAATCCTTGCCTATTGTAGGGCGCGCCTGTACTTCCAGTGCTGAACGAAAACCAATGATTTTGGATCCTGTTTTCATGCGAAATGGCTAAAAGAAATGTTTCAAGTTTGTTACACTCAAACAGTGTCTCCTGTCATATGCTGAACTGGTCGCATTGTGGATTTAGCCAAAAAACATGATTTTGGACAATGTTCATGGAACTCAGCTTAAAACGTACTTGCAGACTTGAAAATCCTTGCCTATTGTAGGGCGCGCCTGTACTTCTAAGTGCTGAACGAAAACCAATGATTGTGGATCCTGTTTTCATGCGAAATGGCTAAAAGAAATGTTTCACGTTTTTTACACTCAAACAGTGTCTCCTGTCATATGCTGAACTGGTCGCATTGTGGATTTAGCCAAAAAACATGATTTTGGACAATGTTCATGGAACTCAGCTTAAAACGTACTTGCAGACTTGAAAATCCTTGCCTATTGTAGGGCGCGCCTGTACTTCTAGTGCTGAACGAAAACCAATGATTGTGGATCCTGTTTTCATGCGAAATGGCTAAAAGAAATGTTTCACGTTTGTTACACTCAAACAGTGGCTCCTGTCATATGCTGAACTGGTCGCATTGTGGATTTTGCCTAAAACATGATTTTGGACAATGTTCATGGAACTCAGCTTAAAACGTACTTGCAGACTTGAAAATCCTTGCCTTTTGTAGGGCGCGCCTGTACTTCCAGTGCTGAACGAAAAGCAATGATTTTGGATCCTGTTTTCATGCGAAATGGCTAAAAGAAATGTTTCACGTTTGTTACACTCAAACAGTGTCTCCTGTCATATGCTGAACTGGTCGCATTGTGGATTTTGCCTAAAACATGATTTTGGACAATGTTCATGGAACTCAGTTTAAAACGTAGTTGCAGACTTGAAAATCCTTGCCTATTGTAGGGCGCGCCTGTACTTCCAGTGCTAAACGAAAACCAATGATTTTGGATCCTGTTTTCATGCGAAATGGCTAAAAGAAATGTTTCAAGTTTGTTACACTCAAACAGTGTCTCCTGTCATATGCTGAACTGGTCGCATTGTGGATTTAGCCAAAAAACATGATTTTGGACAATGTTCATGGAACTCAGCTTAAAACGTACTTGCAGACTTGAAAATCCTTGCCTTTTGTAGGGCGCGCCTGTACTTCCAGTGCTGAACGAAAACCAATGATTTTGGATCCTGTTTTCATGCGAAATGGCTAAAATAAATGTTTCAAGTTTGTTACACTCAAACAGTGTCTCCTGTCATATGCTGAACTGGTCGCATTGTGGATTTAGCCCAAAACATGATTTTGGACAATGTTCATGGAACTCAGTTTAAAACGTACTTGCAGACTTGAAAATCCTTGCCTATTGTAGGGCGCGCCTGTACTTCTAGTGCTGAACGAAAACCAATGATTGTGGATCCTGTTTTCATGCGAAATGGCTAAAATAAATGTTTCAAGTTTGTTACACTCAAACAGTGTCTCCTGTCATATGCTGAACTGGTCGCATTGTGGATTTAGCCAAAAAACATGATTTTGGACAATGTTCATGGAACTCAGCTTAAAACGTACTTGCAGACTTGAAAATCCTTGCCTATTGTAGGGCGCGCCTGTACTTCCAGTGCTGAACGAAAACCAATGATTTTGGATCCTGTTTTCATGCGAAATGGCTAAAATAAATGTTTCAAGTTTGTTACACTCAAACAGTGTCTCCTGTCATATGCTGAACTGGTCGCATTGTGGATTTAGCCAAAAAACATGATTTTGGACAATGTTCATGGGACTCAGCTTAAAACGTACTTGCAGACTTGAAAATCCTTGCCTTTTGTAGGGCGCGCCTGTACTTCCAGTGCTGAACGAAAACCAATGATTTTGGATCCTGTTTTCATGCGAAATGGCTAAAAGAAATGTTTCAAGTTTGTTACACTCAAACAGTGTCTCCTGTCATATGCTGAACTGGTCGCATTGTGGATTTTGCCTAAAACATGATTTTGGACAATGTTCATGGAACTCAGTTTAAAACGTACTTGCAGACTTGAAAATCCTTGCCTATTGTAGGGCGCGCCTGTACTTCCAGTGCTGAACGAAAACCAATGATTTTGGATCCTGTTTTCATGCGAAATGGCTAAAAGAAATGTTTCAAGTTTGTTACACTCAAACAGTGTCTCCTGTCATATGCTGAACTGGTCGCATTGTGGATTTAGCCAAAAAACATGATTTTGGACAATGTTCATGGAACTCAGCTTAAAACGTACTTGCAGACTTGAAAATCCTTGCCTATTGTAGGGCGCGCCTGTACTTCTAGTGCTGAACGAAAACCAATGATTGTGGATCCTGTTTTCATGCGAAATGGCTAAAAGAAATGTTTCACGTTTGTTACACTCAAACAGTGGCTCCTGTCATATGCTGAACTGGTCGCATTGTGGATTTTGCCTAAAACATGATTTTGGACAATGTTCATGGAACTCAGCTTAAAACGTACTTGCAGACTTGAAAATCCTTGCCTTTTGTAGGGCGCGCCTGTACTTCCAGTGCTGAACGAAAACCAATGATTTTGGATCCTGTTTTCATGCGAAATGGCTAAAATAAATGTTTCAAGTTTGTTACACTCAAACAGTGGCTCCTGTCATATGCTGAACTGGTCGCATTGTGGATTTAGCCAAAAAACATGATTTTGGACAATGTTCATGGAACTCAGCTTAAAACGTACTTGCAGACTTGAAAATCCTTGCCTTTTGTAGGGCGCGCCTGTACTTCCAGTGCTGAACGAAAAGCAATGATTTTGGATCCTGTTTTCATGCGAAATGGCTAAAAGAAATGTTTCACGTTTGTTACACTAAAACAGTGTCTCCTGTCATATGCTGAACTGGTCGCATTGTGGATTTTGCCTAAAACATGATTTTGGACAATGTTCATGGAACTCAGTTTAAAACGTAGTTGCAGACTTGAAAATCCTTGCCTATTGTAGGGCGCGCCTGTACTTCCAGTGCTGAACGAAAACCAATGATTTTGGATCCTGTTTTCATGCGAAATGGCTAAAAGAAATGTTTCAAGTTTGTTACACTCAAACAGTGTCTCCTGTCATATGCTGAACTGGTCGCATTGTGGATTTAGCCAAAAAACATGATTTTGGACAATGTTCATGGAACTCAGCTTAAAACGTACTTGCAGACTTGAAAATCCTTGCCTATTGTAGGGCGCGCCTGTACTTCTAAGTGCTGAACGAAAACCAATGATTGTGGATCCTGTTTTCATGCGAAATGGCTAAAATAAATGTTTCACGTTTTTTACACTCAAACAGTGTCTCCTGTCATATGCTGAACTGGTCGCATTGTGGATTTAGCCAAAAAACATGATTTTGGACAATGTTCATGGAACTCAGCTTAAAACGTACTTGCAGACTTGAAAATCCTTGCCTATTGTAGGGCGCGCCTGTACTTCTAGTGCTGAACGAAAACCAATGATTGTGGATCCTGTTTTCATGCGAAATGGCTAAAAGAAATGTTTCACGTTTGTTACACTCAAACAGTGGCTCCTGTCATATGCTGAACTGGTCGCATTGTGGATTTTGCCTAAAACATGATTTTGGACAATGTTCATGGAACTCAGCTTAAAACGTACTTGCAGACTTGAAAATCCTTGCCTTTTGTAGGGCGCGCCTGTACTTCCAGTGCTGAACGAAAACCAATGATTTTGGATCCTGTTTTCATGCGAAATGGCTAAAATAAATGTTTCAAGTTTGTTACACTCAAACAGTGGCTCCTGTCATATGCTGAACTGGTCGCATTGTGGATTTAGCCAAAAAACATGATTTTGGACAATGTTCATGGAACTCAGCTTAAAACGTACTTGCAGACTTGAAAATCCTTGCCTTTTGTAGGGCGCGCCTGTACTTCCAGTGCTGAACGAAAAGCAATGATTTTGGATCCTGTTTTCATGCGAAATGGCTAAAAGAAATGTTTCACGTTTGTTACACTAAAACAGTGTCTCCTGTCATATGCTGAACTGGTCGCATTGTGGATTTTGCCTAAAACATGATTTTGGACAATGTTCATGGAACTCAGTTTAAAACGTAGTTGCAGACTTGAAAATCCTTGCCTATTGTAGGGCGCGCCTGTACTTCCAGTGCTGAACGAAAACCAATGATTTTGGATCCTGTTTTCATGCGAAATGGCTAAAAGAAATGTTTCAAGTTTGTTACACTCAAACAGTGTCTCCTGTCATATGCTGAACTGGTCGCATTGTGGATTTAGCCAAAAAACATGATTTTGGACAATGTTCATGGAACTCAGCTTAAAACGTACTTGCAGACTTGAAAATCCTTGCCTATTGTAGGGCGCGCCTGTACTTCTAAGTGCTGAACGAAAACCAATGATTGTGGATCCTGTTTTCATGCGAAATGGCTAAAAGAAATGTTTCACGTTTTTTACACTCAAACAGTGTCTCCTGTCATATGCTGAACTGGTCGCATTGTGGATTTAGCCAAAAAACATGATTTTGGACAATGTTCATGGAACTCAGCTTAAAACGTACTTGCAGACTTGAAAATCCTTGCCTATTGTAGGGCGCGCCTGTACTTCTAGTGCTGAACGAAAACCAATGATTGTGGATCCTGTTTTCATGCGAAATGGCTAAAAGAAATGTTTCACGTTTGTTACACTCAAACAGTGGCTCCTGTCATATGCTGAACTGGTCGCATTGTGGATTTTGCCTAAAACATGATTTTGGACAATGTTCATGGAACTCAGCTTAAAACGTACTTGCAGACTTGAAAATCCTTGCCTTTTGTAGGGCGCGCCTGTACTTCCAGTGCTGAACGAAAACCAATGATTTTGGGATCCTGTTTTCATGCGAAATGGCTAAAATAAATGTTTCAAGTTTGTTACACTCAAACAGTGGCTCCTGTCATATGCTGAACTGGTCGCATTGTGGATTTAGCCAAAAAACATGATTTTGGACAATGTTCATGGAACTCAGCTTAAAACGTACTTGCAGACTTGAAAATCCTTGCCTTTTGTAGGGCGCGCCTGTACTTCCAGTGCTGAACGAAAAGCAATGATTTTGGATCCTGTTTTCATGCGAAATGGCTAAAAGAAATGTTTCACGTTTGTTACACTAAAACAGTGTCTCCTGTCATATGCTGAACTGGTCGCATTGTGGATTTTGCCTAAAACATGATTTTGGACAATGTTCATGGAACTCAGTTTAAAACGTAGTTGCAGACTTGAAAATCCTTGCCTATTGTAGGGCGCGCCTGTACTTCCAGTGCTGAACGAAAAGCAATGATTTTGGATCCTGTTTTCATGCGAAATGGCTAAAAGAAATGTTTCAAGTTTGTTACACTCAAACAGTGTCTCCTGTCATATGCTGAACTGGTCGCATTGTGGATTTTGCCTAAAACATGATTTTGGACAATGTTCATGGAACTCAGTTTAAAACGTAGTTGCAGACTTGAAAATCCTTGCCTATTGTAGGGCGCGCCTGTACTTCCAGTGCTGAACGAAAACCAATGATTTTGGATCCTGTTTTCATGCGAAATGGCTAAAAGAAATGTTTCAAGTTTGTTACACTCAAACAGTGTCTCCTGTCATATGCTGAACTGGTCGCATTGTGGATTTAGCCAAAAAACATGATTTTGGACAATGTTCATGGAACTCAGCTTAAAACGTACTTGCAGACTTGAAAATCCTTGCCTTTTGTAGGGCGCGCCTGTACTTCCAGTGCTGAACGAAAAGCAATGATTTTGGATCCTGTTTTCATGCGAAATGGCTAAAAGAAATGTTTCACGTTTGTTACACTCAAACAGTGTCTCCTGTCATATGCTGAACTGGTCGCATTGTGGATTTTGCCTAAAACATGATTTTGGACAATGTTCATGGAACTCAGTTTAAAACGTAGTTGCAGACTTGAAAATCCTTGCCTATTGTAGGGCGCGCCTGTACTTCCAGTGCTAAACGAAAACCAATGATTTTGGATCCTGTTTTCATGCGAAATGGCTAAAAGAAATGTTTCAAGTTTGTTACACTCAAACAGTGTCTCCTGTCATATGCTGAACTGGTCGCATTGTGGATTTAGCCAAAAAACATGATTTTGGACAATGTTCATGGAACTCAGCTTAAAACGTACTTGCAGACTTGAAAATCCTTGCCTTTTGTAGGGCGCGCCTGTACTTCCAGTGCTGAACGAAAACCAATGATTTTGGATCCTGTTTTCATGCGAAATGGCTAAAATAAATGTTTCAAGTTTGTTACACTCAAACAGTGTCTCCTGTCATATGCTGAACTGGTCGCATTGTGGATTTAGCCCAAAACATGATTTTGGACAATGTTCATGGAACTCAGTTTAAAACGTACTTGCAGACTTGAAAATCCTTGCCTATTGTAGGGCGCGCCTGTACTTCTAGTGCTGAACGAAAACCAATGATTGTGGATCCTGTTTTCATGCGAAATGGCTAAAAGAAATGTTTCAAGTTTGTTACACTCAAACAGTGTCTCCTGTCATATGCTGAACTGGTCGCATTGTGGATTTAGCCAAAAAACATGATTTTGGACAATGTTCATAGAACTCAGCTTAAAACGTACTTGCAGACTTGAAAATCCTTGCCTATTGTAGGGCGCGCCTGTACTTCCAGTGCTGAACGAAAACCAATGATTTTGGATCCTGTTTTCATGCGAAATGGCTAAAATAAATGTTTCAAGTTTGTTACACTCAAACAGTGTCTCCTGTCATATGCTGAACTGGTCGCATTGTGGATTTAGCCAAAAAACATGATTTTGGACAATGTTCATGGGACTCAGCTTAAAACGTACTTGCAGACTTGAAAATCCTTGCCTTTTGTAGGGCGCGCCTGTACTTCCAGTGCTGAACGAAAACCAATGATTTTGGATCCTGTTTTCATGCGAAATGGCTAAAAGAAATGTTTCAAGTTTGTTACACTCAAACAGTGTCTCCTGTCATATGCTGAACTGGTCGCATTGTGGATTTTGCCTAAAACATGATTTTGGACAATGTTCATGGAACTCAGTTTAAAACGTACTTGCAGACTTGAAAATCCTTGCCTATTGTAGGGCGCGCCTGTACTTCCAGTGCTGAACGAAAACCAATGATTTTGGATCCTGTTTTCATGCGAAATGGCTAAAAGAAATGTTTCAAGTTTGTTACACTCAAACAGTGTCTCCTGTCATATGCTGAACTGGTCGCATTGTGGATTTAGCCAAAAAACATGATTTTGGACAATGTTCATGGAACTCAGCTTAAAACGTACTTGCAGACTTGAAAATCCTTGCCTATTGTAGGGCGCGCCTGTACTTCTAAGTGCTGAACGAAAACCAATGATTGTGGATCCTGTTTTCATGCGAAATGGCTAAAAGAAATGTTTCACGTTTTTTACACTCAAACAGTGTCTCCTGTCATATGCTGAACTGGTCGCATTGTGGATTTAGCCAAAAAACATGATTTTGGACAATGTTCATGGAACTCAGCTTAAAACGTACTTGCAGACTTGAAAATCCTTGCCTATTGTAGGGCGCGCCTGTACTTCTAGTGCTGAACGAAAACCAATGATTGTGGATCCTGTTTTCATGCGAAATGGCTAAAAGAAATGTTTCACGTTTGTTACACTCAAACAGTGGCTCCTGTCATATGCTGAACTGGTCGCATTGTGGATTTTGCCTAAAACATGATTTTGGACAATGTTCATGGAACTCAGCTTAAAACGTACTTGCAGACTTGAAAATCCTTGCCTTTTGTAGGGCGCGCCTGTACTTCCAGTGCTGAACGAAAACCAATGATTTTGGATCCTGTTTTCATGCGAAATGGCTAAAATAAATGTTTCAAGTTTGTTACACTCAAACAGTGTCTCCTGTCATATGCTGAACTGGTCGCATTGTGGATTTAGCCCAAAACATGATTTTGGACAATGTTCATGGAACTCAGTTTAAAACGTACTTGCAGACTTGAAAATCCTTGCCTATTGTAGGGCGCGCCTGTACTTCCAGTGCTAAACGAAAACCAATGATTTTGGATCCTGTTTTCATGCGAAATGGCTAAAAGAAATGTTTCAAGTTTGTTACACTCAAACAGTGTCTCCTGTCATATGCTGAACTGGTCGCATTGTGGATTTAGCCAAAAAACATGATTTTGGACAATGTTCATGGAACTCAGCTTAAAACGTACTTGCAGACTTGAAAATCCTTGCCTATTGTAGGGCGCGCCTGTACTTCCAGTGCTGAACGAAAACCAATGATTTTGGATCCTGTTTTCATGCGAAATGGCTAAAATAAATGTTTCAAGTTTGTTACACTCAAACAGTGGCTCCTGTCATATGCTGAACTGGTCGCATTGTGGATTTAGCCAAAAAACATGATTTTGGACAATGTTCATGGGACTCAGCTTAAAACGTACTTGCAGACTTGAAAATCCTTGCCTTTTGTAGGGCGCGCCTGTACTTCCAGTGCTGAACGAAAACCAATGATTTTGGATCCTGTTTTCATGCGAAATGGCTAAAAGAAATGTTTCAAGTTTGTTACACTCAAACAGTGTCTCCTGTCATATGCTGAACTGGTCGCATTGTGGATTTAGCCAAAAAACATGATTTTGGACAATGTTCATGGAACTCAGCTTAAAACGTACTTGCAGACTTGAAAATCCTTGCCTATTGTAGGGCGCGCCTGTACTTCTAGTGCTGAACGAAAACCAATGATTGTGGATCCTGTTTTCATGCGAAATGGCTAAAAGAAATGTTTCACGTTTGTTACACTCAAACAGTGGCTCATGTCATATGCTGAACTGGTCGCATTGTGGATTTTGCCTAAAACATGATTTTGGACAATGTTCATGGAACTCAGCTTAAAACGTACTTGCAGACTTGAAAATCCTTGCCTATTGTAGGGCGCGCCTGTACTTCTAAGTGCTGAACGAAAACCAATGATTGTGGATCCTGTTTTCATGCGAAATGGCTAAAAGAAATGTTTCACGTTTTTTACACTCAAACAGTGTCTCCTGTCATATGCTGAACTGGTCGCATTGTGGATTTAGCCAAAAAACATGATTTTGGACAATGTTCATGGAACTCAGCTTAAAACGTACTTGCAGACTTGAAAATCCTTGCCTATTGTAGGGCGCGCCTGTACTTCTAGTGCTGAACGAAAACCAATGATTGTGGATCCTGTTTTCATGCGAAATGGCTAAAAGAAATGTTTCACGTTTGTTACACTCAAACAGTGGCTCCTGTCATATGCTGAACTGGTCGCATTGTGGATTTTGCCTAAAACATGATTTTGGACAATGTTCATGGAACTCAGCTTAAAACGTACTTGCAGACTTGAAAATCCTTGCCTTTTGTAGGGCGCGCCTGTACTTCCAGTGCTGAACGAAAACCAATGATTTTGGATCCTGTTTTCATGCGAAATGGCTAAAAGAAATGTTTCAAGTTTGTTACACTCAAACAGTGTCTCCTGTCATATGCTGAACTGGTCGCATTGTGGATTTAGCCCAAAACATGATTTTGGACAATGTTCATGGAACTCAGTTTAAAACGTACTTGCAGACTTGAAAATCCTTGCCTATTGTAGGGCGCGCCTGTACTTCTAGTGCTGAACGAAAACCAATGATTGTGGATCCTGTTTTCATGCGAAATGGCTAAAAGAAATGTTTCAAGTTTGTTACACTCAAACAGTGTCTCCTGTCATATGCTGAACTGGTCGCATTGTGGATTTAGCCAAAAAACATGATTTTGGACAATGTTCATGGAACTCAGCTTAAAACGTACTTGCAGACTTGAAAATCCTTGCCTATTGTAGGGCGCGCCTGTACTTCCAGTGCTGAACGAAAACCAATGATTTTGGATCCTGTTTTCATGCGAAATGGCTAAAATAAATGTTTCAAGTTTGTTACACTCAAACAGTGTCTCCTGTCATATGCTGAACTGGTCGCATTGTGGATTTAGCCAAAAAACATGATTTTGGACAATGTTCATGGAACTCAGCTTAAAACGTACTTGCAGACTTGAAAATCCTTGCCTTTTGTAGGGCGCGCCTGTACTTCCAGTGCTGAACGAAAACCAATGATTTTGGATCCTGTTTTCATGCGAAATGGCTAAAAGAAATGTTTCAAGTTTGTTACACTCAAACAGTGTCTCCTGTCATATGCTGAACTGGTCGCATTGTGGATTTAGCCAAAAAACATGATTTTGGACAATGTTCATGGAACTCAGCTTAAAACGTACTTGCAGACTTGAAAATCCTTGCCTATTGTAGGGCGCGCCTGTACTTCTAAGTGCTGAACGAAAACCAATGATTGTGGATCCTGTTTTCATGCGAAATGGCTAAAAGAAATGTTTCACGTTTTTTACACTCAAACAGTGTCTCCTGTCATATGCTGAACTGGTCGCATTGTGGATTTAGCCAAAAAACATGATTTTGGACAATGTTCATGGAACTCAGCTTAAAACGTACTTGCAGACTTGAAAATCCTTGCCTATTGTAGGGCGCGCCTGTACTTCTAGTGCTGAACGAAAACCAATGATTGTGGATCCTGTTTTCATGCGAAATGGCTAAAAGAAATGTTTCACGTTTGTTACACTCAAACAGTGGCTCCTGTTATATGCTGAACTGGTCGCATTGTGGATTTTGCCTAAAACATGATTTTGGACAATGTTCATGGAACTCAGCTTAAAACGTACTTGCAGACTTGAAAATCCTTGCCTTTTGTAGGGCGCGCCTGTACTTCCAGTGCTGAACGAAAACCAATGATTTTGGATCCTGTTTTCATGCGAAATGGCTAAAATAAATGTTTCAAGTTTGTTACACTCAAACAGTGTCTTCTGTCATATGCTGAACTGGTCGCATTGTGGATTTAGCCAAAAAACATGATTTTGGACAATGTTCATGGAACTCAGCTTAAAACGTACTTGCAGACTTGAAAATCCTTGCCTTTTGTAGGGCGCGCCTGTACTTCCAGTGCTGAACGAAAACCAATGATTTTGGATCCTGTTTTCATGCGAAATGGCTAAAAGAAATGTTTCAAGTTTGTTACACTCAAACAGTGTCTCCTGTCATATGCTGAACTGGTCGCATTGTGGATTTAGCCAAAAAACATGATTTTGGACAATGTTCATGGAACTCAGCTTAAAACGTACTTGCAGACTTGAAAATCCTTGCCTATTGTAGGGCGCGCCTGTACTTCTAAGTGCTGAACGAAAACCAATGATTGTGGATCCTGTTTTCATGCGAAATGGCTAAAAGAAATGTTTCACCTTTTTTACACTCAAACAGTGTCTCCTGTCAAATGCTGAACTGGTCGCATTGTGGATTTAGCCAAAAAACATGATTTTGGACAATGTTCATGGAACTCAGCTTAAAACGTACTTGCAGACTTGAAAATCCTTGCCTATTGTAGGGCGCGCCTGTACTTCTAGTGCTGAACGAAAACCAATGATTGTGGATCCTGTTTTCATGCGAAATGGCTAAAAGAAATGTTTCACGTTTGTTACACTCAAACAGTGGCTCCTGTCATATGCTGAACTGGTCGCATTGTGGATTTTGCCTAAAACATGATTTTGGACAATGTTCATGGAACTCAGCTTAAAACGTACTTGCAGACTTGAAAATCCTTGCCTTTTGTAGGGCGCGCCTGTACTTCCAGTGCTGAACGAAAACCAATGATTTTGGATCCTGTTTTCATGCGAAATGGCTAAAATAAATGTTTCAAGTTTGTTACACTCAAACAGTGTCTTCTGTCATATGCTGAACTGGTCGCATTGTGGATTTAGCCAAAAAACATGATTTTGGACAATGTTCATGGAACTCAGCTTAAAACGTACTTGCAGACTTGAAAATCCTTGCCTTTTGTAGGGCGCGCCTGTACTTCCAGTGCTGAACGAAAACCAATGATTTTGGATCCTGTTTTCATGCGAAATGGCTAAAAGAAATGTTTCACCTTTTTTACACTCAAACAGTGTCTCCTGTCATATGCTGAACTGGTCGCATTGTGGATTTAGCCAAAAAACATGATTTTGGACAATGTTCATGGAACTCAGCTTAAAACGTACTTGCAGACTTGAAAATCCTTGCCTATTGTAGGGCGCGCCTGTACTTCTAGTGCTGAACGAAAACCAATGATTGTGGATCCTGTTTTCATGCGAAATGGCTAAAAGAAATGTTTCACGTTTGTTACACTCAAACAGTGGCTCCTGTCATATGCTGAACTGGTCGCATTGTGGATTTTGCCTAAAACATGATTTTGGACAATGTTCATGGAACTCAGCTTAAAACGTACTTGCAGACTTGAAAATCCTTGCCTTTTGTAGGGCGCGCCTGTACTTCCAGTGCTGAACGAAAACCAATGATTTTGGATCCTGTTTTCATGCGAAATGGCTAAAAGAAATGTTTCAAGTTTGTTACACTCAAACAGTGTCTCCTGTCATATGCTGAACTGGTCGCATTGTGGATTTAGCCAAAAAACATGATTTTGGACAATGTTCATGGAACTCAGCTTAAAACGTACTTGCAGACTTGAAAATCCTTGCCTATTGTAGGGCGCGCCTGTACTTCTAGTGCTGAACGAAAACCAATGATTGTGGATCCTGTTTTCATGCGAAATGGCTAAAAGAAATGTTTCACGTTTGTTACACTCAAACAGTGGCTCCTGTCATATGCTGAACTGGTCGCATTGTGGATTTAGCCAAAAAACATGATTTTGGACAATGTTCATGGAACTCAGCTTAAAACGTACTTGCAGACTTGAAAATCCTTGCCTATTGTAGGGCGCGCCTGTACTTCTAGTGCTGAACGAAAACCAATGATTGTGGATCCTGTTTTCATGCGAAATGGCTAAAAGAAATGTTTCACGTTTGTTACACTCAAACAGTGGCTCCTGTCATATGCTGAACTGGTCGCATTGTGGATTTTGCCTAAAACATGATTTTGGACAATGTTCATGGAACTCAGCTTAAAACGTACTTGCAGACTTGAAAATCCTTGCCTATTGTAGGGCGCGCCTGTACTTCTAAGTGCTGAACGAAAACCAATGATTGTGGATCCTGTTTTCATGCGAAATGGCTAAAAGAAATGTTTCAAGTTTGTTACACTCAAACAGTGTCTCCTGTCATATGCTGAACTGGTCGCATTGTGGATTTAGCCAAAAAACATGATTTTGGACAATGTTCATGGAACTCAGCTTAAAACGTACTTGCAGACTTGAAAATCCTTGCCTATTGTAGGGCGCGCCTGTACTTCTAAGTGCTGAACGAAAACCAATGATTGTGGATCCTGTTTTCATGCGAAATGGCTAAAAGAAATGTTTCACGTTTTTTACACTCAAACAGTGTCTCCTGTCATATGCTGAACTGGTCGCATTGTGGATTTAGCCAAAAAACATGATTTTGGACAATGTTCATGGAACTCAGCTTAAAACGTACTTGCAGACTTGAAAATCCTTGCCTATTGTAGGGCGCGCCTGTACTTCTAGTGCTGAACGAAAACCAATGATTGTGGATCCTGTTTTCATGCGAAATGGCTAAAAGAAATGTTTCACGTTTGTTACACTCAAACAGTGGCTCCTGTCATATGCTGAACTGGTCGCATTGTGGATTTTGCCTAAAACATGATTTTGGACAATGTTCATGGAACTCAGCTTAAAACGTACTTGCAGACTTGAAAATCCTTGCCTTTTGTAGGGCGCGCCTGTACTTCCAGTGCTGAACGAAAACCAATGATTTTGGATCCTGTTTTCATGCGAAATGGCTAAAATAAATGTTTCAAGTTTGTTACACTCAAACAGTGTCTTCTGTCATATGCTGAACTGGTCGCATTGTGGATTTAGCCAAAAAACATGATTTTGGACAATGTTCATGGAACTCAGCTTAAAACGTACTTGCAGACTTGAAAATCCTTGCCTTTTGTAGGGCGCGCCTGTACTTCCAGTGCTGAACGAAAACCAATGATTTTGGATCCTGTTTTCATGCGAAATGGCTAAAAGAAATGTTTCAAGTTTGTTACACTCAAACAGTGTCTCCTGTCATATGCTGAACTGGTCGCATTGTGGATTTAGCCAAAAAACATGATTTTGGACAATGTTCATGGAACTCAGCTTAAAACGTACTTGCAGACTTGAAAATCCTTGCCTTTTGTAGGGCGCGCCTGTACTTCCAGTGCTGAACGAAAACCAATGATTTTGGATCCTGTTTTCATGCGAAATGGCTAAAAGAAATGTTTCACGTTTGTTACACTCAAACAGTGTCTCCTGTCATATGCTGAACTGGTCGCATTGTGGATTTAGCCAAAAAACATGATTTTGGACAATGTTCATGGAACTCAGCTTAAAACGTACTTGCAGACTTGAAAATCCTTGCCTTTTGTAGGGCGCGCCTGTACTTCCAGTGCTGAACGAAAACCAATGATTTTGGATCCTGTTTTCATGCGAAATGGCTAAAAGAAATGTTTCACGTTTGTTACACTCAAACAGTGTCTCCTGTCATATGCTGAACTGGTCGCATTGTGGATTTAGCCTAAAACATGATTTTGGACAATGTTCATGGAACTCAGTTTAAAACGTACTTGCAGACTTGAAAATCCTTGCCTATTGTAGGGCGCGCCTGTACTTCCAGTGCTGAACGAAAACCAATGATTTTGGATCCTGTTTTCATGCGAAATGGCTAAAAGAAATGTTTCAAGTTTGTTACACTCAAACAGTGTCTCCTGTCATATGCTGAACTGGTCGCATTGTGGATTTAGCCAAAAAACATGATTTTGGACAATGTTCATGGAACTCAGCTTAAAACGTACTTGCAGACTTGAAAATCCTTGCCTATTGTAGGGCGCGCCTGTACTTCCAGTGCTGAACGAAAACCAATGATTTTGGATCCTGTTTTCATGCGAAATGGCTAAAAGAAATGTTTCAAGTTTGTTACACTCAAACAGTGTCTCCTGTCATATGCTGAACTGGTCGCATTGTGGATTTAGCCAAAAAACATGATTTTGGACAATGTTCATGGAACTCAGCTTAAAACGTACTTGCAGACTTGAAAATCCTTGCCTATTGTAGGGCGCGCCTGTACTTCTAGTGCTGAACGAAAACCAATGATTGTGGATCCTGTTTTCATGCGAAATGGCTAAAAGAAATGTTTCACGTTTGTTACACTCAAACAGTGGCTCCTGTCATATGCTGAACTGGTCGCATTGTGGATTTTGCCTAAAACATGATTTTGGACAATGTTCATGGAACTCAGCTTAAAACGTACTTGCAGACTTGAAAATCCTTGCCTTTTGTAGGGCGCGCCTGTACTTCCAGTGCTGAACGAAAACCAATGATTTTGGATCCTGTTTTCATGCGAAATGGCTAAAAGAAATGTTTCAAGTTTGTTACACTCAAACAGTGTCTCCTGTCATATGCTGAACTGGTCGCATTGTGGATTTAGCCAAAAAACATGATTTTGGACAATGTTCATGGAACTCAGCTTAAAACGTACTTGCAGACTTGAAAATCCTTGCCTTTTGTAGGGCGCGCCTGTACTTCCAGTGCTGAACGAAAACCAATGATTTTGGATCCTGTTTTCATGCGAAATGGCTAAAAGAAATGTTTCACGTTTGTTACACTCAAACAGTGTCTCCTGTCATATGCTGAACTGGTCGCATTGTGGATTTAGCCAAAAAACATGATTTTGGACAATGTTCATGGAACTCAGCTTAAAACGTACTTGCAGACTTGAAAATCCTTGCCTTTTGTAGGGCGCGCCTGTACTTCCAGTGCTGAACGAAAACCAATGATTTTGGATCCTGTTTTCATGCGAAATGGCTAAAAGAAATGTTTCACGTTTGTTACACTCAAACAGTGTCTCCTGTCATATGCTGAACTGGTCGCATTGTGGATTTAGCCTAAAACATGATTTTGGACAATGTTCATGGAACTCAGTTTAAAACGTACTTGCAGACTTGAAAATCCTTGCCTATTGTAGGGCGCGCCTGTACTTCCAGTGCTGAACGAAAACCAATGATTTTGGATCCTGTTTTCATGCGAAATGGCTAAAAGAAATGTTTCAAGTTTGTTACACTCAAACAGTGTCTCCTGTCATATGCTGAACTGGTCGCATTGTGGATTTAGCCAAAAAACATGATTTTGGACAATGTTCATGGAACTCAGCTTAAAACGTACTTGCAGACTTGAAAATCCTTGCCTATTGTAGGGCGCGCCTGTACTTCCAGTGCTGAACGAAAACCAATGATTTTGGATCCTGTTTTCATGCGAAATGGCTAAAAGAAATGTTTCAAGTTTGTTACACTCAAACAGTGTCTCCTGTCATATGCTGAACTGGTCGCATTGTGGATTTAGCCAAAAAACATGATTTTGGACAATGTTCATGGAACTCAGCTTAAAACGTACTTGCAGACTTGAAAATCCTTGCCTATTGTAGGGCGCGCCTGTACTTCTAGTGCTGAACGAAAACCAATGATTGTGGATCCTGTTTTCATGCGAAATGGCTAAAAGAAATGTTTCACGTTTGTTACACTCAAACAGTGGCTCCTGTCATATGCTGAACTGGTCGCATTGTGGATTTTGCCTAAAACATGATTTTGGACAATGTTCATGGAACTCAGCTTAAAACGTACTTGCAGACTTGAAAATCCTTGCCTTTTGTAGGGCGCGCCTGTACTTCCAGTGCTGAACGAAAACCAATGATTTTGGATCCTGTTTTCATGCGAAATGGCTAAAAGAAATGTTTCACGTTTGTTACACTCAAACAGTGTCTCCTGTCATATGCTGAACTGGTCGCATTGTGGATTTAGCCAAAAAACATGATTTTGGACAATGTTCATGGAACTCAGCTTAAAACGTACTTGCAGACTTGAAAATCCTTGCCTTTTGTAGGGCGCGCCTGTACTTCCAGTGCTGAACGAAAACCAATGATTTTGGATCCTGTTTTCATGCGAAATGGCTAAAAGAAATGTTTCACGTTTGTTACACTCAAACAGTGTCTCCTGTCATATGCTGAACTGGTCGCATTGTGGATTTAGCCTAAAACATGATTTTGGACAATGTTCATGGAACTCAGTTTAAAACGTACTTGCAGACTTGAAAATCCTTGCCTATTGTAGGGCGCGCCTGTACTTCCAGTGCTGAACGAAAACCAATGATTTTGGATCCTGTTTTCATGCGAAATGGCTAAAAGAAATGTTTCAAGTTTGTTACACTCAAACAGTGTCTCCTGTCATATGCTGAACTGGTCGCATTGTGGATTTAGCCAAAAAACATGATTTTGGACAATGTTCATGGAACTCAGCTTAAAACGTACTTGCAGACTTGAAAATCCTTGCCTTTTGTAGGGCGCGCCTGTACTTCCAGTGCTGAACGAAAACCAATGATTTTGGATCCTGTTTTCATGCGAAATGGCTAAAATAAATGTTTCAAGTTTGTTACACTCAAACAGTGTCTCCTGTCATATGCTGAACTGGTCGCATTGTGGATTTAGCCTAAAACATGATTTTGGACAATGTTCATGGAACTCAGCTTAAAACGTACTTGCAGACTTGAAAATCCTTGCCTTTTGTAGGGCGCGCCTGTACTTCCAGTGCTGAACGAAAACCAATGATTTTGGATCCTGTTTTCATGCGAAATGGCTAAAATAAATGTTTCAAGTTTGTTACACTCAAACAGTGTCTCCTGTCATATGCTGAACTGGTCGCATTGTGGATTTAGCCTAAAACATGATTTTGGACAATGTTCATGGAACTCAGTTTAAAACGTACTTGCAGACTTGAAAATCCTTGCCTATTGTAGGGCGCGCCTGTACTTCCAGTGCTGAACGAAAACCAATGATTTTGGATCCTGTTTTCATGCGAAATGGCTAAAAGAAATGTTTCAAGTTTGTTACACTCAAACAGTGTCTCCTGTCATATGCTGAACTGGTCGCATTGTGGATTTAGCCAAAAAACATGATTTTGGACAATGTTCATGGAACTCAGCTTAAAACGTACTTGCAGACTTGAAAATCCTTGCCTTTTGTAGGGCGCGCCTGTACTTCCAGTGCTGAACGAAAACCAATGATTTTGGATCCTGTTTTCATGCGAAATGGCTAAAAGAAATGTTTCACGTTTGTTACACTCAAACAGTGTCTCCTGTCATATGCTGAACTGGTCGCATTGTGGATTTAGCCAAAAAACATGATTTTGGACAATGTTCATGGAACTCAGCTTAAAACGTACTTGCAGACTTGAAAATCCTTGCCTTTTGTAGGGCGCGCCTGTACTTCCAGTGCTGAACGAAAACCAATGATTTTGGATCCTGTTTTCATGCGAAATGGCTAAAAGAAATGTTTCACGTTTGTTACACTCAAACAGTGTCTCCTGTCATATGCTGAACTGGTCGCATTGTGGATTTAGCCAAAAAACATGATTTTGGACAATGTTCATGGAACTCAGCTTAAAACGTACTTGCAGACTTGAAAATCCTTGCCTATTGTAGGGCGCGCCTGTACTTCCAGTGCTGAACGAAAACCAATGATTTTGGATCCTGTTTTCATGCGAAATGGCTAAAAGAAATGTTTCAAGTTTGTTACACTCAAACAGTGTCTCCTGTCATATGCTGAACTGGTCGCATTGTGGATTTAGCCAAAAAACATGATTTTGGACAATGTTCATGGAACTCAGCTTAAAACGTACTTGCAGACTTGAAAATCCTTGCCTATTGTAGGGCGCGCCTGTACTTCTAGTGCTGAACGAAAACCAATGATTGTGGATCCTGTTTTCATGCGAAATGGCTAAAAGAAATGTTTCACGTTTGTTACACTCAAACAGTGGCTCCTGTCATATGCTGAACTGGTCGCATTGTGGATTTTGCCTAAAACATGATTTTGGACAATGTTCATGGAACTCAGCTTAAAACGTACTTGCAGACTTGAAAATCCTTGCCTTTTGTAGGGCGCGCCTGTACTTCCAGTGCTGAACGAAAACCAATGATTTTGGATCCTGTTTTCATGCGAAATGGCTAAAAGAAATGTTTCACGTTTGTTACACTCAAACAGTGTCTCCTGTCATATGCTGAACTGGTCGCATTGTGGATTTAGCCAAAAAACATGATTTTGGACAATGTTCATGGAACTCAGCTTAAAACGTACTTGCAGACTTGAAAATCCTTGCCTTTTGTAGGGCGCGCCTGTACTTCCAGTGCTGAACGAAAACCAATGATTTTGGATCCTGTTTTCATGCGAAATGGCTAAAAGAAATGTTTCACGTTTGTTACACTCAAACAGTGTCTCCTGTCATATGCTGAACTGGTCGCATTGTGGATTTAGCCAAAAAACATGATTTTGGACAATGTTCATGGAACTCAGCTTAAAACGTACTTGCAGACTTGAAAATCCTTGCCTTTTGTAGGGCGCGCCTGTACTTCCAGTGCTGAACGAAAACCAATGATTTTGGATCCTGTTTTCATGCGAAATGGCTAAAAGAAATGTTTCACGTTTGTTACACTCAAACAGTGTCTCCTGTCATATGCTGAACTGGTCGCATTGTGGATTTAGCCTAAAACATGATTTTGGACAATGTTCATGGAACTCAGTTTAAAACGTACTTGCAGACTTGAAAATCCTTGCCTATTGTAGGGCGCGCCTGTACTTCCAGTGCTGAACGAAAACCAATGATTTTGGATCCTGTTTTCATGCGAAATGGCTAAAAGAAATGTTTCAAGTTTGTTACACTCAAACAGTGTCTCCTGTCATATGCTGAACTGGTCGCATTGTGGATTTAGCCAAAAAACATGATTTTGGACAATGTTCATGGAACTCAGCTTAAAACGTACTTGCAGACTTGAAAATCCTTGCCTATTGTAGGGCGCGCCTGTACTTCCAGTGCTGAACGAAAACCAATGATTTTGGATCCTGTTTTCATGCGAAATGGCTAAAAGAAATGTTTCAAGTTTGTTACACTCAAACAGTGTCTCCTGTCATATGCTGAACTGGTCGCATTGTGGATTTAGCCAAAAAACATGATTTTGGACAATGTTCATGGAACTCAGCTTAAAACGTACTTGCAGACTTGAAAATCCTTGCCTATTGTAGGGCGCGCCTGTACTTCTAGTGCTGAACGAAAACCAATGATTGTGGATCCTGTTTTCATGCGAAATGGCTAAAAGAAATGTTTCACGTTTGTTACACTCAAACAGTGGCTCCTGTCATATGCTGAACTGGTCGCATTGTGGATTTTGCCTAAAACATGATTTTGGACAATGTTCATGGAACTCAGCTTAAAACGTACTTGCAGACTTGAAAATCCTTGCCTTTTGTAGGGCGCGCCTGTACTTCCAGTGCTGAACGAAAACCAATGATTTTGGATCCTGTTTTCATGCGAAATGGCTAAAAGAAATGTTTCACGTTTGTTACACTCAAACAGTGTCTCCTGTCATATGCTGAACTGGTCGCATTGTGGATTTAGCCAAAAAACATGATTTTGGACAATGTTCATGGAACTCAGCTTAAAACGTACTTGCAGACTTGAAAATCCTTGCCTTTTGTAGGGCGCGCCTGTACTTCCAGTGCTGAACGAAAACCAATGATTTTGGATCCTGTTTTCATGCGAAATGGCTAAAAGAAATGTTTCACGTTTGTTACACTCAAACAGTGTCTCCTGTCATATGCTGAACTGGTCGCATTGTGGATTTAGCCTAAAACATGATTTTGGACAATGTTCATGGAACTCAGTTTAAAACGTACTTGCAGACTTGAAAATCCTTGCCTATTGTAGGGCGCGCCTGTACTTCCAGTGCTGAACGAAAACCAATGATTTTGGATCCTGTTTTCATGCGAAATGGCTAAAAGAAATGTTTCAAGTTTGTTACACTCAAACAGTGTCTCCTGTCATATGCTGAACTGGTCGCATTGTGGATTTAGCCAAAAAACATGATTTTGGACAATGTTCATGGAACTCAGCTTAAAACGTACTTGCAGACTTGAAAATCCTTGCCTTTTGTAGGGCGCGCCTGTACTTCCAGTGCTGAACGAAAACCAATGATTTTGGATCCTGTTTTCATGCGAAATGGCTAAAATAAATGTTTCAAGTTTGTTACACTCAAACAGTGTCTCCTGTCATATGCTGAACTGGTCGCATTGTGGATTTAGCCTAAAACATGATTTTGGACAATGTTCATGGAACTCAGCTTAAAACGTACTTGCAGACTTGAAAATCCTTGCCTTTTGTAGGGCGCGCCTGTACTTCCAGTGCTGAACGAAAACCAATGATTTTGGATCCTGTTTTCATGCGAAATGGCTAAAATAAATGTTTCAAGTTTGTTACACTCAAACAGTGTCTCCTGTCATATGCTGAACTGGTCGCATTGTGGATTTAGCCTAAAACATGATTTTGGACAATGTTCATGGAACTCAGTTTAAAACGTACTTGCAGACTTGAAAATCCTTGCCTATTGTAGGGCGCGCCTGTACTTCCAGTGCTGAACGAAAACCAATGATTGTGGATCCTGTTTTCATGCGAAATGGCTAAAAGAAATGTTTCACGTTTGTTACACTCAAACAGTGTCTCCTGTCATATGCTGAACTGGTCGCATTGTGGATTTAGCCAAAAAACATGATTTTGGACAATGTTCATGGAACTCAGCTTAAAACGTACTTGCAGACTTGAAAATCCTTGCCTTTTGTAGGGCGCGCCTGTACTTCCAGTGCTGAACGAAAACCAATGATTTTGGATCCTGTTTTCATGCGAAATGGCTAAAAGAAATGTTTCACGTTTGTTACACTCAAACAGTGTCTCCTGTCATATGCTGAACTGGTCGCATTGTGGATTTAGCCAAAAAACATGATTTTGGACAATGTTCATGGAACTCAGCTTAAAACGTACTTGCAGACTTGAAAATCCTTGCCTTTTGTAGGGCGCGCCTGTACTTCCAGTGCTGAACGAAAACCAATGATTTTGGATCCTGTTTTCATGCGAAATGGCTAAAAGAAATGTTTCACGTTTGTTACACTCAAACAGTGTCTCCTGTCATATGCTGAACTGGTCGCATTGTGGATTTAGCCTAAAACATGATTTTGGACAATGTTCATGGAACTCAGTTTAAAACGTACTTGCAGACTTGAAAATCCTTGCCTATTGTAGGGCGCGCCTGTACTTCCAGTGCTGAACGAAAACCAATGATTTTGGATCCTGTTTTCATGCGAAATGGCTAAAAGAAATGTTTCAAGTTTGTTACACTCAAACAGTGTCTCCTGTCATATGCTGAACTGGTCGCATTGTGGATTTAGCCAAAAAACATGATTTTGGACAATGTTCATGGAACTCAGCTTAAAACGTACTTGCAGACTTGAAAATCCTTGCCTATTGTAGGGCGCGCCTGTACTTCCAGTGCTGAACGAAAACCAATGATTTTGGATCCTGTTTTCATGCGAAATGGCTAAAAGAAATGTTTCAAGTTTGTTACACTCAAACAGTGTCTCCTGTCATATGCTGAACTGGTCGCATTGTGGATTTAGCCAAAAAACATGATTTTGGACAATGTTCATGGAACTCAGCTTAAAACGTACTTGCAGACTTGAAAATCCTTGCCTATTGTAGGGCGCGCCTGTACTTCTAGTGCTGAACGAAAACCAATGATTGTGGATCCTGTTTTCATGCGAAATGGCTAAAAGAAATGTTTCACGTTTGTTACACTCAAACAGTGGCTCCTGTCATATGCTGAACTGGTCGCATTGTGGATTTTGCCTAAAACATGATTTTGGACAATGTTCATGGAACTCAGCTTAAAACGTACTTGCAGACTTGAAAATCCTTGCCTTTTGTAGGGCGCGCCTGTACTTCCAGTGCTGAACGAAAACCAATGATTTTGGATCCTGTTTTCATGCGAAATGGCTAAAAGAAATGTTTCACGTTTGTTACACTCAAACAGTGTCTCCTGTCATATGCTGAACTGGTCGCATTGTGGATTTAGCCAAAAAACATGATTTTGGACAATGTTCATGGAACTCAGCTTAAAACGTACTTGCAGACTTGAAAATCCTTGCCTTTTGTAGGGCGCGCCTGTACTTCCAGTGCTGAACGAAAACCAATGATTTTGGATCCTGTTTTCATGCGAAATGGCTAAAAGAAATGTTTCACGTTTGTTACACTCAAACAGTGTCTCCTGTCATATGCTGAACTGGTCGCATTGTGGATTTAGCCTAAAACATGATTTTGGACAATGTTCATGGAACTCAGTTTAAAACGTACTTGCAGACTTGAAAATCCTTGCCTATTGTAGGGCGCGCCTGTACTTCCAGTGCTGAACGAAAACCAATGATTTTGGATCCTGTTTTCATGCGAAATGGCTAAAAGAAATGTTTCAAGTTTGTTACACTCAAACAGTGTCTCCTGTCATATGCTGAACTGGTCGCATTGTGGATTTAGCCAAAAAACATGATTTTGGACAATGTTCATGGAACTCAGCTTAAAACGTACTTGCAGACTTGAAAATCCTTGCCTTTTGTAGGGCGCGCCTGTACTTCCAGTGCTGAACGAAAACCAATGATTTTGGATCCTGTTTTCATGCGAAATGGCTAAAATAAATGTTTCAAGTTTGTTACACTCAAACAGTGTCTCCTGTCATATGCTGAACTGGTCGCATTGTGGATTTAGCCTAAAACATGATTTTGGACAATGTTCATGGAACTCAGCTTAAAACGTACTTGCAGACTTGAAAATCCTTGCCTTTTGTAGGGCGCGCCTGTACTTCCAGTGCTGAACGAAAACCAATGATTTTGGATCCTGTTTTCATGCGAAATGGCTAAAATAAATGTTTCAAGTTTGTTACACTCAAACAGTGTCTCCTGTCATATGCTGAACTGGTCGCATTGTGGATTTAGCCTAAAACATGATTTTGGACAATGTTCATGGAACTCAGTTTAAAACGTACTTGCAGACTTGAAAATCCTTGCCTATTGTAGGGCGCGCCTGTACTTCCAGTGCTGAACGAAAACCAATGATTGTGGATCCTGTTTTCATGCGAAATGGCTAAAAGAAATGTTTCACGTTTGTTACACTCAAACAGTGGCTCCTGTCATATGCTGAACTGGTCGCATTGTGGATTTTGCCTAAAACATGATTTTGGACAATGTTCATGGAACTCAGCTTAAAACGTACTTGCAGACTTGAAAATCCTTGCCTTTTGTAGGGCGCGCCTGTACTTCCAGTGCTGAACGAAAACCAATGATTTTGGATCCTGTTTTCATGCGAAATGGCTAAAAGAAATGTTTCACGTTTGTTACACTCAAACAGTGTCTCCTGTCATATGCTGAACTGGTCGCATTGTGGATTTAGCCAAAAAACATGATTTTGGACAATGTTCATGGAACTCAGCTTAAAACGTACTTGCAGACTTGAAAATCCTTGCCTATTGTAGGGCGCGCCTGTACTTCCAGTGCTGAACGAAAACCAATGATTTTGGATCCTGTTTTCATGCGAAATGGCTAAAAGAAATGTTTCACGTTTGTTACACTCAAACAGTGTCTCCTGTCATATGCTGAACTGGTCGCATTGTGGATTTAGCCTAAAACATGATTTTGGACAATGTTCATGGAACTCAGTTTAAAACGTACTTGCAGACTTGAAAATCCTTGCCTATTGTAGGGCGCGCCTGTACTTCCAGTGCTGAACGAAAACCAATGATTTTGGATCCTGTTTTCATGCGAAATGGCTAAAAGAAATGTTTCAAGTTTGTTACACTCAAACAGTGTCTCCTGTCATATGCTGAACTGGTCGCATTGTGGATTTAGCCAAAAAACATGATTTTGGACAATGTTCATGGAACTCAGCTTAAAACGTACTTGCAGACTTGAAAATCCTTGCCTTTTGTAGGGCGCGCCTGTACTTCCAGTGCTGAACGAAAACCAATGATTTTGGATCCTGTTTTCATGCGAAATGGCTAAAATAAATGTTTCAAGTTTGTTACACTCAAACAGTGTCTCCTGTCATATGCTGAACTGGTCGCATTGTGGATTTAGCCTAAAACATGATTTTGGACAATGTTCATGGAACTCAGCTTAAAACGTACTTGCAGACTTGAAAATCCTTGCCTTTTGTAGGGCGCGCCTGTACTTCCAGTGCTGAACGAAAACCAATGATTTTGGATCCTGTTTTCATGCGAAATGGCTAAAATAAATGTTTCAAGTTTGTTACACTCAAACAGTGTCTCCTGTCATATGCTGAACTGGTCGCATTGTGGATTTAGCCTAAAACATGATTTTGGACAATGTTCATGGAACTCAGTTTAAAACGTACTTGCAGACTTGAAAATCCTTGCCTATTGTAGGGCGCGCCTGTACTTCCAGTGCTGAACGAAAACCAATGATTTTGGATCCTGTTTTCATGCGAAATGGCTAAAAGAAATGTTTCACGTTTGTTACACTCAAACAGTGGCTCCTGTCATATGCTGAACTGGTCGCATTGTGGATTTTGCCTAAAACATGATTTTGGACAATGTTCATGGAACTCAGCTTAAAACGTACTTGCAGACTTGAAAATCCTTGCCTTTTGTAGGGCGCGCCTGTACTTCCAGTGCTGAACGAAAACCAATGATTTTGGATCCTGTTTTCATGCGAAATGGCTAAAAGAAATGTTTCAAGTTTGTTACACTCAAACAGTGTCTCCTGTCATATGCTGAACTGGTCGCATTGTGGATTTAGCCAAAAAACATGATTTTGGACAATGTTCATGGAACTCAGCTTAAAACGTACTTGCAGACTTGAAAATCCTTGCCTATTGTAGGGCGCGCCTGTACTTCCAGTGCTGAACGAAAACCAATGATTTTGGATCCTGTTTTCATGCGAAATGGCTAAAATAAATGTTTCAAGTTTGTTACACTCAAACAGTGTCTCCTGTCATATGCTGAACTGGTCGCATTGTGGATTTAGCCAAAAAACATGATTTTGGACAATGTTCATGGAACTCAGCTTAAAACGTACTTGCAGACTTGAAAATCCTTGCCTATTGTAGGGCGCGCCTGTACTTCTAGTGCTGAACGAAAACCAATGATTGTGGATCCTGTTTTCATGCGAAATGGCTAAAAGAAATGTTTCACGTTTGTTACACTCAAACAGTGGCTCCTGTCATATGCTGAACTGGTCGCATTGTGGATTTTGCCTAAAACATGATTTTGGACAATGTTCATGGAACTCAGCTTAAAACGTACTTGCAGACTTGAAAATCCTTGCCTTTTGTAGGGCGCGCCTGTACTTCCAGTGCTGAACAAAAACCAATGATTTTGGATCCTGTTTTCATGCGAAATGGCTAAAAGAAATGTTTCACGTTTGTTACACTCAAACAGTGTCTCCTGTCATATGCTGAACTGGTCGCATTGTGGATTTAGCCAAAAAACATGATTTTGGACAATGTTCATGGAACTCAGCTTAAAACGTACTTGCAGACTTGAAAATCCTTGCCTTTTGTAGGGCGCGCCTGTACTTCCAGTGCTGAACGAAAACCAATGATTTTGGATCCTGTTTTCATGCGAAATGGCTAAAAGAAATGTTTCACGTTTGTTACACTCAAACAGTGTCTCCTGTCATATGCTGAACTGGTCGCATTGTGGATTTAGCCTAAAACATGATTTTGGACAATGTTCATGGAACTCAGTTTAAAACGTACTTGCAGACTTGAAAATCCTTGCCTATTGTAGGGCGCGCCTGTACTTCCAGTGCTGAACGAAAACCAATGATTTTGGATCCTGTTTTCATGCGAAATGGCTAAAAGAAATGTTTCAAGTTTGTTACACTCAAACAGTGTCTCCTGTCATATGCTGAACTGGTCGCATTGTGGATTTAGCCAAAAAACATGATTTTGGACAATGTTCATGGAACTCAGCTTAAAACGTACTTGCAGACTTGAAAATCCTTGCCTATTGTAGGGCGCGCCTGTACTTCTAGTGCTGAACGAAAACCAATGATTGTGGATCCTGTTTTCATGCGAAATGGCTAAAAGAAATGTTTCACGTTTGTTACACTCAAACAGTGGCTCCTGTCATATGCTGAACTGGTCGCATTGTGGATTTTGCCTAAAACATGATTTTGGACAATGTTCATGGAACTCAGCTTAAAACGTACTTGCAGACTTGAAAATCCTTGCCTTTTGTAGGGCGCGCCTGTACTTCCAGTGCTGAACGAAAACCAATGATTTTGGATCCTGTTTTCATGCGAAATGGCTAAAAGAAATGTTTCAAGTTTGTTACACTCAAACAGTGTCTCCTGTCATATGCTGAACTGGTCGCATTGTGGATTTAGCCAAAAAACATGATTTTGGACAATGTTCATGGAACTCAGCTTAAAACGTACTTGCAGACTTGAAAATCCTTGCCTATTGTAGGGCGCGCCTGTACTTCCAGTGCTGAACGAAAACCAATGATTTTGGATCCTGTTTTCATGCGAAATGGCTAAAATAAATGTTTCAAGTTTGTTACACTCAAACAGTGTCTCCTGTCATATGCTGAACTGGTCGCATTGTGGATTTAGCCAAAAAACATGATTTTGGACAATGTTCATGGAACTCAGCTTAAAACGTACTTGCAGGCTTGAAAATCCTTGCCTTTTGTAGGGCGCGCCTGTACTTCCAGTGCTGAACGAAAACCAATGATTTTGGATCCTGTTTTCATGCGAAATGGCTAAAAGAAATGTTTCACGTTTGTTACACTCAAACAGTGTCTCCTGTCATATGCTGAACTGGTCGCATTGTGGATTTAGCCAAAAAACATGATTTTGGACAATGTTCATGGAACTCAGCTTAAAACGTACTTGCAGACTTGAAAATCCTTGCCTTTTGTAGGGCGCGCCTGTACTTCCAGTGCTGAACGAAAACCAATGATTTTGGATCCTGTTTTCATGCGAAATGGCTAAAAGAAATGTTTCACGTTTGTTACACTCAAACAGTGTCTCCTGTCATATGCTGAACTGGTCGCATTGTGGATTTAGCCTAAAACATGATTTTGGACAATGTTCATGGAACTCAGTTTAAAACGTACTTGCAGACTTGAAAATCCTTGCCTATTGTAGGGCGCGCCTGTACTTCCAGTGCTGAACGAAAACCAATGATTTTGGATCCTGTTTTCATGCGAAATGGCTAAAAGAAATGTTTCAAGTTTGTTACACTCAAACAGTGTCTCCTGTCATATGCTGAACTGGTCGCATTGTGGATTTAGCCAAAAAACATGATTTTGGACAATGTTCATGGAACTCAGCTTAAAACGTACTTGCAGACTTGAAAATCCTTGCCTATTGTAGGGCGCGCCTGTACTTCTAGTGCTGAACGAAAACCAATGATTGTGGATCCTGTTTTCATGCGAAATGGCTAAAAGAAATGTTTCACGTTTGTTACACTCAAACAGTGGCTCCTGTCATATGCTGAACTGGTCGCATTGTGGATTTTGCCTAAAACATGATTTTGGACAATGTTCATGGAACTCAGCTTAAAACGTACTTGCAGACTTGAAAATCCTTGCCTTTTGTAGGGCGCGCCTGTACTTCCAGTGCTGAACGAAAACCAATGATTTTGGATCCTGTTTTCATGCGAAATGGCTAAAATAAATGTTTCAAGTTTGTTACACTCAAACAGTGTCTCCTGTCATATGCTGAACTGGTCGCATTGTGGATTTAGCCTAAAACATGATTTTGGACAATGTTCATGGAACTCAGTTTAAAACGTACTTGCAGACTTGAAAATCCTTGCCTATTGTAGGGCGCGCCTGTACTTCCAGTGCTGAACGAAAACCAATGATTTTGGATCCTGTTTTCATGCGAAATGGCTAAAAGAAATGTTTCAAGTTTGTTACACTCAAACAGTGTCTCCTGTCATATGCTGAACTGGTCGCATTGTGGATTTAGCCAAAAAACATGATTTTGGACAATGTTCATGGAACTCAGCTTAAAACGTACTTGCAGACTTGAAAATCCTTGCCTATTGTAGGGCGCGCCTGTACTTCCAGTGCTGAACGAAAACCAATGATTTTGGATCCTGTTTTCATGCGAAATGGCTAAAAGAAATGTTTCACGTTTGTTACACTCAAACAGTGTCTCCTGTCATATGCTGAACTGGTCGCATTGTGGATTTAGCCAAAAAACATGATTTTGGACAATGTTCATGGAACTCAGCTTAAAACGTACTTGCAGACTTGAAAATCCTTGCCTATTGTAGGGCGCGCCTGTACTTCTAGTGCTGAACGAAAACCAATGATTGTGGATCCTGTTTTCATGCGAAATGGCTAAAAGAAATGTTTCACGTTTGTTACACTCAAACAGTGGCTCCTGTCATATGCTGAACTGGTCGCATTGTGGATTTTGCCTAAAACATGATTTTGGACTATGTTCATGGAACTCAGCTTAAAACGTACTTGCAGACTTGAAAATCCTTGCCTTTTGTAGGGCGCGCCTGTACTTCCAGTGCTGAACGAAAACCAATGATTGTTGATCCTGTTTTCATGCGAAATGGCTAAAAGAAATGTTTCACGTTTGTTACACTCAAACAGTGTCTCCTGTCATATGCTGAACTGGTCGCATTGTGGATTTAGCCAAAAAACATGATTTTGGACAATGTTCATGGAACTCAGCTTAAAACGTACTTGCAGACTTGAAAATCCTTGCCTATTGTAGGGCGCGCCTGTACTTCTAGTGCTGAACGAAAACCAATGATTGTGGATCCTGTTTTCATGCGAAATGGCTAAAAGAAATGTTTCACGTTTGTTACACTCAAACAGTGGCTCCTGTCATATGCTGAACTGGTCGCATTGTGGATTTTGCCTAAAACATGATTTTGGACTATGTTCATGGAACTCAGCTTAAAACGTACTTGCAGACTTGAAAATCCTTGCCTTTTGTAGGGCGCGCCTGTACTTCCAGTGCTGAACGAAAACCAATGATTATGGATCCTGTTTTCATGCGAAATGGCTAAAAGAAATGTTTCACGTTTGTTACACTCAAACAGTGTCTCCTGTCATATGCTGAACTGGTCGCATTGTGGATTTAGCCAAAAAACATGATTTTGGACAATGTTCATGGAACTCAGCTTAAAACGTACTTGCAGACTTGAAAATCCTTGCCTATTGTAGGGCGCGCCTGTACTTCTAAGTGCTGAACGAAAACCAATGATTGTGGATCCTGTTTTCATGCGAAATGGCTAAAAGAAATGTTTCACGTTTTTTACACTCAAACAGTGTCTCCTGTCATATGCTGAACTGGTCGCATTGTGGATTTAGCCAAAAAACATGAATTTGGACAATGTTCATGGAACTCAGCTTAAAACGTACTTGCAGACTTGAAAATCCTTGCCTATTGTAGGGCGCGCCTGTACTTCTAGTGCTGAACGAAAACCAATGATTGTGGATCCTGTTTTCATGCGAAATGGCTAAAAGAAATGTTTCACGTTTGTTACACTCAAACAGTGGCTCCTGTCATATGCTGAACTGGTCGCATTGTGGATTTTGCCTAAAACATGATTTTGGACAATGTTCATGGAACTCAGCTTAAAACGTACTTGCAGACTTGAAAATCCTTGCCTTTTGTAGGGCGCGCCTGTACTTCCAGTGCTGAACGAAAACCAATGATTTTGGATCCTGTTTTCATGCGAAATGGCTAAAATAAATGTTTCACGTTTTTTACACTCAAACAGTGTCTCCTGTCATATGCTGAACTGGTCGCATTGTGGATTTAGCCAAAAAACATGATTTTGGACAATGTTCATGGAACTCAGCTTAAAACGTACTTGCAGACTTGAAAATCCTTGCCTATTGTAGGGCGCGCCTGTACTTCTAGTGCTGAACGAAAACCAATGATTGTGGATCCTGTTTTCATGCGAAATGGCTAAAAGAAATGTTTCAAGTTTGTTACACTCAAACAGTGTCTCCTGTCATATGCTGAACTGGTCGCATTGTGGATTTTGCCTAAAACATGATTTTGGACAATGTTCATGGAACTCAGCTTAAAACGTACTTGCAGACTTGAAAATCCTTGCCTTTTGTAGGGCGCGCCTGTACTTCCAGTGCTGAACGAAAACCAATGATTTTGGATCCTGTTTTCATACGAAATGGCTAAAAGAAATGTTTCAAGTTTGTTACACTCAAACAGTGTCTCCTGTCATATGCTGAACTGGTCGCATTGTGGATTTAGCCAAAAAACATGATTTTGGACAATGTTCATGGAACTCAGCTTAAAACGTACTTGCAGACTTGAAAATCCTTGCCTATTGTAGGGCGCGCCTGTACTTCCAGTGCTGAACGAAAACCAATGATTTTGGATCCTGTTTTCATGCGAAATGGCTAAAATAAATGTTTCAAGTTTGTTACACTCAAACAGTGTCTCCTGTCATATGCTGAACTGGTCGCATTGTGGATTTAGCCAAAAAACATGATTTTGGACAATGTTCATGGAACTCAGCTTAAAACGTACTTGCAGGCTTGAAAATCCTTGCCTTTTGTAGGGCGCGCCTGTACTTCCAGTGCTGAACGAAAACCAATGATTTTGGATCCTGTTTTCATGCGAAATGGCTAAAAGAAATGTTTCACGTTTGTTACACTCAAACAGTGTCTCCTGTCATATGCTGAACTGGTCGCATTGTGGATTTAGCCAAAAAACATGATTTTGGACAATGTTCATGGAACTCAGCTTAAAACGTACTTGCAGACTTGAAAATCCTTGCTTTTTGTAGGGCGCGCCTGTACTTCCAGTGCTGAACGAAAACCAATGATTTTGGATCCTGTTTTCATGCGAAATGGCTAAAAGAAATGTTTCACGTTTGTTACACTCAAACAGTGTCTCCTGTCATATGCTGAACTGGTCGCATTGTGGATTTAGCCTAAAACATGATTTTGGACAATGTTCATGGAACTCAGTTTAAAACGTACTTGCAGACTTGAAAATCCTTGCCTATTGTAGGGCGCGCCTGTACTTCCAGTGCTGAACGAAAACCAATGATTTTGGATCCTGTTTTCATGCGAAATGGCTAAAAGAAATGTTTCAAGTTTGTTACACTCAAACAGTGTCTCCTGTCATATGCTGAACTGGTCGCATTGTGGATTTAGCCAAAAAACATGATTTTGGACAATGTTCATGGAACTCAGCTTAAAACGTACTTGCAGACTTGAAAATCCTTGCCTATTGTAGGGCGCGCCTGTACTTCTAGTGCTGAACGAAAACCAATGATTGTGGATCCTGTTTTCATGCGAAATGGCTAAAAGAAATGTTTCACGTTTGTTACACTCAAACAGTGGCTCCTGTCATATGCTGAACTGGTCGCATTGTGGATTTTGCCTAAAACATGATTTTGGACAATGTTCATGGAACTCAGCTTAAAACGTACTTGCAGACTTGAAAATCCTTGCCTTTTGTAGGGCGCGCCTGTACTTCCAGTGCTGAACGAAAACCAATGATTTTGGATCCTGTTTTCATGCGAAATGGCTAAAATAAATGTTTCAAGTTTGTTACACTCAAACAGTGTCTCCTGTCATATGCTGAACTGGTCGCATTGTGGATTTAGCCTAAAACATGATTTTGGACAATGTTCATGGAACTCAGTTTAAAACGTACTTGCAGACTTGAAAATCCTTGCCTATTGTAGGGCGCGCCTGTACTTCCAGTGCTGAACGAAAACCAATGATTTTGGATCCTGTTTTCATGCGAAATGGCTAAAAGAAATGTTTCAAGTTTGTTACACTCAAACAGTGTCTCCTGTCATATGCTGAACTGGTCGCATTGTGGATTTAGCCAAAAAACATGATTTTGGACAATGTTCATGGAACTCAGCTTAAAACGTACTTGCAGACTTGAAAATCCTTGCCTTTTGTAGGGCGCGCCTGTACTTCCAGTGCTGAACGAAAACCAATGATTTTGGATCCTGTTTTCATGCGAAATGGCTAAAAGAAATGTTTCAAGTTTGTTACACTCAAACAGTGTCTCCTGTCATATGCTGAACTGGTCGCATTGTGGATTTAGCCAAAAAACATGATTTTGGACAATGTTCATGGAACTCAGCTTAAAACGTACTTGCAGACTTGAAAATCCTTGCCTATTGTAGGGCGCGCCTGTACTTCTAGTGCTGAACGAAAACCAATGATTGTGGATCCTGTTTTCATGCGAAATGGCTAAAAGAAATGTTTCACGTTTGTTACACTCAAACAGTGGCTCCTGTCATATGCTGAACTGGTCGCATTGTGGATTTTGCCTAAAACATGATTTTGGACAATGTTCATGGAACTCAGCTTAAAACGTACTTGCAGACTTGAAAATCCTTGCCTTTTGTAGGGCGCGCCTGTACTTCCAGTGCTGAACGAAAACCAATGATTTTGGATCCTGTTTTCATGCGAAATGGCTAAAATAAATGTTTCAAGTTTGTTACACTCAAACAGTGTCTCCTGTCATATGCTGAACTGGTCGCATTGTGGATTTAGCCTAAAACATGATTTTGGACAATGTTCATGGAACTCAGTTTAAAACGTACTTGCAGACTTGAAAATCCTTGCCTATTGTAGGGCGCGCCTGTACTTCCAGTGCTGAACGAAAACCAATGATTTTGGATCCTGTTTTCATGCGAAATGGCTAAAAGAAATGTTTCAAGTTTGTTACACTCAAACAGTGTCTCCTGTCATATGCTGAACTGGTCGCATTGTGGATTTAGCCAAAAAACATGATTTTGGACAATGTTCATGGAACTCAGCTTAAAACGTACTTGCAGACTTGAAAATCCTTGCCTTTTGTAGGGCGCGCCTGTACTTCCAGTGCTGAACGAAAACCAATGATTTTGGATCCTGTTTTCATGCGAAATGGCTAAAAGAAATGTTTCACGTTTGTTACACTCAAACAGTGTCTCCTGTCATATGCTGAACTGGTCGCATTGTGGATTTAGCCTAAAACATGATTTTGGACAATGTTCATGGAACTCAGTTTAAAACGTACTTGCAGACTTGAAAATCCTTGCCTATTGTAGGGCACGCCTGTACTTCCAGTGCTGAACGAAAACCAATGATTTTGGATCCTGTTTTCATGCGAAATGGCTAAAAGAAATGTTTCAAGTTTGTTACACTCAAACAGTGTCTCCTGTCATATGCTGAACTGGTCGCATTGTGGATTTAGCCAAAAAACATGATTTTGGACAATGTTCATGGAACTCAGCTTAAAACGTACTTGCAGACTTGAAAATCCTTGCCTATTGTAGGGCGCGCCTGTACTTCTAGTGCTGAACGAAAACCAATGATTGTGGATCCTGTTTTCATGCGAAATGGCTAAAAGAAATGTTTCACGTTTGTTACACTCAAACAGTGGCTCCTGTCATATGCTGAACTGGTCGCATTGTGGATTTTGCCTAAAACATGATTTTGGACAATGTTCATGGAACTCAGCTTAAAACGTACTTGCAGACTTGAAAATCCTTGCCTTTTGTAGGGCGCGCCTGTACTTCCAGTGCTGAACGAAAACCAATGATTTTGGATCCTGTTTTCATGCGAAATGGCTAAAATAAATGTTTCAAGTTTGTTACACTCAAACAGTGTCTCCTGTCATATGCTGAACTGGTCGCATTGTGGATTTAGCCTAAAACATGATTTTGGACAATGTTCATGGAACTCAGTTTAAAACGTACTTGCAGACTTGAAAATCCTTGCCTATTGTAGGGCGCGCCTGTACTTCCAGTGCTGAACGAAAACCAATGATTTTGGATCCTGTTTTCATGCGAAATGGCTAAAAGAAATGTTTCAAGTTTGTTACACTCAAACAGTGTCTCCTGTCATATGCTGAACTGGTCGCATTGTGGATTTAGCCAAAAAACATGATTTTGGACAATGTTCATGGAACTCAGCTTAAAACGTACTTGCAGACTTGAAAATCCTTGCCTATTGTAGGGCGCGCCTGTACTTCCAGTGCTGAACGAAAACCAATGATTTTGGATCCTGTTTTCATGCGAAATGGCTAAAAGAAATGTTTCACGTTTGTTACACTCAAACAGTGTCTCCTGTCATATGCTGAACTGGTCGCATTGTGGATTTAGCCTAAAACATGATTTTGGACAATGTTCATGGAACTCAACTTAAAACGTACTTGCAGACTTGAAAATCCTTGCCTATTGTAGGGCGCGCCTGTACTTCCAGTGCTGAACGAAAACCAATGATTTTGGATCCTGTTTTCATGCGAAATGGCTAAAAGAAATGTTTCACGTTTTTTACACTCAAACAGTGTCTCCTGTCATATGCTGAACTGGTCGCATTGTGGATTTAGCCAAAAAACATGATTTTGGACAATGTTCATGGAACTCAGCTTAAAACGTACTTGCAGACTTGAAAATCCTTGCCTATTGTAGGGCGCGCCTGTACTTCTAGTGCTGAACGAAAACCAATGATTGTGGATCCTGTTTTCATGCGAAATGGCTAAAAGAAATGTTTCACGTTTGTTACACTCAAACAGTGGCTCCTGTCATATGCTGAACTGGTCGCATTGTGGATTTTGCCTAAAACATGATTTTGGACTATGTTCATGGAACTCAGCTTAAAACGTACTTGCAGACTTGAAAATCCTTGCCTTTTGTAGGGCGCGCCTGTACTTCCAGTGCTGAACGAAAACCAATGATTGTTGATCCTGTTTTCATGCGAAATGGCTAAAAGAAATGTTTCACGTTTGTTACACTCAAACAGTGTCTCCTGTCATATGCTGAACTGGTCGCATTGTGGATTTAGCCAAAAAACATGATTTTGGACAATGTTCATGGAACTCAGCTTAAAACGTACTTGCAGACTTGAAAATCCTTGCCTATTGTAGGGCGCGCCTGTACTTCTAGTGCTGAACGAAAACCAATGATTGTGGATCCTGTTTTAATGCGAAATGGCTAAAAGAAATGTTTCACGTTTGTTACACTCAAACAGTGGCTCCTGTCATATGCTGAACTGGTCGCATTGTGGATTTTGCCTAAAACATGATTTTGGACTATGTTCATGGAACTCAGCTTAAAACGTACTTGCAGACTTGAAAATCCTTGCCTTTTGTAGGGCGCGCCTGTACTTCCAGTGCTGAACGAAAACCAATGATTATGGATCCTGTTTTCATGCGAAATGGCTAAAAGAAATGTTTCACGTTTGTTACACTCAAACAGTGTCTCCTGTCATATGCTGAACTGGTCGCATTGTGGATTTAGCCAAAAAACATGATTTTGGACAATGTTCATGGACCTCAGCTTAAAACGTACTTGCAGACTTGAAAATCCTTGCCTATTGTAGGGCGCGCCTGTACTTCTAAGTGCTGAACGAAAACCAATGATTGTGGATCCTGTTTTCATGCGAAATGGCTAAAAGAAATGTTTCACGTTTTTTACACTCAAACAGTGTCTCCTGTCATATGCTGAACTGGTCGCATTGTGGATTTAGCCAAAAAACATGAATTTGGACAATGTTCATGGAACTCAGCTTAAAACGTACTTGCAGACTTGAAAATCCTTGCCTATTGTAGGGCGCGCCTGTACTTCTAGTGCTGAACGAAAACCAATGATTGTGGATCCTGTTTTCATGCGAAATGGCTAAAAGAAATGTTTCACGTTTGTTACACTCAAACAGTGGCTCCTGTCATATGCTGAACTGGTCGCATTGTGGATTTTGCCTAAAACATGATTTTGGACAATGTTCATGGAACTCAGCTTAAAACGTACTTGCAGACTTGAAAATCCTTGCCTTTTGTAGGGCGCGCCTGTACTTCTAGTGCTGAACGAAAACCAATGATTGTGGATCCTGTTTTCATGCGAAATGGCTAAAAGAAATGTTTCACGTTTGTTACACTCAAACAGTGGCTCCTGTCATATGCTGAACTGGTCGCATTGTGGATTTTGCCTAAAACATGATTTTGGACTATGTTCATGGAACTCAGCTTAAAACGTACTTGCAGACTTGAAAATCCTTGCCTTTTGTAGGGCGCGCCTGTACTTCCAGTGCTGAACGAAAACCAATGATTGTTGATCCTGTTTTCATGCGAAATGGCTAAAAGAAATGTTTCACGTTTGTTACACTCAAACAGTGTCTCCTGTCATATGCTGAACTGGTCGCATTGTGGATTTAGCCAAAAAACATGATTTTGGACAATGTTCATGGAACTCAGCTTAAAACGTACTTGCAGACTTGAAAATCCTTGCCTATTGTAGGGCGCGCCTGTACTTCTAGTGCTGAACGAAAACCAATGATTGTGGATCCTGTTTTCATGCGAAATGGCTAAAAGAAATGTTTCACGTTTGTTACACTCAAACAGTGGCTCCTGTCATATGCTGAACTGGTCGCATTGTGGATTTTGCCTAAAACATGATTTTGGACTATGTTCATGGAACTCAGCTTAAAACGTACTTGCAGACTTGAAAATCCTTGCCTTTTGTAGGGCGCGCCTGTACTTCCAGTGCTGAACGAAAACCAATGATTATGGATCCTGTTTTCATGCGAAATGGCTAAAAGAAATGTTTCACGTTTGTTACACTCAAACAGTGTCTCCTGTCATATGCTGAACTGGTCGCATTGTGGATTTAGCCAAAAAACATGATTTTGGACAATGTTCATGGAACTCAGCTTAAAACGTACTTGCAGACTTGAAAATCCTTGCCTATTGTAGGGCGCGCCTGTACTTCTAAGTGCTGAACGAAAACCAATGATTGTGGATCCTGTTTTCATGCGAAATGGCTAAAAGAAATGTTTCACGTTTTTTACACTCAAACAGTGTCTCCTGTCATATGCTGAACTGGTCGCATTGTGGATTTAGCCAAAAAACATGAATTTGGACAATGTTCATGGAACTCAGCTTAAAACGTACTTGCAGACTTGAAAATCCTTGCCTATTGTAGGGCGCGCCTGTACTTCTAGTGCTGAACGAAAACCAATGATTGTGGATCCTGTTTTCATGCGAAATGGCTAAAAGAAATGTTTCACGTTTGTTACACTCAAACAGTGGCTCCTGTCATATGCTGAACTGGTCGCATTGTGGATTTTGCCTAAAACATGATTTTGGACAATGTTCATGGAACTCAGCTTAAAACGTACTTGCAGACTTGAAAATCCTTGCCTTTTGTAGGGCGCGCCTGTACTTCCAGTGCTGAACGAAAACCAATGATTTTGGATCCTGTTTTCATGCGAAATGGCTAAAATAAATGTTTCACGTTTTTTACACTCAAACAGTGTCTCCTGTCATATGCTGAACTGGTCGCATTGTGGATTTAGCCAAAAAACATGATTTTGGACAATGTTCATGGAACTCAGCTTAAAACGTACTTGCAGACTTGAAAATCCTTGCCTATTGTAGGGCGCGCCTGTACTTCTAGTGCTGAACGAAAACCAATGATTGTGGATCCTGTTTTCATGCGAAATGGCTAAAAGAAATGTTTCAAGTTTGTTACACTCAAACAGTGTCTCCTGTCATATGCTGAACTGGTCGCATTGTGGATTTTGCCTAAAACATGATTTTGGACAATGTTCATGGAACTCAGCTTAAAACGTACTTGCAGACTTGAAAATCCTTGCCTTTTGTAGGGCGCGCCTGTACTTCCAGTGCTGAACGAAAACCAATGATTTTGGATCCTGTTTTCATACGAAATGGCTAAAAGAAATGTTTCAAGTTTGTTACACTCAAACAGTGTCTCCTGTCATATGCTGAACTGGTCGCATTGTGGATTTAGCCAAAAAACATGATTTTGGACAATGTTCATGGAACTCAGCTTAAAACGTACTTGCAGACTTGAAAATCCTTGCCTATTGTAGGGCGCGCCTGTACTTCCAGTGCTGAACGAAAACCAATGATTTTGGATCCTGTTTTCATGCGAAATGGCTAAAAGAAATGTTTCACGTTTGTTACACTCAAACAGTGTCTCCTGTCATATGCTGAACTGGTCGCATTGTGGATTTAGCCAAAAAACATGATTTTGGACAATGTTCATGGAACTCAGCTTAAAACGTACTTGCAGACTTGAAAATCCTTGCCTTTTGTAGGGCGCGCCTGTACTTCCAGTGCTGAACGAAAACCAATGATTTTGGATCCTGTTTTCATGCGAAATGGCTAAAAGAAATGTTTCACGTTTGTTACACTCAAACAGTGTCTCCTGTCATATGCTGAACTGGTCGCATTGTGGATTTAGCCTAAAACATGATTTTGGACAATGTTCATGGAACTCAGTTTAAAACGTACTTGCAGACTTGAAAATCCTTGCCTATTGTAGGGCGCGCCTGTACTTCCAGTGCTGAACGAAAACCAATGATTTTGGATCCTGTTTTCATGCGAAATGGCTAAAAGAAATGTTTCAAGTTTGTTACACTCAAACAGTGTCTCCTGTCATATGCTGAACTGGTCGCATTGTGGATTTAGCCAAAAAACATGATTTTGGACAATGTTCATGGAACTCAGCTTAAAACGTACTTGCAGACTTGAAAATCCTTGCCTATTGTAGGGCGCGCCTGTACTTCTAGTGCTGAACGAAAACCAATGATTGTGGATCCTGTTTTCATGCGAAATGGCTAAAAGAAATGTTTCACGTTTGTTACACTCAAACAGTGGCTCCTGTCATATGCTGAACTGGTCGCATTGTGGATTTTGCCTAAAACATGATTTTGGACAATGTTCATGGAACTCAGCTTAAAACGTACTTGCAGACTTGAAAATCCTTGCCTATTGTAGGGCGCGCCTGTACTTCTAGTGCTGAACGAAAACCAATGATTGTGGATCCTGTTTTCATGCGAAATGGCTAAAAGAAATGTTTCACGTTTGTTACACTCAAACAGTGGCTCCTGTCATATGCTGAACTGGTCGCATTGTGGATTTTGCCTAAAACATGATTTTGGACAATGTTCATGGAACTCAGCTTAAAACGTACTTGCAGACTTGAAAATCCTTGCCTTTTGTAGGGCGCGCCTGTACTTCTAGTGCTGAACGAAAACCAATGATTGTGGATCCTGTTTTCATGCGAAATGGCTAAAAGAAATGTTTCACGTTTGTTACACTCAAACAGTGGCTCCTGTCATATGCTGAACTGGTCGCATTGTGGATTTTGCCTAAAACATGATTTTGGACTATGTTCATGGAACTCAGCTTAAAACGTACTTGCAGACTTGAAAATCCTTGCCTTTTGTAGGGCGCGCCTGTACTTCCAGTGCTGAACGAAAACCAATGATTGTTGATCCTGTTTTCATGCGAAATGGCTAAAAGAAATGTTTCACGTTTGTTACACTCAAACAGTGTCTCCTGTCATATGCTGAACTGGTCGCATTGTGGATTTAGCCAAAAAACATGATTTTGGACAATGTTCATGGAACTCAGCTTAAAACGTACTTGCAGACTTGAAAATCCTTGCCTATTGTAGGGCGCGCCTGTACTTCTAGTGCTGAACGAAAACCAATGATTGTGGATCCTGTTTTCATGCGAAATGGCTAAAAGAAATGTTTCACGTTTGTTACACTCAAACAGTGGCTCCTGTCATATGCTGAACTGGTCGCATTGTGGATTTTGCCTAAAACATGATTTTGGACTATGTTCATGGAACTCAGCTTAAAACGTACTTGCAGACTTGAAAATCCTTGCCTTTTGTAGGGCGCGCCTGTACTTCCAGTGCTGAACGAAAACCAATGATTATGGATCCTGTTTTCATGCGAAATGGCTAAAAGAAATGTTTCACGTTTGTTACACTCAAACAGTGTCTCCTGTCATATGCTGAACTGGTCGCATTGTGGATTTAGCCAAAAAACATGATTTTGGACAATGTTCATGGAACTCAGCTTAAAACGTACTTGCAGACTTGAAAATCCTTGCCTATTGTAGGGCGCGCCTGTACTTCTAAGTGCTGAACGAAAACCAATGATTGTGGATCCTGTTTTCATGCGAAATGGCTAAAAGAAATGTTTCACGTTTTTTACACTCAAACAGTGTCTCCTGTCATATGCTGAACTGGTCGCATTGTGGATTTAGCCAAAAAACATGAATTTGGACAATGTTCATGGAACTCAGCTTAAAACGTACTTGCAGACTTGAAAATCCTTGCCTATTGTAGGGCGCGCCTGTACTTCTAGTGCTGAACGAAAACCAATGATTGTGGATCCTGTTTTCATGCGAAATGGCTAAAAGAAATGTTTCACGTTTGTTACACTCAAACAGTGGCTCCTGTCATATGCTGAACTGGTCGCATTGTGGATTTTGCCTAAAACATGATTTTGGACAATGTTCATGGAACTCAGCTTAAAACGTACTTGCAGACTTGAAAATCCTTGCCTTTTGTAGGGCGCGCCTGTACTTCCAGTGCTGAACGAAAACCAATGATTTTGGATCCTGTTTTCATGCGAAATGGCTAAAATAAATGTTTCACGTTTTTTACACTCAAACAGTGTCTCCTGTCATATGCTGAACTGGTCGCATTGTGGATTTAGCCAAAAAACATGATTTTGGACAATGTTCATGGAACTCAGCTTAAAACGTACTTGCAGACTTGAAAATCCTTGCCTATTGTAGGGCGCGCCTGTACTTCTAGTGCTGAACGAAAACCAATGATTGTGGATCCTGTTTTCATGCGAAATGGCTAAAAGAAATGTTTCAAGTTTGTTACACTCAAACAGTGTCTCCTGTCATATGCTGAACTGGTCGCATTGTGGATTTTGCCTAAAACATGATTTTGGACAATGTTCATGGAACTCAGCTTAAAACGTACTTGCAGACTTGAAAATCCTTGCCTTTTGTAGGGCGCGCCTGTACTTCCAGTGCTGAACGAAAACCAATGATTTTGGATCCTGTTTTCATACGAAATGGCTAAAAGAAATGTTTCAAGTTTGTTACACTCAAACAGTGTCTCCTGTCATATGCTGAACTGGTCGCATTGTGGATTTAGCCAAAAAACATGATTTTGGACAATGTTCATGGAACTCAGCTTAAAACGTACTTGCAGACTTGAAAATCCTTGCCTATTGTAGGGCGCGCCTGTACTTCCAGTGCTGAACGAAAACCAATGATTTTGGATCCTGTTTTCATGCGAAATGGCTAAAAGAAATGTTTCACGTTTGTTACACTCAAACAGTGTCTCCTGTCATATGCTGAACTGGTCGCATTGTGGATTTAGCCAAAAAACATGATTTTGGACAATGTTCATGGAACTCAGCTTAAAACGTACTTGCAGACTTGAAAATCCTTGCCTATTGTAGGGCGCGCCTGTACTTCTAGTGCTGAACGAAAACCAATGATTGTGGATCCTGTTTTCATGCGAAATGGCTAAAAGAAATGTTTCACGTTTGTTACACTCAAACAGTGGCTCCTGTCATATGCTGAACTGGTCGCATTGTGGATTTTGCCTAAAACATGATTTTGGACTATGTTCATGGAACTCAGCTTAAAACGTACTTGCAGACTTGAAAATCCTTGCCTTTTGTAGGGCGCGCCTGTACTTCCAGTGCTGAACGAAAACCAATGATTATGGATCCTGTTTTCATGCGAAATGGCTAAAAGAAATGTTTCACGTTTGTTACACTCAAACAGTGTCTCCTGTCATATGCTGAACTGGTCGCATTGTGGATTTAGCCAAAAAACATGATTTTGGACAATGTTCATGGAACTCAGCTTAAAACGTACTTGCAGACTTGAAAATCCTTGCCTATTGTAGGGCGCGCCTGTACTTCTAAGTGCTGAACGAAAACCAATGATTGTGGATCCTGTTTTCATGCGAAATGGCTAAAAGAAATGTTTCACGTTTTTTACACTCAAACAGTGTCTCCTGTCATATGCTGAACTGGTCGCATTGTGGATTTAGCCAAAAAACATGAATTTGGACAATGTTCATGGAACTCAGCTTAAAACGTACTTGCAGACTTGAAAATCCTTGCCTATTGTAGGGCGCGCCTGTACTTCTAGTGCTGAACGAAAACCAATGATTGTGGATCCTGTTTTCATGCGAAATGGCTAAAAGAAATGTTTCACGTTTGTTACACTCAAACAGTGGCTCCTGTCATATGCTGAACTGGTCGCATTGTGGATTTTGCCTAAAACATGATTTTGGACAATGTTCATGGAACTCAGCTTAAAACGTACTTGCAGACTTGAAAATCCTTGCCTTTTGTAGGGCGCGCCTGTACTTCCAGTGCTGAACGAAAACCAATGATTTTGGATCCTGTTTTCATGCGAAATGGCTAAAATAAATGTTTCACGTTTTTTACACTCAAACAGTGTCTCCTGTCATATGCTGAACTGGTCGCATTGTGGATTTAGCCAAAAAACATGATTTTGGACAATGTTCATGGAACTCAGCTTAAAACGTACTTGCAGACTTGAAAATCCTTGCCTATTGTAGGGCGCGCCTGTACTTCTAGTGCTGAACGAAAACCAATGATTGTGGATCCTGTTTTCATGCGAAATGGCTAAAAGAAATGTTTCAAGTTTGTTACACTCAAACAGTGTCTCCTGTCATATGCTGAACTGGTCGCATTGTGGATTTTGCCTAAAACATGATTTTGGACAATGTTCATGGAACTCAGCTTAAAACGTACTTGCAGACTTGAAAATCCTTGCCTTTTGTAGGGCGCGCCTGTACTTCCAGTGCTGAACGAAAACCAATGATTTTGGATCCTGTTTTCATACGAAATGGCTAAAAGAAATGTTTCAAGTTTGTTACACTCAAACAGTGTCTCCTGTCATATGCTGAACTGGTCGCATTGTGGATTTAGCCAAAAAACATGATTTTGGACAATGTTCATGGAACTCAGCTTAAAACGTACTTGCAGACTTGAAAATCCTTGCCTATTGTAGGGCGCGCCTGTACTTCCAGTGCTGAACGAAAACCAATGATTTTGGATCCTGTTTTCATGCGAAATGGCTAAAAGAAATGTTTCACGTTTGTTACACTCAAACAGTGTCTCCTGTCATATGCTGAACTGGTCGCATTGTGGATTTAGCCAAAAAACATGATTTTGGACAATGTTCATGGAACTCAGCTTAAAACGTACTTGCAGACTTGAAAATCCTTGCCTTTTGTAGGGCGCGCCTGTACTTCCAGTGCTGAACGAAAACCAATGATTTTGGATCCTGTTTTCATGCGAAATGGCTAAAAGAAATGTTTCACGTTTGTTACACTCAAACAGTGTCTCCTGTCATATGCTGAACTGGTCGCATTGTGGATTTAGCCTAAAACATGATTTTGGACAATGTTCATGGAACTCAGTTTAAAACGTACTTGCAGACTTGAAAATCCTTGCCTATTGTAGGGCGCGCCTGTACTTCCAGTGCTGAACGAAAACCAATGATTTTGGATCCTGTTTTCATGCGAAATGGCTAAAAGAAATGTTTCAAGTTTGTTACACTCAAACAGTGTCTCCTGTCATATGCTGAACTGGTCGCATTGTGGATTTAGCCAAAAAACATGATTTTGGACAATGTTCATGGAACTCAGCTTAAAACGTACTTGCAGACTTGAAAATCCTTGCCTATTGTAGGGCGCGCCTGTACTTCTAGTGCTGAACGAAAACCAATGATTGTGGATCCTGTTTTCATGCGAAATGGCTAAAAGAAATGTTTCACGTTTGTTACACTCAAACAGTGGCTCCTGTCATATGCTGAACTGGTCGCATTGTGGATTTTGCCTAAAACATGATTTTGGACAATGTTCATGGAACTCAGCTTAAAACGTACTTGCAGACTTGAAAATCCTTGCCTTTTGTAGGGCGCGCCTGTACTTCCAGTGCTGAACGAAAACCAATGATTTTGGATCCTGTTTTCATGCGAAATGGCTAAAATAAATGTTTCAAGTTTGTTACACTCAAACAGTGTCTCCTGTCATATGCTGAACTGGTCGCATTGTGGATTTAGCCTAAAACATGATTTTGGACAATGTTCATGGAACTCAGTTTAAAACGTACTTGCAGACTTGAAAATCCTTGCCTATTGTAGGGCGCGCCTGTACTTCCAGTGCTGAACGAAAACCAATGATTTTGGATCCTGTTTTCATGCGAAATGGCTAAAAGAAATGTTTCAAGTTTGTTACACTCAAACAGTGTCTCCTGTCATATGCTGAACTGGTCGCATTGTGGATTTAGCCAAAAAACATGATTTTGGACAATGTTCATGGAACTCAACTTAAAACGTACTTGCAGACTTGAAAATCCTTGCCTATTGTAGGGCGCGCCTGTACTTCCAGTGCTGAACGAAAACCAATGATTTTGGATCCTGTTTTCATGCGAAATGGCTAAAAGAAATGTTTCACGTTTTTTACACTCAAACAGTGTCTCCTGTCATATGCTGAACTGGTCGCATTGTGGATTTAGCCAAAAAACATGATTTTGGACAATGTTCATGGAACTCAGCTTAAAACGTACTTGCAGACTTGAAAATCCTTGCCTATTGTAGGGCGCGCCTGTACTTCTAGTGCTGAACGAAAACCAATGATTGTGGATCCTGTTTTCATGCGAAATGGCTAAAAGAAATGTTTCACGTTTGTTACACTCAAACAGTGGCTCCTGTCATATGCTGAACTGGTCGCATTGTGGATTTTGCCTAAAACATGATTTTGGACAATGTTCATGGAACTCAGCTTAAAACGTACTTGCAGACTTGAAAATCCTTGCCTTTTGTAGGGCGCGCCTGTACTTCCAGTGCTGAACGAAAACCAATGATTTTGGATCCTGTTTTCATGCGAAATGGCTAAAATAAATGTTTCAAGTTTGTTACACTCAAACAGTGTCTCCTGTCATATGCTGAACTGGTCGCATTGTGGATTTAGCCTAAAACATGATTTTGGACAATGTTCATGGAACTCAGTTTAAAACGTACTTGCAGACTTGAAAATCCTTGCCTATTGTAGGGCGCGCCTGTACTTCCAGTGCTGAACGAAAACCAATGATTTTGGATCCTGTTTTCATGCGAAATGGCTAAAAGAAATGTTTCAAGTTTGTTACACTCAAACAGTGTCTCCTGTCATATGCTGAACTGGTCGCATTGTGGATTTAGCCAAAAAACATGATTTTGGACAATGTTCATGGAACTCAGCTTAAAACGTACTTGCAGACTTGAAAATCCTTGCCTATTGTAGGGCGCGCCTGTACTTCCAGTGCTGAACGAAAACCAATGATTTTGGATCCTGTTTTCATGCGAAATGGCTAAAAGAAATGTTTCACGTTTGTTACACTCAAACAGTGTCTCCTGTCATATGCTGAACTGGTCGCATTGTGGATTTAGCCTAAAACATGATTTTGGACAATGTTCATGGAACTCAACTTAAAACGTACTTGCAGACTTGAAAATCCTTGCCTATTGTAGGGCGCGCCTGTACTTCCAGTGCTGAACGAAAACCAATGATTTTGGATCCTGTTTTCATGCGAAATGGCTAAAAGAAATGTTTCACGTTTTTTACACTCAAACAGTGTCTCCTGTCATATGCTGAACTGGTCGCATTGTGGATTTAGCCAAAAAACATGATTTTGGACAATGTTCATGGAACTCAGCTTAAAACGTACTTGCAGACTTGAAAATCCTTGCCTATTGTAGGGCGCGCCTGTACTTCTAGTGCTGAACGAAAACCAATGATTGTGGATCCTGTTTTCATGCGAAATGGCTAAAAGAAATGTTTCACGTTTGTTACACTCAAACAGTGGCTCCTGTCATATGCTGAACTGGTCGCATTGTGGATTTTGCCTAAAACATGATTTTGGACTATGTTCATGGAACTCAGCTTAAAACGTACTTGCAGACTTGAAAATCCTTGCCTTTTGTAGGGCGCGCCTGTACTTCCAGTGCTGAACGAAAACCAATGATTGTTGATCCTGTTTTCATGCGAAATGGCTAAAAGAAATGTTTCACGTTTGTTACACTCAAACAGTGTCTCCTGTCATATGCTGAACTGGTCGCATTGTGGATTTAGCCTAAAACATGATTTTGGACAATGTTCATGGAACTCAGTTTAAAACTTACTTGCAGACTTGAAAATCCTTGCCTATTGTAGGGCGCGCCTGTACTTCCAGTGCTGAACGAAAACCAATGATTTTGGATCCTGTTTTCATGCGAAATGGCTAAAAGAAATGTTTCAAGTTTGTTACACTCAAACAGTGTCTCCTGTCATATGCTGAACTGGTCGCATTGTGGATTTAGCCAAAAAACATGATTTTGGACAATGTTCATGGAACTCAGCTTAAAACGTACTTGCAGACTTGAAAATCCTTGCCTATTGTAGGGCGCGCCTGTACTTCTAAGTGCTGAACGAAAACCAATGATTGTGGATCCTGTTTTCATGCGAAATGGCTAAAAGAAATGTTTCACGTTTGTTACACTCAAACAGTGTCTCCTGTCATATGCTGAACTGGTCGCATTGTGGATTTAACCTAAAACATGATTTTGGACAATGTTCATGGAACTCAGCTTAAAACGTACTTGCAGACTTGAAAATCCTTGCCTATTGTAGGGCGCGCCTGTACTTCCAGTGCTGAACGAAAACCAATGATTTTGGATCCTGTTTTCATGCGAAATGACTAAAAGAAATGTTTCACGTTTGTTACACTCAAACAGTGTCTCCTGTCATATGCTGAACTGGTCGCATTGTGGATTTAACCTAAAACATGATTTTGGACAATGTTCATGGAACTCAGTTTAAAACGTACTTGCAGACTTGAAAATCCTTGCCTATTGTAGGGCGCGCCTGTACTTCCAGTGCTGAACGAAAACCAATGATTTTGGATCCTGTTTTCATGCGAAATGGCTAAAAGAAATGTTTCAAGTTTGTTACACTCAAACAGTGTCTCCTGTCATATGCTGAACTGGTCGCATTGTGGATTTAGCCAAAAAACATGATTTTGGACAATGTTCATGGAACTCAGCTTAAAACGTACTTGCAGACTTGAAAATCCTTGCCTATTGTAGGGCGCGCCTGTACTTCCAGTGCTGAACGAAAACCAATGATTTTGGATCCTGTTTTCATGCGAAATGGCTAAAAGAAATGTTTCACGTTTGTTACACTCAAACAGTGTCTCCTGTCATATGCTGAACTGGTCGCATTGTGGATTTAGCCTAAAACATGATTTTGGACAATGTTCATGGAACTCAACTTAAAACGTACTTGCAGACTTGAAAATCCTTGCCTATTGTAGGGCGCGCCTGTACTTCCAGTGCTGAACGAAAACCAATGATTTTGGATCCTGTTTTCATGCGAAATGGCTAAAAGAAATGTTTCACGTTTTTTACACTCAAACAGTGTCTCCTGTCATATGCTGAACTGGTCGCATTGTGGATTTAGCCAAAAAACATGATTTTGGACAATGTTCATGGAACTCAGCTTAAAACGTACTTGCAGACTTGAAAATCCTTGCCTATTGTAGGGCGCGCCTGTACTTCTAGTGCTGAACGAAAACCAATGATTGTGGATCCTGTTTTCATGCGAAATGGCTAAAAGAAATGTTTCACGTTTGTTACACTCAAACAGTGGCTCCTGTCATATGCTGAACTGGTCGCATTGTGGATTTTGCCTAAAACATGATTTTGGACTATGTTCATGGAACTCAGCTTAAAACGTACTTGCAGACTTGAAAATCATTGCCTTTTGTAGGGCGCGCCTGTACTTCCAGTGCTGAACGAAAACCAATGATTGTTGATCCTGTTTTCATGCGAAATGGCTAAAAGAAATGTTTCACGTTTGTTACACTCAAACAGTGTCTCCTGTCATATGCTGAACTGGTCGCATTGTGGATTTAGCCTAAAACATGATTTTGGACAATGTTCATGGAACTCAGTTTAAAACTTACTTGCAGACTTGAAAATCCTTGCCTATTGTAGGGCGCGCCTGTACTTCCAGTGCTGAACGAAAACCAATGATTTTGGATCCTGTTTTCATGCGAAATGGCTAAAAGAAATGTTTCAAGTTTGTTACACTCAAACAGTGTCTCCTGTCATATGCTGAACTGGTCGCATTGTGGATTTAGCCAAAAAACATGATTTTGGACAATGTTCATGGAACTCAGCTTAAAACGTACTTGCAGACTTGAAAATCCTTGCCTATTGTAGGGCGCGCCTGTACTTCTAAGTGCTGAACGAAAACCAATGATTGTGGATCCTGTTTTCATGCGAAATGGCTAAAAGAAATGTTTCACGTTTGTTACACTCAAACAGTGTCTCCTGTCATATGCTGAACTGGTCGCATTGTGGATTTAACCTAAAACATGATTTTGGACAATGTTCATGGAACTCAGCTTAAAACGTACTTGCAGACTTGAAAATCCTTGCCTATTGTAGGGCGCGCCTGTACTTCCAGTGCTGAACGAAAACCAATGATTTTGGATCCTGTTTTCATGCGAAATGACTAAAAGAAATGTTTCACGTTTGTTACACTCAAACAGTGTCTCCTGTCATATGCTGAACTGGTCGCATTGTGGATTTAACCTAAAACATGATTTTGGACAATGTTCATGGAACTCAGCTTAAAACGTACTTGCAGACTTGAAAATCCTTGCCTTTTGTAGGGCGCGCCTGTACTTCCAGTGCTGAACGAAAACCAATGATTTTGGATCCTGTTTTCATGCGAAATGGCTAAAATAAATGTTTCACGTTTTTTACACTCAAACAGTGTCTCCTGTCATATGCTGAACTGGTCGCATTGTGGATTTAGCCAAAAAACATGATTTTGGACAATGTTCATGGAACTCAGCTTAAAACGTACTTGCAGACTTGAAAATCCTTGCCTATTGTAGGGCGCGCCTGTACTTCTAGTGCTGAACGAAAACCAATGATTGTGGATCCTGTTTTCATGCGAAATGGCTAAAAGAAATGTTTCAAGTTTGTTACACTCAAACAGTGTCTCCTGTCATATGCTGAACTGGTCGCATTGTGGATTTTGCCTAAAACATGATTTTGGACAATGTTCATGGAACTCAGCTTAAAACGTACTTGCAGACTTGAAAATCCTTGCCTTTTGTAGGGCGCGCCTGTACTTCCAGTGCTGAACGAAAACCAATGATTTTGGATCCTGTTTTCATGCGAAATGGCTAAAATAAATGTTTCACGTTTGTTACACTCAAACAGTGTCTCCTGTCATATGCTGAACTGGTCGCATTGTGGATTTAGCCTAAAACATGATTTTGGACAATGTTCATGGAACTCAGTTTAAAACGTACTTGCAGACTTGAAAATCCTTGCCTATTGTAGGGCGCGCCTGTACTTCCAGTGCTGAACGAAAACCAATGATTTTGGATCCTGTTTTCATGCGAAATGGCTAAAAGAAATGTTTCAAGTTTGTTACACTCAAACAGTGTCTCCTGTCATATGCTGAACTGGTCGCATTGTGGATTTAGCCAAAAAACATGATTTTGGACAATGTTCATGGAACTCAGCTTAAAACGTACTTGCAGACTTGAAAATCCTTGCCTATTGTAGGGCGCGCCTGTACTTCTAAGTGCTGAACGAAAACCAATGATTGTTGATCCTGTTTTCATGCGAAATGGCTAAAAGAAATGTTTCACGTTTTTTACACTCAAACAGTGTCTCCTGTCATATGCTGAACTGGTCGCATTGTGGATTTAGCCAAAAAACATGATTTTGGACAATGTTCATGGAACTCAGCTTAAAACGTACTTGCAGACTTGAAAATCCTTGCCTTTTGTAGGGCGCGCCTGTACTTCCAGTGCTGAACGAAAACCAATGATTGTTGATCCTGTTTTCATGCGAAATGGCTAAAAGAAATGTTTCACGTTTGTTACACTCAAACAGTGTCTCCTGTCATATGCTGAACTGGTCGCATTGTGGATTTAGCCAAAAAACATGATTTTGGACAATGTTCATGGAACTCAGCTTAAAACGTACTTGCAGACTTGAAAATCCTTGCCTATTGTAGGGCGCGCCTGTACTTCTAGTGCTGAACGAAAACCAATGATTGTGGATCCTGTTTTCATGCGAAATGGCTAAAAGAAATGTTTCACGTTTGTTACACTCAAACAGTGGCTCCTGTCATATGCTGAACTGGTCGCATTGTGGATTTTGCCTAAAACATGATTTTGGACAATGTTCATGGAACTCAGCTTAAAACGTACTTGCAGACTTGAAAATCCTTGCCTATTGTAGGGCGCGCCTGTACTTCTAGTGCTGAACGAAAACCAATGATTGTGGATCCTGTTTTCATGCGAAATGGCTAAAAGAAATGTTTCACGTTTGTTACACTCAAACAGTGTCTCCTGTCATATGCTGAACTGGTCGCATTGTGGATTTAACCTAAAACATGATTTTGGACAATGTTCATGGAACTCAGCTTAAAACGTACTTGCAGACTTGAAAATCCTTGCCTTTTGTAGGGCGCGCCTGTACTTCCAGTGCTGAACGAAAACCAATGATTTTGGATCCTGTTTTCATGCGAAATGACTAAAAGAAATGTTTCACGTTTGTTACACTCAAACAGTGTCTCCTGTCATATGCTGAACTGGTCGCATTGTGGATTTAACCTAAAACATGATTTTGGACAATGTTCATGGAACTCAGCTTAAAACGTACTTGCAGACTTGAAAATCCTTGCCTTTTGTAGGGCGCGCCTGTACTTCCAGTGCTGAACGAAAACCAATGATTTTGGATCCTGTTTTCATGCGAAATGGCTAAAATAAATGTTTCACGTTTTTTACACTCAAACAGTGTCTCCTGTCATATGCTGAACTGGTCGCATTGTGGATTTAGCCAAAAAACATGATTTTGGACAATGTTCATGGAACTCAGCTTAAAACGTACTTGCAGACTTGAAAATCCTTGCCTATTGTAGGGCGCGCCTGTACTTCTAGTGCTGAACGAAAACCAATGATTGTGGATCCTGTTTTCATGCGAAATGGCTAAAAGAAATGTTTCAAGTTTGTTACACTCAAACAGTGTCTCCTGTCATATGCTGAACTGGTCGCATTGTGGATTTTGCCTAAAACATGATTTTGGACAATGTTCATGGAACTCAGCTTAAAACGTACTTGCAGACTTGAAAATCCTTGCCTTTTGTAGGGCGCGCCTGTACTTCCAGTGCTGAACGAAAACCAATGATTTTGGATCCTGTTTTCATGCGAAATGGCTAAAATAAATGTTTCAAGTTTGTTACACTCAAACAGTGTCTCCTGTCATATGCTGAACTGGTCGCATTGTGGATTTAGCCTAAAACATGATTTTGGACAATGTTCATGGAACTCAGTTTAAAACTTACTTGCAGACTTGAAAATCCTTGCCTATTGTAGGGCGCGCCTGTACTTCCAGTGCTGAACGAAAACCAATGATTTTGGATCCTGTTTTCATGCGAAATGGCTAAAAGAAATGTTTCAAGTTTGTTACACTCAAACAGTGTCTCCTGTCATATGCTGAACTGGTCGCATTGTGGATTTAGCCAAAAAACATGATTTTGGACAATGTTCATGGAACTCAGCTTAAAACGTACTTGCAGACTTGAAAATCCTTGCCTATTGTAGGGCGCGCCTGTACTTCTAAGTGCTGAACGAAAACCAATGATTGTGGATCCTGTTTTCATGCGAAATGGCTAAAAGAAATGTTTCACGTTTTTTACACTCAAACAGTGTCTCCTGTCATATGCTGAACTGGTCGCATTGTGGATTTAGCCAAAAAACATGATTTTGGACAATGTTCATGGAACTCAGCTTAAAACGTACTTGCAGACTTGAAAATCCTTGCCTATTGTAGGGCGCGCCTGTACTTCTAGTGCTGAACGAAAACCAATGATTGTGGATCCTGTTTTCATGCGAAATGGCTAAAAGAAATGTTTCAAGTTTGTTACACTCAAACAGTGTCTCCTGTCATATGCTGAACTGGTCGCATTGTGGATTTTGCCTAAAACATGATTTTGGACAATGTTCATGGAACTCAGCTTAAAACGTACTTGCAGACTTGAAAATCCTTGCCTTTTGTAGGGCGCGCCTGTACTTCCAGTGCTGAACGAAAACCAATGATTTTGGATCCTGTTTTCATGCGAAATGGCTAAAATAAATGTTTCAAGTTTGTTACACTCAAACAGTGTCTCCTGTCATATGCTGAACTGGTCGCATTGTGGATTTAGCCTAAAACATGATTTTGGACAATGTTCATGGAACTCAGTTTAAAACTTACTTGCAGACTTGAAAATCCTTGCCTATTGTAGGGCGCGCCTGTACTTCCAGTGCTGAACGAAAACCAATGATTTTGGATCCTGTTTTCATGCGAAATGGCTAAAAGAAATGTTTCAAGTTTGTTACACTCAAACAGTGTCTCCTGTCATATGCTGAACTGGTCGCATTGTGGATTTAGCCAAAAAACATGATTTTGGACAATGTTCATGGAACTCAGCTTAAAACGTACTTGCAGACTTGAAAATCCTTGCCTATTGTAGGGCGCGCCTGTACTTCTAAGTGCTGAACGAAAACCAATGATTGTGGATCCTGTTTTCATGCGAAATGGCTAAAAGAAATGTTTCACGTTTGTTACACTCAAACAGTGTCTCCTGTCATATGCTGAACTGGTCGCATTGTGGATTTAACCTAAAACATGATTTTGGACAATGTTCATGGAACTCAGCTTAAAACGTACTTGCAGACTTGAAAATCCTTGCCTATTGTAGGGCGCGCCTGTACTTCCAGTGCTGAACGAAAACCAATGATTTTGGATCCTGTTTTCATGCGAAATGACTAAAAGAAATGTTTCACGTTTGTTACACTCAAACAGTGTCTCCTGTCATATGCTGAACTGGTCGCATTGTGGATTTAACCTAAAAAATGATTTTGGACAATGTTCATGGAACTCAGCTTAAAACGTACTTGCAGACTTGAAAATCATTGCCTATTGTAGGGCGCGCCTGTACTTCCAGTGCTGAACGAAAACCAATGATTTTGGATCCTGTTTTCATGCGAAATGGCTAAAAGAAATGTTTCACGTTTGTTACACTCAAACAGTGTCTCCTGTCATATGCTGAACTGGTCGCATTGTGGATTTAGCCTAAAACATGATTTTGGACAATGTTCATGGAACTTAGCTTAAAACGTACTTGCAGACTTGAAAATCCTTGCCTTTTGTAGGGCGCGCCTGTACTTCCAGTGCTGAACGAAAACCAATGATTGTGGATCCTGTTTTCATGCAAAATGTCTAAAAGAAATGTTTCACGTTTGTTACACTCAAACAGTGTCTCCTGTCATATGCTGAACTGGTCGCATTGTGGATTTAGCCTAAAACATGATTTTGGACAATGTTCATGGAACTCAGCTTAAAACGTACTTGCAGACTTGAAAATCCTTGCCTTTTGTAGGGCGCGCCTGTACTTCCAGTGCTGAACGAAAACCAATGATTTTGGATCCTGTTTTCATGCGAAATGGCTAAAAGAAATGTTTCACGTTTGTTACACTCAAACAGTGTCTCCTGTCATATGCTGAACTGGTCGCATTGTGGATTTAGCCTAAAACATGATTTTGGACAATGTTCATGGAACTCAGTTTAAAACGTACTTGCAGACTTGAAAATCCTTGCCTATTGTAGGGCGCGCCTGTACTTCCAGTGCTGAACGAAAACCAATGATTTTGGATCCTGTTTTCATGCGAAATGGCTAAAAGAAATGTTTCAAGTTTGTTACACTCAAACAGTGTCTCCTGTCATATGCTGAACTGGTCGCATTGTGGATTTAGCCAAAAAACATGATTTTGGACAATGTTCATGGAACTCAGCTTAAAACGTACTTGCAGACTTGAAAATCCTTGCCTATTGTAGGGCGCGCCTGTACTTCCAGTGCTGAACGAAAACCAATGATTTTGGATCCTGTTTTCATGCGAAATGGCTAAAAGAAATGTTTCAAGTTTGTTACACTCAAACAGTGTCTCCTGTCATATGCTGAACTGGTCGCATTGTGGATTTAGCCAAAAAACATGATTTTGGACAATGTTCATGGAACTCAGCTTAAAACGTACTTGCAGACTTGAAAATCCTTGCCTATTGTAGGGCGCGCCTGTACTTCTAGTGCTGAACGAAAACCAATGATTGTGGATCCTGTTTTCATGCGAAATGGCTAAAAGAAATGTTTCACGTTTGTTACACTCAAACAGTGGCTCCTGTCATATGCTGAACTGGTCGCATTGTGGATTTTGCCTAAAACATGATTTTGGACAATGTTCATGGAACTCAGCTTAAAACGTACTTGCAGACTTGAAAATCCTTGCCTTTTGTAGGGCGCGCCTGTACTTCCAGTGCTGAACGAAAACCAATGATTTTGGATCCTGTTTTCATGCGAAATGGCTAAAATAAATGTTTCACGTTTTTTACACTCAAACAGTGTCTCCTGTCATATGCTGAACTGGTCGCATTGTGGATTTAGCCAAAAAACATGATTTTGGACAATGTTCATGGAACTCAGCTTAAAACGTACTTGCAGACTTGAAAATCCTTGCCTATTGTAGGGCGCGCCTGTACTTCTAGTGCTGAACGAAAACCAATGATTGTGGATCCTGTTTTCATGCGAAATGGCTAAAAGAAATGTTTCAAGTTTGTTACACTCAAACAGTGTCTCCTGTCATATGCTGAACTGGTCGCATTGTGGATTTTGCCTAAAACATGATTTTGGACAATGTTCATGGAACTCAGCTTAAAACGTACTTGCAGACTTGAAAATCCTTGCCTTTTGTAGGGCGCGCCTGTACTTCCAGTGCTGAACGAAAACCAATGATTTTGGATCCTGTTTTCATGCGAAATGGCTAAAATAAATGTTTCAAGTTTGTTACACTCAAACAGTGTCTCCTGTCATATGCTGAACTGGTCGCATTGTGGATTTAGCCTAAAACATGATTTTGGACAATGTTCATGGAACTCAGTTTAAAACTTACTTGCAGACTTGAAAATCCTTGCCTATTGTAGGGCGCGCCTGTACTTCCAGTGCTGAACGAAAACCAATGATTTTGGATCCTGTTTTCATGCGAAATGGCTAAAAGAAATGTTTCAAGTTTGTTACACTCAAACAGTGTCTCCTGTCATATGCTGAACTGGTCGCATTGTGGATTTAGCCAAAAAACATGATTTTGGACAATGTTCATGGAACTCAGCTTAAAACGTACTTGCAGACTTGAAAATCCTTGCCTATTGTAGGGCGCGCCTGTACTTCTAAGTGCTGAACGAAAACCAATGATTGTGGATCCTGTTTTCATGCGAAATGGCTAAAAGAAATGTTTCACGTTTTTTACACTCAAACAGTGTCTCCTGTCATATGCTGAACTGGTCGCATTGTGGATTTAGCCAAAAAACATGATTTTGGACAATGTTCATGGAACTCAGCTTAAAACGTACTTGCAGACTTGAAAATCCTTGCCTATTGTAGGGCGCGCCTGTACTTCTAGTGCTGAACGAAAACCAATGATTGTGGATCCTGTTTTCATGCGAAATGGCTAAAAGAAATGTTTCAAGTTTGTTACACTCAAACAGTGTCTCCTGTCATATGCTGAACTGGTCGCATTGTGGATTTTGCCTAAAACATGATTTTGGACAATGTTCATGGAACTCAGCTTAAAACGTACTTGCAGACTTGAAAATCCTTGCCTTTTGTAGGGCGCGCCTGTACTTCCAGTGCTGAACGAAAACCAATGATTTTGGATCCTGTTTTCATGCGAAATGGCTAAAATAAATGTTTCAAGTTTGTTACACTCAAACAGTGTCTCCTGTCATATGCTGAACTGGTCGCATTGTGGATTTAGCCTAAAACATGATTTTGGACAATGTTCATGGAACTCAGTTTAAAACTTACTTGCAGACTTGAAAATCCTTGCCTATTGTAGGGCGCGCCTGTACTTCCAGTGCTGAACAAAAACCAATGATTTTGGATCCTGTTTTCATGCGAAATGGCTAAAAGAAATGTTTCAAGTTTGTTACACTCAAACAGTGTCTCCTGTCATATGCTGAACTGGTCGCATTGTGGATTTAGCCAAAAAACATGATTTTGGACAATGTTCATGGAACTCAGCTTAAAACGTACTTGCAGACTTGAAAATCCTTGCCTATTGTAGGGCGCGCCTGTACTTCTAAGTGCTGAACGAAAACCAATGATTGTGGATCCTGTTTTCATGCGAAATGGCTAAAAGAAATGTTTCACGTTTGTTACACTCAAACAGTGTCTCCTGTCATATGCTGAACTGGTCGCATTGTGGATTTAACCTAAAACATGATTTTGGACAATGTTCATGGAACTCAGCTTAAAACGTACTTGCAGACTTGAAAATCCTTGCCTATTGTAGGGCGCGCCTGTACTTCCAGTGCTGAACGAAAACCAATGATTTTGGATCCTGTTTTCATGCGAAATGACTAAAAGAAATGTTTCACGTTTGTTACACTCAAACAGTGTCTCCTGTCATATGCTGAACTGGTCGCATTGTGGATTTAACCTAAAAAATGATTTTGGACAATGTTCATGGAACTCAGCTTAAAACGTACTTGCAGACTTGAAAATCATTGCCTATTGTAGGGCGCGCCTGTACTTCCAGTGCTGAACGAAAACCAATGATTTTGGATCCTGTTTTCATGCGAAATGGCTAAAAGAAATGTTTCAAGTTTGTTACACTCAAACAGTGTCTCCTGTCATATGCTGAACTGGTCGCATTGTGGATTTAGCCAAAAAACATGATTTTGGACAATGTTCATGGAACTCAGCTTAAAACGTACTTGCAGACTTGAAAATCCTTGCCTATTGTAGGGCGCGCCTGTACTTCCAGTGCTGAACGAAAACCAATGATTTTGGATCCTGTTTTCATGCGAAATGGCTAAAAGAAATGTTTCAAGTTTGTTACACTCAAACAGTGTCTCCTGTCATATGCTGAACTGGTCGCATTGTGGATTTAGCCAAAAAACATGATTTTGGACAATGTTCATGGAACTCAGCTTAAAACGTACTTGCAGACTTGAAAATCCTTGCCTATTGTAGGGCGCGCCTGTACTTCTAGTGCTGAACGAAAACCAATGATTGTGGATCCTGTTTTCATGCGAAATGGCTAAAAGAAATGTTTCACGTTTGTTACACTCAAACAGTGGCTCCTGTCATATGCTGAACTGGTCGCATTGTGGATTTTGCCTAAAACATGATTTTGGACAATGTTCATGGAACTCAGCTTAAAACGTACTTGCAGACTTGAAAATCCTTGCCTTTTGTAGGGCGCGCCTGTACTTCCAGTGCTGAACGAAAACCAATGATTTTGGATCCTGTTTTCATGCGAAATGGCTAAAATAAATGTTTCAAGTTTGTTACACTCAAACAGTGTCTCCTGTCATATGCTGAACTGGTCGCATTGTGGATTTAGCCTAAAACATGATTTTGGACAATGTTCATGGAACTCAGTTTAAAACGTACTTGCAGACTTGAAAATCCTTGCCTATTGTAGGGCGAGCCTGTACTTCCAGTGCTGAACGAAAACCAATGATTTTGGATCCTGTTTTCATGCGAAATGGCTAAAAGAAATGTTTCAAGTTTGTTACACTCAAACAGTGTCTCCTGTCATATGCTGAACTGGTCGCATTGTGGATTTAGCCAAAAAACATGATTTTGGACAATGTTCATGGAACTCAGCTTAAAACGTACTTGCAGACTTGAAAATCCTTGCCTATTGTAGGGCGCGCCTGTACTTCCAGTGCTGAACGAAAACCAATGATTTTGGATCCTGTTTTCATGCGAAATGGCTAAAAGAAATGTTTCACGTTTGTTACACTCAAACAGTGTCTCCTGTCATATGCTGAACTGGTCGCATTGTGGATTTAGCCTAAAACATGATTTTGGACAATGTTCATGGAACTCAGTTTAAAACGTACTTGCAGACTTGAAAATCCTTGCCTATTGTAGGGCGCGCCTGTACTTCCAGTGCTGAACGAAAACCAATGATTTTGGATCCTGTTTTCATGCGAAATGGCTAAAAGAAATGTTTCACGTTTGTTACACTCAAACAGTGTCTCCTGTCATATGCTGAACTGGTCGCATTGTGGATTTAGCCTAAAACATGATTTTGGACAATGTTCATGGAACTTAGCTTAAAACGTACTTGCAGACTTGAAAATCCTTGCCTTTTGTAGGGCGCGCCTGTACTTCCAGTGCTGAACGAAAACCAATGATTGTGGATCCTGTTTTCATGCAAAATGTCTAAAAGAAATGTTTCACGTTTGTTACACTCAAACAGTGTCTCCTGTCATATGCTGAACTGGTCGCATTGTGGATTTAGCCTAAAACATGATTTTGGACAATGTTCATGGAACTCAGCTTAAAACGTACTTGCAGACTTGAAAATCCTTGCCTTTTGTAGGGCGCGCCTGTACTTCCAGTGCTGAACGAAAACCAATGATTTTGGATCCTGTTTTCATGCGAAATGGCTAAAAGAAATGTTTCACGTTTGTTACACTCAAACAGTGTCTCCTGTCATATGCTGAACTGGTCGCATTGTGGATTTAGCCTAAAACATGATTTTGGACAATGTTCATGGAACTCAGTTTAAAACGTACTTGCAGACTTGAAAATCCTTGCCTATTGTAGGGCGCGCCTGTACTTCCAGTGCTGAACGAAAACCAATGATTTTGGATCCTGTTTTCATGCGAAATGGCTAAAAGAAATGTTTCAAGTTTGTTACACTCAAACAGTGTCTCCTGTCATATGCTGAACTGGTCGCATTGTGGATTTAGCCAAAAAACATGATTTTGGACAATGTTAATGGAACTCAGCTTAAAACGTACTTGCAGACTTGAAAATCCTTGCCTATTGTAGGGCGCGCCTGTACTTCCAGTGCTGAACGAAAACCAATGATTTTGGATCCTGTTTTCATGCGAAATGGCTAAAAGAAATGTTTCAAGTTTGTTACACTCAAACAGTGTCTCCTGTCATATGCTGAACTGGTCGCATTGTGGATTTAGCCAAAAAACATGATTTTGGACAATGTTCATGGAACTCAGCTTAAAACGTACTTGCAGACTTGAAAATCCTTGCCTATTGTAGGGCGCGCCTGTACTTCTAGTGCTGAACGAAAACCAATGATTGTGGATCCTGTTTTCATGCGAAATGGCTAAAAGAAATGTTTCACGTTTGTTACACTCAAACAGTGGCTCCTGTCATATGCTGAACTGGTCGCATTGTGGATTTTGCCTAAAACATGATTTTGGACAATGTTCATGGAACTCAGCTTAAAACGTACTTGCAGACTTGAAAATCCTTGCCTTTTGTAGGGCGCGCCTGTACTTCCAGTGCTGAACGAAAACCAATGATTTTGGATCCTGTTTTCATGCGAAATGGCTAAAATAAATGTTTCAAGTTTGTTACACTCAAACAGTGTCTCCTGTCATATGCTGAACTGGTCGCATTGTGGATTTAGCCTAAAACATGATTTTGGACAATGTTCATGGAACTCAGTTTAAAACGTACTTGCAGACTTGAAAATCCTTGCCTATTGTAGGGCGCGCCTGTACTTCCAGTGCTGAACGAAAACCAATGATTTTGGATCCTGTTTTCATGCGAAATGGCTAAAAGAAATGTTTCAAGTTTGTTACACTCAAACAGTGTCTCCTGTCATATGCTGAACTGGTCGCATTGTGGATTTAGCCAAAAAACATGATTTTGGACAATGTTCATGGAACTCAGCTTAAAACGTACTTGCAGACTTGAAAATCCTTGCCTATTGTAGGGCGCGCCTGTACTTCTAAGTGCTGAACGAAAACCAATGATTGTTGATCCTGTTTTCATGCGAAATGGCTAAAAGAAATGTTTCACGTTTTTTACACTCAAACAGTGTCTCCTGTCATATGCTGAACTGGTCGCATTGTGGATTTAGCCAAAAAACATGATTTTGGACAATGTTCATGGAACTCAGCTTAAAACGTACTTGCAGACTTGAAAATCCTTGCCTATTGTAGAGCGCGCCTGTACTTCTAGTGCTGAACGAAAACCAATGATTGTGGATCCTGTTTTCATGCGAAATGGCTAAAAGAAATGTTTCACGTTTGTTACACTCAAACAGTGGCTCCTGTCATATGCTGAACTGGTCGCATTGTGGATTTTGCCTAAAACATGATTTTGGACAATGTTCATGGAACTCAGTTTAAAACGTACTTGCAGACTTGAAAATCCTTGCCTATTGTAGGGCGCGCCTGTACTTCTAGTGCTGAACGAAAACCAATGATTGTGGATCCTGTTTTCATGCGAAATGGCTAAAAGAAATGTTTCACGTTTGTTACACTCAAACAGTGGCTCCTGTCATATGCTGAACTGGTCGCATTGTGGATTTTGCCTAAAACATGATTTTGGACAATGTTCATGGAACTCAGCTTAAAACGTACTTGCAGACTTGAAAATCCTTGCCTTTTGTAGGGCGCGCCTGTACTTCCAGTGCTGAACGAAAACCAATGATTTTGGATCCTGTTTTCATGCGAAATGGCTAAAAGAAATGTTTCAAGTTTGTTACACTCAAACAGTGTCTCCTGTCATATGCTGAACTGGTCGCATTGTGGATTTAGCCAAAAAACATGATTTTGGACAATGTTCATGGAACTCAGCTTAAAACGTACTTGCAGACTTGAAAATCCTTGCCTATTGTAGGGCGCGCCTGTACTTCCAGTGCTGAACGAAAACCAATGATTTTGGATCCTGTTTTCATGCGAAATGGCTAAAATAAATGTTTCAAGTTTGTTACACTCAAACAGTGTCTCCTGTCATATGCTGAACTGGTCGCATTGTGGATTTAGCCTAAAACATGATTTTGGACAATGTTCATGGAACTCAGTTTAAAACGTACTTGCAGACTTGAAAATCCTTGCCTATTGTAGGGCGAGCCTGTACTTCCAGTGCTGAACGAAAACCAATGATTTTGGATCCTGTTTTCATGCGAAATGGCTAAAAGAAATGTTTCAAGTTTGTTACACTCAAACAGTGTCTCCTGTCATATGCTGAACTGGTCGCATTGTGGATTTAGCCAAAAAACATGATTTTGGACAATGTTCATGGAACTCAGCTTAAAACGTACTTGCAGACTTGAAAATCCTTGCCTATTGTAGGGCGCGCCTGTACTTCCAGTGCTGAACGAAAACCAATGATTTTGGATCCTGTTTTCATGCGAAATGGCTAAAAGAAATGTTTCACGTTTGTTACACTCAAACAGTGTCTCCTGTCATATGCTGAACTGGTCGCATTGTGGATTTAGCCTAAAACATGATTTTGGACAATGTTCATGGAACTCAGTTTAAAACGTACTTGCAGACTTGAAAATCCTTGCCTATTGTAGGGCGCGCCTGTACTTCCAGTGCTGAACGAAAACCAATGATTTTGGATCCTGTTTTCATGCGAAATGGCTAAAAGAAATGTTTCACGTTTGTTACACTCAAACAGTGTCTCCTGTCATATGCTGAACTGGTCGCATTGTGGATTTAGCCTAAAACATGATTTTGGACAATGTTCATGGAACTTAGCTTAAAACGTACTTGCAGACTTGAAAATCCTTGCCTTTTGTAGGGCGCGCCTGTACTTCCAGTGCTGAACGAAAACCAATGATTGTGGATCCTGTTTTCATGCAAAATGTCTAAAAGAAATGTTTCACGTTTGTTACACTCAAACAGTGTCTCCTGTCATATGCTGAACTGGTCGCATTGTGGATTTAGCCTAAAACATGATTTTGGACAATGTTCATGGAACTCAGCTTAAAACGTACTTGCAGACTTGAAAATCCTTGCCTTTTGTAGGGCGCGCCTGTACTTCCAGTGCTGAACGAAAACCAATGATTTTGGATCCTGTTTTCATGCGAAATGGCTAAAAGAAATGTTTCACGTTTGTTACACTCAAACAGTGTCTCCTGTCATATGCTGAACTGGTCGCATTGTGGATTTAGCCTAAAACATGATTTTGGACAATGTTCATGGAACTCAGTTTAAAACGTACTTGCAGACTTGAAAATCCTTGCCTATTGTAGGGCGCGCCTGTACTTCCAGTGCTGAACGAAAACCAATGATTTTGGATCCTGTTTTCATGCGAAATGGCTAAAAGAAATGTTTCAAGTTTGTTACACTCAAACAGTGTCTCCTGTCATATGCTGAACTGGTCGCATTGTGGATTTAGCCAAAAAACATGATTTTGGACAATGTTAATGGAACTCAGCTTAAAACGTACTTGCAGACTTGAAAATCCTTGCCTATTGTAGGGCGCGCCTGTACTTCCAGTGCTGAACGAAAACCAATGATTTTGGATCCTGTTTTCATGCGAAATGGCTAAAAGAAATGTTTCAAGTTTGTTACACTCAAACAGTGTCTCCTGTCATATGCTGAACTGGTCGCATTGTGGATTTAGCCAAAAAACATGATTTTGGACAATGTTCATGGAACTCAGCTTAAAACGTACTTGCAGACTTGAAAATCCTTGCCTATTGTAGGGCGCGCCTGTACTTCTAGTGCTGAACGAAAACCAATGATTGTGGATCCTGTTTTCATGCGAAATGGCTAAAAGAAATGTTTCACGTTTGTTACACTCAAACAGTGGCTCCTGTCATATGCTGAACTGGTCGCATTGTGGATTTTGCCTAAAACATGATTTTGGACAATGTTCATGGAACTCAGCTTAAAACGTACTTGCAGACTTGAAAATCCTTGCCTTTTGTAGGGCGCGCCTGTACTTCCAGTGCTGAACGAAAACCAATGATTTTGGATCCTGTTTTCATGCGAAATGGCTAAAATAAATGTTTCAAGTTTGTTACACTCAAACAGTGTCTCCTGTCATATGCTGAACTGGTCGCATTGTGGATTTAGCCTAAAACATGATTTTGGACAATGTTCATGGAACTCAGTTTAAAACGTACTTGCAGACTTGAAAATCCTTGCCTATTGTAGGGCGCGCCTGTACTTCCAGTGCTGAACGAAAACCAATGATTTTGGATCCTGTTTTCATGCGAAATGGCTAAAAGAAATGTTTCAAGTTTGTTACACTCAAACAGTGTCTCCTGTCATATGCTGAACTGGTCGCATTGTGGATTTAGCCAAAAAACATGATTTTGGACAATGTTCATGGAACTCAGCTTAAAACGTACTTGCAGACTTGAAAATCCTTGCCTATTGTAGGGCGCGCCTGTACTTCTAAGTGCTGAACGAAAACCAATGATTGTTGATCCTGTTTTCATGCGAAATGGCTAAAAGAAATGTTTCACGTTTTTTACACTCAAACAGTGTCTCCTGTCATATGCTGAACTGGTCGCATTGTGGATTTAGCCAAAAAACATGATTTTGGACAATGTTCATGGAACTCAGCTTAAAACGTACTTGCAGACTTGAAAATCCTTGCCTATTGTAGAGCGCGCCTGTACTTCTAGTGCTGAACGAAAACCAATGATTGTGGATCCTGTTTTCATGCGAAATGGCTAAAAGAAATGTTTCACGTTTGTTACACTCAAACAGTGGCTCCTGTCATATGCTGAACTGGTCGCATTGTGGATTTTGCCTAAAACATGATTTTGGACAATGTTCATGGAACTCAGTTTAAAACGTACTTGCAGACTTGAAAATCCTTGCCTATTGTAGGGCGCGCCTGTACTTCTAGTGCTGAACGAAAACCAATGATTGTGGATCCTGTTTTCATGCGAAATGGCTAAAAGAAATGTTTCACGTTTGTTACACTCAAACAGTGGCTCCTGTCATATGCTGAACTGGTCGCATTGTGGATTTTGCCTAAAACATGATTTTGGACAATGTTCATGGAACTCAGCTTAAAACGTACTTGCAGACTTGAAAATCCTTGCCTTTTGTAGGGCGCGCCTGTACTTCCAGTGCTGAACGAAAACCAATGATTTTGGATCCTGTTTTCATGCGAAATGGCTAAAATAAATGTTTCACGTTTTTTACACTCAAACAGTGTCTCCTGTCATATGCTGAACTGGTCGCATTGTGGATTTAGCCAAAAAACATGATTTTGGACAATGTTCATGGAACTCAGCTTAAAACGTACTTGCAGACTTGAAAATCCTTGCCTATTGTAGGGCGCGCCTGTACTTCTAGTGCTGAACGAAAACCAATGATTGTGGATCCTGTTTTCATGCGAAATGGCTAAAAGAAATGTTTCAAGTTTGTTACACTCAAACAGTGTCTCCTGTCATATGCTGAACTGGTCGCATTGTGGATTTTGCCTAAAACATGATTTTGGACAATGTTCATGGAACTCAGCTTAAAACGTACTTGCAGACTTGAAAATCCTTGCCTTTTGTAGGGCGCGCCTGTACTTCCAGTGCTGAACGAAAACCAATGATTTTGGATCCTGTTTTCATGCGAAATGGCTAAAATAAATGTTTCAAGTTTGTTACACTCAAACAGTGTCTCCTGTCATATGCTGAACTGGTCGCATTGTGGATTTAGCCTAAAACATGATTTTGGACAATGTTCATGGAACTCAGTTTAAAACTTACTTGCAGACTTGAAAATCCTTGCCTATTGTAGGGCGCGCCTGTACTTCCAGTGCTGAACGAAAACCAATGATTTTGGATCCTGTTTTCATGCGAAATGGCTAAAAGAAATGTTTAAAGTTTGTTACACTCAAACAGTGTCTCCTGTCATATGCTGAACTGGTCGCATTGTGGATTTAGCCAAAAAACATGATTTTGGACAATGTTCATGGAACTCAGCTTAAAACGTACTTGCAGACTTGAAAATCCTTGCCTATTGTAGGGCGCGCCTGTACTTCTAAGTGCTGAACGAAAACCAATGATTGTGGATCCTGTTTTCATGCGAAATGGCTAAAAGAAATGTTTCACGTTTTTTACACTCAAACAGTGTCTCCTGTCATATGCTGAACTGGTCGCATTGTGGATTTAGCCAAAAAACATGATTTTGGACAATGTTCATGGAACTCAGCTTAAAACGTACTTGCAGACTTGAAAATCCTTGCCTATTGTAGGGCGCGCCTGTACTTCTAGTGCTGAACGAAAACCAATGATTGTGGATCCTGTTTTCATGCGAAATGGCTAAAAGAAATGTTTCAAGTTTGTTACACTCAAACAGTGTCTCCTGTCATATGCTGAACTGGTCGCATTGTGGATTTTGCCTAAAACATGATTTTGGACAATGTTCATGGAACTCAGCTTAAAACGTACTTGCAGACTTGAAAATCCTTGCCTTTTGTAGGGCGCGCCTGTACTTCCAGTGCTGAACGAAAACCAATGATTTTGGATCCTGTTTTCATGCGAAATGGCTAAAATAAATGTTTCAAGTTTGTTACACTCAAACAGTGTCTCCTGTCATATGCTGAACTGGTCGCATTGTGGATTTAGCCTAAAACATGATTTTGGACAATGTTCATGGAACTCAGTTTAAAACTTACTTGCAGACTTGAAAATCCTTGCCTATTGTAGGGCGCGCCTGTACTTCCAGTGCTGAACGAAAACCAATGATTTTGGATCCTGTTTTCATGCGAAATGGCTAAAAGAAATGTTTCAAGTTTGTTACACTCAAACAGTGTCTCCTGTCATATGCTGAACTGGTCGCATTGTGGATTTAGCCAAAAAACATGATTTTGGACAATGTTCATGGAACTCAGCTTAAAACGTACTTGCAGACTTGAAAATCCTTGCCTATTGTAGGGCGCGCCTGTACTTCTAAGTGCTGAACGAAAACCAATGATTGTGGATCCTGTTTTCATGCGAAATGGCTAAAAGAAATGTTTCACGTTTGTTACACTCAAACAGTGTCTCCTGTCATATGCTGAACTGGTCGCATTGTGGATTTAACCTAAAACATGATTTTGGACAATGTTCATGGAACTCAGCTTAAAACGTACTTGCAGACTTGAAAATCCTTGCCTATTGTAGGGCGCGCCTGTACTTCCAGTGCTGAACGAAAACCAATGATTTTGGATCCTGTTTTCATGCGAAATGACTAAAAGAAATGTTTCACGTTTGTTACACTCAAACAGTGTCTCCTGTCATATGCTGAACTGGTCGCATTGTGGATTTAACCTAAAAAATGATTTTGGACAATGTTCATGGAACTCAGCTTAAAACGTACTTGCAGACTTGAAAATCATTGCCTATTGTAGGGCGCGCCTGTACTTCCAGTGCTGAACGAAAACCAATGATTTTGGATCCTGTTTTCATGCGAAATGGCTAAAAGAAATGTTTCACGTTTGTTACACTCAAACAGTGTCTCCTGTCATATGCTGAACTGGTCGCATTGTGGATTTAGCCTAAAACATGATTTTGGACAATGTTCATGGAACTTAGCTTAAAACGTACTTGCAGACTTGAAAATCCTTGCCTTTTGTAGGGCGCGCCTGTACTTCCAGTGCTGAACGAAAACCAATGATTGTGGATCCTGTTTTCATGCGAAATGGCTAAAAGAAATGTTTCACGTTTGTTACACTCAAACAGTGTCTCCTGTCATATGCTGAACTGGTCGCATTGTGGATTTAGCCTAAAACATGATTTTGGACAATGTTCATGGAACTCAGTTTAAAACGTACTTGCAGACTTGAAAATCCTTGCCTATTGTAGGGCGCGCCTGTACTTCCAGTGCTGAACGAAAACCAATGATTTTGGATCCTGTTTTCATGCGAAATGGCTAAAAGAAATGTTTCAAGTTTGTTACACTCAAACAGTGTCTCCTGTCATATGCTGAACTGGTCGCATTGTGGATTTAGCCAAAAAACATGATTTTGGACAATGTTCATGGAACTCAGCTTAAAACGTACTTGCAGACTTGAAAATCCTTGCCTATTGTAGGGCGCGCCTGTACTTCCAGTGCTGAACGAAAACCAATGATTTTGGATCCTGTTTTCATGCGAAATGGCTAAAAGAAATGTTTCAAGTTTGTTACACTCAAACAGTGTCTCCTGTCATATGCTGAACTGGTCGCATTGTGGATTTAGCCAAAAAACATGATTTTGGACAATGTTCATGGAACTCAGCTTAAAACGTACTTGCAGACTTGAAAATCCTTGCCTATTGTAGGGCGCGCCTGTACTTCTAGTGCTGAACGAAAACCAATGATTGTGGATCCTGTTTTCATGCGAAATGGCTAAAAGAAATGTTTCACGTTTGTTACACTCAAACAGTGGCTCCTGTCATATGCTGAACTGGTCGCATTGTGGATTTTGCCTAAAACATGATTTTGGACAATGTTCATGGAACTCAGCTTAAAACGTACTTGCAGACTTGAAAATCCTTGCCTTTTGTAGGGCGCGCCTGTACTTCCAGTGCTGAACGAAAACCAATGATTTTGGATCCTGTTTTCATGCGAAATGGCTAAAATAAATGTTTCAAGTTTGTTACACTCAAACAGTGTCTCCTGTCATATGCTGAACTGGTCGCATTGTGGATTTAGCCTAAAACATGATTTTGGACAATGTTCATGGAACTCAGTTTAAAACGTACTTGCAGACTTGAAAATCCTTGCCTATTGTAGGGCGCGCCTGTACTTCCAGTGCTGAACGAAAACCAATGATTTTGGATCCTGTTTTCATGCGAAATGGCTAAAAGAAATGTTTCAAGTTTGTTACACTCAAACAGTGTCTCCTGTCATATGCTGAACTGGTCGCATTGTGGATTTAGCCAAAAAACATGATTTTGGACAATGTTCATGGAACTCAGCTTAAAACGTACTTGCAGACTTGAAAATCCTTGCCTATTGTAGGGCGCGCCTGTACTTCCAGTGCTGAACGAAAACCAATGATTTTGGATCCTGTTTTCATGCGAAATGGCTAAAAGAAATGTTTCACGTTTGTTACACTCAAACAGTGTCTCCTGTCATATGCTGAACTGGTCGCATTGTGGATTTAGCCTAAAACATGATTTTGGACAATGTTCATGGAACTCAGTTTAAAACGTACTTGCAGACTTGAAAATCCTTGCCTATTGTAGGGCGCGCCTGTACTTCCAGTGCTGAACGAAAACCAATGATTTTGGATCCTGTTTTCATGCGAAATGGCTAAAAGAAATGTTTCACGTTTGTTACACTCAAACAGTGTCTCCTGTCATATGCTGAACTGGTCGCATTGTGGATTTAGCCTAAAACATGATTTTGGACAATGTTCATGGAACTTAGCTTAAAACGTACTTGCAGACTTGAAAATCCTTGCCTTTTGTAGGGCGCGCCTGTACTTCCAGTGCTGAACGAAAACCAATGATTGTGGATCCTGTTTTCATGCAAAATGTCTAAAAGAAATGTTTCACGTTTGTTACACTCAAACAGTGTCTCCTGTCATATGCTGAACTGGTCGCATTGTGGATTTAGCCTAAAACATGATTTTGGACAATGTTCATGGAACTCAGCTTAAAACGTACTTGCAGACTTGAAAATCCTTGCCTTTTGTAGGGCGCGCCTGTACTTCCAGTGCTGAACGAAAACCAATGATTTTGGATCCTGTTTTCATGCGAAATGGCTAAAAGAAATGTTTCACGTTTGTTACACTCAAACAGTGTCTCCTGTCATATGCTGAACTGGTCGCATTGTGGATTTAGCCTAAAACATGATTTTGGACAATGTTCATGGAACTCAGTTTAAAACGTACTTGCAGACTTGAAAATCCTTGCCTATTGTAGGGCGCGCCTGTACTTCCAGTGCTGAACGAAAACCAATGATTTTGGATCCTGTTTTCATGCGAAATGGCTAAAAGAAATGTTTCAAGTTTGTTACACTCAAACAGTGTCTCCTGTCATATGCTGAACTGGTCGCATTGTGGATTTAGCCAAAAAACATGATTTTGGACAATGTTAATGGAACTCAGCTTAAAACGTACTTGCAGACTTGAAAATCCTTGCCTATTGTAGGGCGCGCCTGTACTTCCAGTGCTGAACGAAAACCAATGATTTTGGATCCTGTTTTCATGCGAAATGGCTAAAAGAAATGTTTCAAGTTTGTTACACTCAAACAGTGTCTCCTGTCATATGCTGAACTGGTCGCATTGTGGATTTAGCCAAAAAACATGATTTTGGACAATGTTCATGGAACTCAGCTTAAAACGTACTTGCAGACTTGAAAATCCTTGCCTATTGTAGGGCGCGCCTGTACTTCTAGTGCTGAACGAAAACCAATGATTGTGGATCCTGTTTTCATGCGAAATGGCTAAAAGAAATGTTTCACGTTTGTTACACTCAAACAGTGGCTCCTGTCATATGCTGAACTGGTCGCATTGTGGATTTTGCCTAAAACATGATTTTGGACAATGTTCATGGAACTCAGCTTAAAACGTACTTGCAGACTTGAAAATCCTTGCCTTTTGTAGGGCGCGCCTGTACTTCCAGTGCTGAACGAAAACCAATGATTTTGGATCCTGTTTTCATGCGAAATGGCTAAAATAAATGTTTCAAGTTTGTTACACTCAAACAGTGTCTCCTGTCATATGCTGAACTGGTCGCATTGTGGATTTAGCCTAAAACATGATTTTGGACAATGTTCATGGAACTCAGTTTAAAACGTACTTGCAGACTTGAAAATCCTTGCCTATTGTAGGGCGCGCCTGTACTTCCAGTGCTGAACGAAAACCAATGATTTTGGATCCTGTTTTCATGCGAAATGGCTAAAAGAAATGTTTCAAGTTTGTTACACTCAAACAGTGTCTCCTGTCATATGCTGAACTGGTCGCATTGTGGATTTAGCCAAAAAACATGATTTTGGACAATGTTCATGGAACTCAGCTTAAAACGTACTTGCAGACTTGAAAATCCTTGCCTATTGTAGGGCGCGCCTGTACTTCTAAGTGCTGAACGAAAACCAATGATTGTTGATCCTGTTTTCATGCGAAATGGCTAAAAGAAATGTTTCACGTTTTTTACACTCAAACAGTGTCTCCTGTCATATGCTGAACTGGTCGCATTGTGGATTTAGCCAAAAAACATGATTTTGGACAATGTTCATGGAACTCAGCTTAAAACGTACTTGCAGACTTGAAAATCCTTGCCTATTGTAGGGCGCGCCTGTACTTCTAGTGCTGAACGAAAACCAATGATTGTGGATCCTGTTTTCATGCGAAATGGCTAAAAGAAATGTTTCACGTTTGTTACACTCAAACAGTGGCTCCTGTCATATGCTGAACTGGTCGCATTGTGGATTTTGCCTAAAACATGATTTTGAACAATGTTCATGGAACTCAGCTTAAAACGTACTTGCAGACTTGAAAATCCTTGCCTATTGTAGGGCGCGCCTGTACTTCCAGTGCTGAACGAAAACCAATGATTTTGGATCCTGTTTTCATGCGAAATGGCTAAAAGAAATGTTTCACGTTTGTTACACTCAAACAGTGGCTCCTGTCATATGCTGAACTGGTCGCATTGTGGATTTTGCCTAAAACATGATTTTGGACAATGTTCATGGAACTCAGCTTAAAACGTACTTGCAGACTTGAAAATCCTTGCCTTTTGTAGGGCGCGCCTGTACTTCCAGTGCTGAACGAAAACCAATGATTTTGGATCCTGTTTTCATGCGAAATGGCTAAAATAAATGTTTCAAGTTTGTTACACTCAAACAGTGTCTCCTGTCATATGCTGAACTGGTCGCATTGTGGATTTAGCCTAAAACATGATTTTGGACAATGTTCATGGAACTCAGTTTAAAACGTACTTGCAGACTTGAAAATCCTTGCCTATTGTAGGGCGCGCCTGTACTTCCAGTGCTGAACGAAAACCAATGATTTTGGATCCTGTTTTCATGCGAAATGGCTAAAAGAAATGTTTCAAGTTTGTTACACTCAAACAGTGTCTCCTGTCATATGCTGAACTGGTCGCATTGTGGATTTAGCCAAAAAACATGATTTTGGACAATGTTCATGGAACTCAGCTTAAAACGTACTTGCAGACTTGAAAATCCTTGCCTATTGTAGGGCGCGCCTGTACTTCCAGTGCTGAACGAAAACCAATGATTTTGGATCCTGTTTTCATGCGAAATGGCTAAAAGAAATGTTTCACGTTTGTTACACTCAAACAGTGTCTCCTGTCATATGCTGAACTGGTCGCATTGTGGATTTAGCCTAAAACATGATTTTGGACAATGTTCATGGAACTCAGTTTAAAACGTACTTGCAGACTTGAAAATCCTTGCCTATTGTAGGGCGCGCCTGTACTTCCAGTGCTGAACGAAAACCAATGATTTTGGATCCTGTTTTCATGCGAAATGGCTAAAAGAAATGTTTCACGTTTGTTACACTCAAACAGTGTCTCCTGTCATATGCTGAACTGGTCGCATTGTGGATTTAGCCTAAAACATGATTTTGGACAATGTTCATGGAACTTAGCTTAAAACGTACTTGCAGACTTGAAAATCCTTGCCTTTTGTAGGGCGCGCCTGTACTTCCAGTGCTGAACGAAAACCAATGATTGTGGATCCTGTTTTCATGCAAAATGTCTAAAAGAAATGTTTCACGTTTATTACACTCAAACAGTGTCTCCTGTCATATGCTGAACTGGTCGCATTGTGGATTTAGCCTAAAACATGATTTTGGACAATGTTCATGGAACTCAGCTTAAAACGTACTTGCAGACTTGAAAATCCTTGCCTTTTGTAGGGCGCGCCTGTACTTCCAGTGCTGAACGAAAACCAATGATTTTGGATCCTGTTTTCATGCGAAATGGCTAAAAGAAATGTTTCACGTTTGTTACACTCAAACAGTGTCTCCTGTCATATGCTGAACTGGTCGCATTGTGGATTTAGCCTAAAACATGATTTTGGACAATGTTCATGGAACTCAGTTTAAAACGTACTTGCAGACTTGAAAATCCTTGCCTATTGTAGGGCGCGCCTGTACTTCCAGTGCTGAACGAAAACCAATGATTTTGGATCCTGTTTTCATGCGAAATGGCTAAAAGAAATGTTTCAAGTTTGTTACACTCAAACAGTGTCTCCTGTCATATGCTGAACTGGTCGCATTGTGGATTTAGCCAAAAAACATGATTTTGGACAATGTTCATGGAACTCAGCTTAAAACGTACTTGCAGACTTGAAAATCCTTGCCTATTGTAGGGCGCGCCTGTACTTCCAGTGCTGAACGAAAACCAATGATTTTGGATCCTGTTTTCATGCGAAATGGCTAAAAGAAATGTTTCACGTTTTTTACACTCAAACAGTGTCTCCTGTCATATGCTGAACTGGTCGCATTGTGGATTTAGCCAAAAAACATGATTTTGGACAATGTTCATGGAACTCAGCTTAAAACGTACTTGCAGACTTGAAAATCCTTGCCTATTGTAGGGCGCGCCTGTACTTCTAGTGCTGAACGAAAACCAATGATTGTGGATCCTGTTTTCATGCGAAATGGCTAAAAGAAATGTTTCACGTTTGTTACACTCAAACAGTGGCTCCTGTCATATGCTGAACTGGTCGCATTGTGGATTTAGCCAAAAAACATGATTTTGGACAATGTTCATGGAACTCAGCTTAAAACGTACTTGCAGACTTGAAAATCCTTGCCTATTGTAGGGCGCGCCTGTACTTCCAGTGCTGAACGAAAACCAATGATTTTGGATCCTGTTTTCATGCGAAATGGCTAAAAGAAATGTTTCACGTTTGTTACACTCAAACAGTGGCTCCTGTCATATGCTGAACTGGTCGCATTGTGGATTTTGCCTAAAACATGATTTTGGACAATGTTCATGGAACTCAGCTTAAAACGTACTTGCAGACTTGAAAATCCTTGCCTTTTGTAGGGCGCGCCTGTACTTCCAGTGCTGAACGAAAACCAATGATTTTGGATCCTGTTTTCATGCGAAATGGCTAAAATAAATGTTTCAAGTTTGTTACACTCAAACAGTGTCTCCTGTCATATGCTGAACTGGTCGCATTGTGGATTTAGCCTAAAACATGATTTTGGACAATGTTCATGGAACTCAGTTTAAAACGTACTTGCAGACTTGAAAATCCTTGCCTATTGTAGGGCGCGCCTGTACTTCCAGTGCTGAACGAAAACCAATGATTTTGGATCCTGTTTTCATGCGAAATGGCTAAAAGAAATGTTTCAAGTTTGTTACACTCAAACAGTGTCTCCTGTCATATGCTGAACTGGTCGCATTGTGGATTTAGCCAAAAAACATGATTTTGGACAATGTTCATGGAACTCAGCTTAAAACGTACTTGCAGACTTGAAAATCCTTGCCTATTGTAGGGCGCGCCTGTACTTCCAGTGCTGAACGAAAACCAATGATTTTGGATCCTGTTTTCATGCGAAATGGCTAAAAGAAATGTTTCACGTTTGTTACACTCAAACAGTGTCTCCTGTCATATGCTGAACTGGTCGCATTGTGGATTTAGCCTAAAACATGATTTTGGACAATGTTCATGGAACTCAGTTTAAAACGTACTTGCAGACTTGAAAATCCTTGCCTATTGTAGGGCGCGCCTGTACTTCCAGTGCTGAACGAAAACCAATGATTTTGGATCCTGTTTTCATGCGAAATGGCTAAAAGAAATGTTTCACGTTTGTTACACTCAAACAGTGTCTCCTGTCATATGCTGAACTGGTCGCATTGTGGATTTAGCCTAAAACATGATTTTGGACAATGTTCATGGAACTTAGCTTAAAACGTACTTGCAGACTTGAAAATCCTTGCCTTTTGTAGGGCGCGCCTGTACTTCCAGTGCTGAACGAAAACCAATGATTGTGGATCCTGTTTTCATGCAAAATGTCTAAAAGAAATGTTTCACGTTTGTTACACTCAAACAGTGTCTCCTGTCATATGCTGAACTGGTCGCATTGTGGATTTAGCCTAAAACATGATTTTGGACAATGTTCATGGAACTCAGCTTAAAACGTACTTGCAGACTTGAAAATCCTTGCCTTTTGTAGGGCGCGCCTGTACTTCCAGTGCTGAACGAAAACCAATGATTTTGGATCCTGTTTTCATGCGAAATGGCTAAAAGAAATGTTTCACGTTTGTTACACTCAAACAGTGTCTCCTGTCATATGCTGAACTGGTCGCATTGTGGATTTAGCCTAAAACATGATTTTGGACAATGTTCATGGAACTCAGTTTAAAACGTACTTGCAGACTTGAAAATCCTTGCCTATTGTAGGGCGCGCCTGTACTTCCAGTGCTGAACGAAAACCAATGATTTTGGATCCTGTTTTCATGCGAAATGGCTAAAAGAAATGTTTCAAGTTTGTTACACTCAAACAGTGTCTCCTGTCATATGCTGAACTGGTCGCATTGTGGATTTAGCCAAAAAACATGATTTTGGACAATGTTCATGGAACTCAGCTTAAAACGTACTTGCAGACTTGAAAATCCTTGCCTATTGTAGGGCGCGCCTGTACTTCCAGTGCTGAACGAAAACCAATGATTTTGGATCCTGTTTTCATGCGAAATGGCTAAAAGAAATGTTTCACGTTTTTTACACTCAAACAGTGTCTCCTGTCATATGCTGAACTGGTCGCATTGTGGATTTAGCCAAAAAACATGATTTTGGACAATGTTCATGGAACTCAGCTTAAAACGTACTTGCAGACTTGAAAATCCTTGCCTATTGTAGGGCGCGCCTGTACTTCTAGTGCTGAACGAAAACCAATGATTGTGGATCCTGTTTTCATGCGAAATGGCTAAAAGAAATGTTTCACGTTTGTTACACTCAAACAGTGGCTCCTGTCATATGCTGAACTGGTCGCATTGTGGATTTTGCCTAAAACATGATTTTGGACAATGTTCATGGAACTCAGCTTAAAACGTACTTGCAGACTTGAAAATCCTTGCCTATTGTAGGGCGCGCCTGTACTTCCAGTGCTGAACGAAAACCAATGATTTTGGATCCTGTTTTCATGCGAAATGGCTAAAAGAAATGTTTCAAGTTTGTTACACTCAAACAGTGTCTCCTGTCATATGCTGAACTGGTCGCATTGTGGATTTTGCCTAAAACATGATTTTGGACAATGTTCATGGAACTCAGCTTAAAACGTACTTGCAGACTTGAAAATCCTTGCCTTTTGTAGGGCGCGCCTGTACTTCCAGTGCTGAACGAAAACCAATGATTTTGGATCCTGTTTTCATGCGAAATGGCTAAAATAAATGTTTCACGTTTTTTACACTCAAACAGTGTCTCCTGTCATATGCTGAACTGGTCGCATTGTGGATTTAGCCAAAAAACATGATTTTGGACAATGTTCATGGAACTCAGCTTAAAACGTACTTGCAGACTTGAAAATCCTTGCCTATTGTAGGGCGCGCCTGTACTTCTAGTGCTGAACGAAAACCAATGATTGTGGATCCTGTTTTCATGCGAAATGGCTAAAAGAAATGTTTCAAGTTTGTTACACTCAAACAGTGTCTCCTGTCATATGCTGAACTGGTCGCATTGTGGATTTTGCCTAAAACATGATTTTGGACAATGTTCATGGAACTCAGCTTAAAACGTACTTGCAGACTTGAAAATCCTTGCCTTTTGTAGGGCGCGCCTGTACTTCCAGTGCTGAACGAAAACCAATGATTTTGGATCCTGTTTTCATGCGAAATGGCTAAAATAAATGTTTCAAGTTTGTTACACTCAAACAGTGTCTCCTGTCATATGCTGAACTGGTCGCATTGTGGATTTAGCCTAAAACATGATTTTGGACAATGTTCATGGAACTCAGTTTAAAACTTACTTGCAGACTTGAAAATCCTTGCCTATTGTAGGGCGCGCCTGTACTTCCAGTGCTGAACGAAAACCAATGATTTTGGATCCTGTTTTCATGCGAAATGGCTAAAAGAAATGTTTCAAGTTTGTTACACTCAAACAGTGTCTCCTGTCATATGCTGAACTGGTCGCATTGTGGATTTAGCCAAAAAACATGATTTTGGACAATGTTCATGGAACTCAGCTTAAAACGTACTTGCAGACTTGAAAATCCTTGCCTATTGTAGGGCGCGCCTGTACTTCTAAGTGCTGAACGAAAACCAATGATTGTGGATCCTGTTTTCATGCGAAATGGCTAAAAGAAATGTTTCACGTTTGTTACACTCAAACAGTGTCTCCTGTCATATGCTGAACTGGTCGCATTGTGGATTTAACCTAAAACATGATTTTGGACAATGTTCATGGAACTCAGCTTAAAACGTACTTGCAGACTTGAAAATCCTTGCCTATTGTAGGGCGCGCCTGTACTTCCAGTGCTGAACGAAAACCAATGATTTTGGATCCTGTTTTCATGCGAAATGACTAAAAGAAATGTTTCACGTTTGTTACACTCAAACAGTGTCTCCTGTCATATGCTGAACTGGTCGCATTGTGGATTTAACCTAAAACATGATTTTGGACAATGTTCATGGAACTCAGCTTAAAACGTACTTGCAGACTTGAAAATCATTGCCTATTGTAGGGCGCGCCTGTACTTCCAGTGCTGAACGAAAACCAATGATTTTGGATCCTGTTTTCATGCGAAATGGCTAAAAGAAATGTTTCACGTTTGTTACACTCAAACAGTGTCTCCTGTCATATGCTGAACTGGTCGCATTGTGGATTTAGCCTAAAACATGATTTTGGACAATGTTCATGGAACTTAGCTTAAAACGTACTTGCAGACTTGAAAATCCTTGCCTTTTGTAGGGCGCGCCTGTACTTCCAGTGCTGAACGAAAACCAATGATTGTGGATCCTGTTTTCATGCAAAATGTCTAAAAGAAATGTTTCACGTTTGTTACACTCAAACAGTGTCTCCTGTCATATGCTGAACTGGTCGCATTGTGGATTTAGCCTAAAACATGATTTTGGACAATGTTCATGGAACTCAGCTTAAAACGTACTTGCAGACTTGAAAATCCTTGCCTTTTGTAGGGCGCGCCTGTACTTCCAGTGCTGAACGAAAACCAATGATTTTGGATCCTGTTTTCATGCGAAATGGCTAAAAGAAATGTTTCACGTTTGTTACACTCAAACAGTGGCTCCTGTCATATGCTGAACTGGTCGCATTGTGGATTTTGCCTAAAACATGATTTTGGACAATGTTCATGGAACTCAGCTTAAAACGTACTTGCAGACTTGAAAATCCTTGCCTTTTGTAGGGCGCGCCTGTACTTCCAGTGCTGAACGAAAACCAATGATTTTGGATCCTGTTTTCATGCGAAATGGCTAAAATAAATGTTTCACGTTTTTTACACTCAAACAGTGTCTCCTGTCATATGCTGAACTGGTCGCATTGTGGATTTAGCCAAAAAACATGATTTTGGACAATGTTCATGGAACTCAGCTTAAAACGTACTTGCAGACTTGAAAATCCTTGCCTATTGTAGGGCGCGCCTGTACTTCTAGTGCTGAACGAAAACCAATGATTGTGGATCCTGTTTTCATGCGAAATGGCTAAAAGAAATGTTTCAAGTTTGTTACACTCAAACAGTGTCTCCTGTCATATGCTGAACTGGTCGCATTGTGGATTTTGCCTAAAACATGATTTTGGACAATGTTCATGGAACTCAGCTTAAAACGTACTTGCAGACTTGAAAATCCTTGCCTTTTGTAGGGCGCGCCTGTACTTCCAGTGCTGAACGAAAACCAATGATTTTGGATCCTGTTTTCATGCGAAATGGCTAAAATAAATGTTTCAAGTTTGTTACACTCAAACAGTGTCTCCTGTCATATGCTGAACTGGTCGCATTGTGGATTTAGCCTAAAACATGATTTTGGACAATGTTCATGGAACTCAGTTTAAAACTTACTTGCAGACTTGAAAATCCTTGCCTATTGTAGGGCGCGCCTGTACTTCCAGTGCTGAACGAAAACCAATGATTTTGGATCCTGTTTTCATGCGAAATGGCTAAAAGAAATGTTTCAAGTTTGTTACACTCAAACAGTGTCTCCTGTCATATGCTGAACTGGTCGCATTGTGGATTTAGCCAAAAAACATGATTTTGGACAATGTTCATGGAACTCAGCTTAAAACGTACTTGCAGACTTGAAAATCCTTGCCTATTGTAGGGCGCGCCTGTACTTCTAAGTGCTGAACGAAAACCAATGATTGTGGATCCTGTTTTCATGCGAAATGGCTAAAAGAAATGTTTCACGTTTGTTACACTCAAACAGTGTCTCCTGTCATATGCTGAACTGGTCGCATTGTGGATTTAACCTAAAACATGATTTTGGACAATGTTCATGGAACTCAGCTTAAAACGTACTTGCAGACTTGAAAATCCTTGCCTATTGTAGGGCGCGCCTGTACTTCCAGTGCTGAACGAAAACCAATGATTTTGGATCCTGTTTTCATGCGAAATGACTAAAAGAAATGTTTCACGTTTGTTACACTCAAACAGTGTCTCCTGTCATATGCTGAACTGGTCGCATTGTGGATTTAACCTAAAACATGATTTTGGACAATGTTCATGGAACTCAGCTTAAAACGTACTTGCAGACTTGAAAATCATTGCCTATTGTAGGGCGCGCCTGTACTTCCAGTGCTGAACGAAAACCAATGATTTTGGATCCTGTTTTCATGCGAAATGGCTAAAAGAAATGTTTCACGTTTGTTACACTCAAACAGTGTCTCCTGTCATATGCTGAACTGGTCGCATTGTGGATTTAGCCTAAAACATGATTTTGGACAATGTTCATGGAACTTAGCTTAAAACGTACTTGCAGACTTGAAAATCCTTGCCTTTTGTAGGGCGCGCCTGTACTTCCAGTGCTGAACGAAAACCAATGATTGTGGATCCTGTTTTCATGCAAAATGTCTAAAAGAAATGTTTCACGTTTGTTACACTCAAACAGTGTCTCCTGTCATATGCTGAACTGGTCGCATTGTGGATTTAGCCTAAAACATGATTTTGGACAATGTTCATGGAACTCAGCTTAAAACGTACTTGCAGACTTGAAAATCCTTGCCTTTTGTAGGGCGCGCCTGTACTTCCAGTGCTGAACGAAAACCAATGATTTTGGATCCTGTTTTCATGCGAAATGGCTAAAAGAAATGTTTCACGTTTGTTACACTCAAACAGTGGCTCCTGTCATATGCTGAACTGGTCGCATTGTGGATTTTGCCTAAAACATGATTTTGGACAATGTTCATGGAACTCAGCTTAAAACGTACTTGCAGACTTGAAAATCCTTGCCTTTTGTAGGGCGCGCCTGTACTTCCAGTGCTGAACGAAAACCAATGATTTTGGATCCTGTTTTCATGCGAAATGGCTAAAATAAATGTTTCAAGTTTGTTACACTCAAACAGTGTCTCCTGTCATATGCTGAACTGGTCGCATTGTGGATTTAGCCTAAAACATGATTTTGGACAATGTTCATGGAACTCAGTTTAAAACGTACTTGCAGACTTGAAAATCCTTGCCTATTGTAGGGCGCGCCTGTACTTCCAGTGCTGAACGAAAACCAATGATTTTGGATCCTGTTTTCATGCGAAATGGCTAAAAGAAATGTTTCAAGTTTGTTACACTCAAACAGTGTCTCCTGTCATATGCTGAACTGGTCGCATTGTGGATTTAGCCAAAAAACATGATTTTGGACAATGTTCATGGAACTCAGCTTAAAACGTACTTGCAGACTTGAAAATCCTTGCCTATTGTAGGGCGCGCCTGTACTTCCAGTGCTGAACGAAAACCAATGATTTTGGATCCTGTTTTCATGCGAAATGGCTAAAAGAAATGTTTCACGTTTGTTACACTCAAACAGTGTCTCCTGTCATATGCTGAACTGGTCGCATTGTGGATTTAGCCTAAAACATGATTTTGGACAATGTTCATGGAACTCAGTTTAAAACGTACTTGCAGACTTGAAAATCCTTGCCTATTGTAGGGCGCGCCTGTACTTCCAGTGCTGAACGAAAACCAATGATTTTGGATCCTGTTTTCATGCGAAATGGCTAAAAGAAATGTTTCAAGTTTGTTACACTCAAACAGTGTCTCCTGTCATATGCTGAACTGGTCGCATTGTGGATTTAGCCAAAAAACATGATTTTGGACAATGTTCATGGAACTCAGCTTAAAACGTACTTGCAGACTTGAAAATCCTTGCCTATTGTAGGGCGCGCCTGTACTTCCAGTGCTGAACGAAAACCAATGATTTTGGATCCTGTTTTCATGCGAAATGGCTAAAAGAAATGTTTCACGTTTGTTACACTCAAACAGTGTCTCCTGTCATATGCTGAACTGGTCGCATTGTGGATTTAGCCAAAAAACATGATTTTGGACAATGTTCATGGAACTCAGCTTAAAACGTACTTGCAGACTTGAAAATCCTTGCCTATTGTAGGGCGCGCCTGTACTTCTAGTGCTGAACGAAAACCAATGATTTTGGATCCTGTTTTCATGCGAAATGGCTAAAAGAAATGTTTCACGTTTTTTACACTCAAACAGTGTCTCCTGTCATATGCTGAACTGGTCGCATTGTGGATTTAGCCAAAAAACATGATTTTGGACAATGTTCATGGAACTCAGCTTAAAACGTACTTGCAGACTTGAAAATCCTTGCCTTTTGTAGGGCGCGCCTGTACTTCCAGTGCTGAACGAAAACCAATGATTTTGGATCCTGTTTTCATGCGAAATGGCTAAAATAAATGTTTCAAGTTTGTTACACTCAAACAGTGTCTCCTGTCATATGCTGAACTGGTCGCATTGTGGGTTTAGCCTAAAACATGATTTTGGACAATGTTCATGGAACTCAGTTTAAAACGTACTTGCAGACTTGAAAATCCTTGCCTATTGTAGGGCGCGCCTGTACTTCCAGTGCTGAACGAAAACCAATGATTTTGGATCCTGTTTTCATGCGAAATGGCTAAAAGAAATGTTTCAAGTTTGTTACACTCAAACAGTGTCTCCTGTCATATGCTGAACTGGTCGCATTGTGGATTTAGCCAAAAAACATGATTTTGGACAATGTTCATGGAACTCAGCTTAAAACGTACTTGCAGACTTGAAAATCCTTGCCTATTGTAGGGCGCGCCTGTACTTCCAGTGCTGAACGAAAACCAATGATTTTGGATCCTGTTTTCATGCGAAATGGCTAAAAGAAATGTTTCACGTTTGTTACACTCAAACAGTGTCTCCTGTCATATGCTGAACTGGTCGCATTGTGGATTTAGCCTAAAACATGATTTTGGACAATGTTCATGGAACTCAGTTTAAAACGTACTTGCAGACTTGAAAATCCTTGCCTATTGTAGGGCGCGCCTGTACTTCCAGTGCTGAACGAAAACCAATGATTTTGGATCCTGTTTTCATGCGAAATGGCTAAAAGAAATGTTTCAAGTTTGTTACACTCAAACAGTGTCTCCTGTCATATGCTGAACTGGTCGCATTGTGGATTTAGCCAAAAAACATGATTTTGGACAATGTTCATGGAACTCAGCTTAAAACGTACTTGCAGACTTGAAAATCCTTGCCTATTGTAGGGCGCGCCTGTACTTCCAGTGCTGAACGAAAACCAATGATTTTGGATCCTGTTTTCATGCGAAATGGCTAAAAGAAATGTTTCACGTTTGTTACACTCAAACAGTGTCTCCTGTCATATGCTGAACTGGTCGCATTGTGGATTTAGCCAAAAAACATGATTTTGGACAATGTTCATGGAACTCAGCTTAAAACGTACTTGCAGACTTGAAAATCCTTGCCTATTGTAGGGCGCGCCTGTACTTCTAGTGCTGAACGAAAACCAATGATTGTGGATCCTGTTTTCATGCGAAATGGCTAAAAGAAATGTTTCACGTTTTTTACACTCAAACAGTGTCTCCTGTCATATGCTGAACTGGTCGCATTGTGGATTTAGCCAAAAAACATGATTTTGGACAATGTTCATGGAACTCAGCTTAAAACGTACTTGCAGACTTGAAAATCCTTGCCTATTGTAGGGCGCGCCTGTACTTCTAGTGCTGAACGAAAACCAATGATTGTGGATCCTGTTTTCATGCGAAATGGCTAAAAGAAATGTTTCACGTTTGTTACACTCAAACAGTGGCTCCTGTCATATGCTGAACTGGTCGCATTGTGGATTTTGCCTAAAACATGATTTTGGACAATGTTCATGGAACTCAGCTTAAAACGTACTTGCAGACTTGAAAATCCTTGCCTTTTGTAGGGCGCGCCTGTACTTCCAGTGCTGAACGAAAACCAATGATTTTGGATCCTGTTTTCATGCGAAATGGCTAAAAGAAATGTTTCAAGTTTGTTACACTCAAACAGTGTCTCCTGTCATATGCTGAACTGGTCGCATTGTGGATTTAGCCAAAAAACATGATTTTGGACAATGTTCATGGAACTCAGCTTAAAACGTACTTGCAGACTTGAAAATCCTTGCCTATTGTAGGGCGCGCCTGTACTTCTAAGTGCTGAACGAAAACCAATGATTGTGGATCCTGTTTTCATGCGAAATGGCTAAAAGAAATGTTTCACGTTTGTTACACTCAAACAGTGTCTCCTGTCATATGCTGAACTGGTCGCATTGTGGATTTAACCTAAAACATGATTTTGGACAATGTTCATGGAACTCAGCTTAAAACGTACTTGCAGACTTGAAAATCCTTGCCTATTGTAGGGCGCGCCTGTACTTCCAGTGCTGAACGAAAACCAATGATTTTGGATCCTGTTTTCATGCGAAATGACTAAAAGAAATGTTTCACGTTTGTTACACTCAAACAGTGTCTCCTGTCATATGCTGAACTGGTCGCATTGTGGATTTAACCTAAAACATGATTTTGGACAATGTTCATGGAACTCAGCTTAAAACGTACTTGCAGACTTGAAAATCATTGCCTATTGTAGGGCGCGCCTGTACTTCCAGTGCTGAACGAAAACCAATGATTTTGGATCCTGTTTTCATGCGAAATGGCTAAAAGAAATGTTTCACGTTTGTTACACTCAAACAGTGTCTCCTGTCATATGCTGAACTGGTCGCATTGTGGATTTAGCCTAAAACATGATTTTGGACAATGTTCATGGAACTTAGCTTAAAACGTACTTGCAGACTTGAAAATCCTTGCCTTTTGTAGGGCGCGCCTGTACTTCCAGTGCTGAACGAAAACCAATGATTGTGGATCCTGTTTTCATGCAAAATGTCTAAAAGAAATGTTTCACGTTTGTTACACTCAAACAGTGTCTCCTGTCATATGCTGAACTGGTCGCATTGTGGATTTAGCCTAAAACATGATTTTGGACAATGTTCATGGAACTCAGCTTAAAACGTACTTGCAGACTTGAAAATCCTTGCCTTTTGTAGGGCGCGCCTGTACTTCCAGTGCTGAACGAAAACCAATGATTTTGGATCCTGTTTTCATGCGAAATGGCTAAAAGAAATGTTTCACGTTTGTTACACTCAAACAGTGGCTCCTGTCATATGCTGAACTGGTCGCATTGTGGATTTTGCCTAAAACATGATTTTGGACAATGTTCATGGAACTCAGCTTAAAACGTACTTGCAGACTTGAAAATCCTTGCCTTTTGTAGGGCGCGCCTGTACTTCCAGTGCTGAACGAAAACCAATGATTTTGGATCCTGTTTTCATGCGAAATGGCTAAAATAAATGTTTCAAGTTTGTTACACTCAAACAGTGTCTCCTGTCATATGCTGAACTGGTCGCATTGTGGATTTAGCCTAAAACATGATTTTGGACAATGTTCATGGAACTCAGTTTAAAACGTACTTGCAGACTTGAAAATCCTTGCCTATTGTAGGGCGCGCCTGTACTTCCAGTGCTGAACGAAAACCAATGATTTTGGATCCTGTTTTCATGCGAAATGGCTAAAAGAAATGTTTCAAGTTTGTTACACTCAAACAGTGTCTCCTGTCATATGCTGAACTGGTCGCATTGTGGATTTAGCCAAAAAACATGATTTTGGACAATGTTCATGGAACTCAGCTTAAAACGTACTTGCAGACTTGAAAATCCTTGCCTATTGTAGGGCGCGCCTGTACTTCCAGTGCTGAACGAAAACCAATGATTTTGGATCCTGTTTTCATGCGAAATGGCTAAAAGAAATGTTTCACGTTTGTTACACTCAAACAGTGTCTCCTGTCATATGCTGAACTGGTCGCATTGTGGATTTAGCCTAAAACATGATTTTGGACAATGTTCATGGAACTCAGTTTAAAACGTACTTGCAGACTTGAAAATCCTTGCCTATTGTAGGGCGCGCCTGTACTTCCAGTGCTGAACGAAAACCAATGATTTTGGATCCTGTTTTCATGCGAAATGGCTAAAAGAAATGTTTCAAGTTTGTTACACTCAAACAGTGTCTCCTGTCATATGCTGAACTGGTCGCATTGTGGATTTAGCCAAAAAACATGATTTTGGACAATGTTCATGGAACTCAGCTTAAAACGTACTTGCAGACTTGAAAATCCTTGCCTATTGTAGGGCGCGCCTGTACTTCCAGTGCTGAACGAAAACCAATGATTTTGGATCCTGTTTTCATGCGAAATGGCTAAAAGAAATGTTTCACGTTTGTTACACTCAAACAGTGTCTCCTGTCATATGCTGAACTGGTCGCATTGTGGATTTAGCCAAAAAACATGATTTTGGACAATGTTCATGGAACTCAGCTTAAAACGTACTTGCAGACTTGAAAATCCTTGCCTATTGTAGGGCGCGCCTGTACTTCTAGTGCTGAACGAAAACCAATGATTGTGGATCCTGTTTTCATGCGAAATGGCTAAAAGAAATGTTTCACGTTTTTTACACTCAAACAGTGTCTCCTGTCATATGCTGAACTGGTCGCATTGTGGATTTAGCCAAAAAACATGATTTTGGACAATGTTCATGGAACTCAGCTTAAAACGTACTTGCAGACTTGAAAATCCTTGCCTATTGTAGGGCGCGCCTGTACTTCTAGTGCTGAACGAAAACCAATGATTGTGGATCCTGTTTTCATGCGAAATGGCTAAAAGAAATGTTTCACGTTTGTTACACTCAAACAGTGGCTCCTGTCATATGCTGAACTGGTCGCATTGTGGATTTTGCCTAAAACATGATTTTGGACAATGTTCATGGAACTCAGCTTAAAACGTACTTGCAGACTTGAAAATCCTTGCCTTTTGTAGGGCGCGCCTGTACTTCCAGTGCTGAACGAAAACCAATGATTTTGGATCCTGTTTTCATGCGAAATGGCTAAAATAAATGTTTCAAGTTTGTTACACTCAAACAGTGTCTCCTGTCATATGCTGAACTGGTCGCATTGTGGATTTAGCCTAAAACATGATTTTGGACAATGTTCATGGAACTCAGTTTAAAACGTACTTGCAGACTTGAAAATCCTTGCCTATTGTAGGGCGCGCCTGTACTTCCAGTGCTGAACGAAAACCAATGATTTTGGATCCTGTTTTCATGCGAAATGGCTAAAAGAAATGTTTCAAGTTTGTTACACTCAAACAGTGTCTCCTGTCATATGCTGAACTGGTCGCATTGTGGATTTAGCCAAAAAACATGATTTTGGACAATGTTCATGGAACTCAGCTTAAAACGTACTTGCAGACTTGAAAATCCTTGCCTATTGTAGGGCGCGCCTGTACTTCCAGTGCTGAACGAAAACCAATGATTTTGGATCCTGTTTTCATGCGAAATGGCTAAAAGAAATGTTTCACGTTTGTTACACTCAAACAGTGTCTCCTGTCATATGCTGAACTGGTCGCATTGTGGATTTAGCCTAAAACATGATTTTGGACAATGTTCATGGAACTCAGTTTAAAACGTACTTGCAGACTTGAAAATCCTTGCCTATTGTAGGGCGCGCCTGTACTTCCAGTGCTGAACGAAAACCAATGATTTTGGATCCTGTTTTCATGCGAAATGGCTAAAAGAAATGTTTCACGTTTGTTACACTCAAACAGTGGCTCCTGTCATATGCTGAACTGGTCGCATTGTGGATTTTGCCTAAAACATGATTTTGGACAATGTTCATGGAACTCAGCTTAAAACGTACTTGCAGACTTGAAAATCCTTGCCTTTTGTAGGGCGCGCCTGTACTTCCAGTGCTGAACGAAAACCAATGATTTTGGATCCTGTTTTCATGCGAAATGGCTAAAATAAATGTTTCAAGTTTGTTACACTCAAACAGTGTCTCCTGTCATATGCTGAACTGGTCGCATTGTGGATTTAGCCTAAAACATGATTTTGGACAATGTTCATGGAACTCAGTTTAAAACGTACTTGCAGACTTGAAAATCCTTGCCTATTGTAGGGCGCGCCTGTACTTCCAGTGCTGAACGAAAACCAATGATTTTGGATCCTGTTTTCATGCGAAATGGCTAAAAGAAATGTTTCAAGTTTGTTACACTCAAACAGTGTCTCCTGTCATATGCTGAACTGGTCGCATTGTGGATTTAGCCAAAAAACATGATTTTGGACAATGTTCATGGAACTCAGCTTAAAACGTACTTGCAGACTTGAAAATCCTTGCCTATTGTAGGGCGCGCCTGTACTTCCAGTGCTGAACGAAAACCAATGATTTTGGATCCTGTTTTCATGCGAAATGGCTAAAAGAAATGTTTCACGTTTGTTACACTCAAACAGTGTCTCCTGTCATATGCTGAACTGGTCGCATTGTGGATTTAGCCTAAAACATGATTTTGGACAATGTTCATGGAACTCAGTTTAAAACGTACTTGCAGACTTGAAAATCCTTGCCTATTGTAGGGCGCGCCTGTACTTCCAGTGCTGAACGAAAACCAATGATTTTGGATCCTGTTTTCATGCGAAATGGCTAAAAGAAATGTTTCAAGTTTGTTACACTCAAACAGTGTCTCCTGTCATATGCTGAACTGGTCGCATTGTGGATTTAGCCAAAAAACATGATTTTGGACAATGTTCATGGAACTCAGCTTAAAACGTACTTGCAGACTTGAAAATCCTTGCCTATTGTAGGGCGCGCCTGTACTTCCAGTGCTGAACGAAAACCAATGATTTTGGATCCTGTTTTCATGCGAAATGGCTAAAAGAAATGTTTCACGTTTGTTACACTCAAACAGTGTCTCCTGTCATATGCTGAACTGGTCGCATTGTGGATTTAGCCAAAAAACATGATTTTGGACAATGTTCATGGAACTCAGCTTAAAACGTACTTGCAGACTTGAAAATCCTTGCCTATTGTAGGGCGCGCCTGTACTTCTAGTGCTGAACGAAAACCAATGATTGTGGATCCTGTTTTCATGCGAAATGGCTAAAAGAAATGTTTCACGTTTTTTACACTCAAACAGTGTCTCCTGTCATATGCTGAACTGGTCGCATTGTGGATTTAGCCAAAAAACATGATTTTGGACAATGTTCATGGAACTCAGCTTAAAACGTACTTGCAGACTTGAAAATCCTTGCCTATTGTAGGGCGCGCCTGTACTTCTAGTGCTGAACGAAAACCAATGATTGTGGATCCTGTTTTCATGCGAAATGGCTAAAAGAAATGTTTCACGTTTGTTACACTCAAACAGTGGCTCCTGTCATATGCTGAACTGGTCGCATTGTGGATTTTGCCTAAAACATGATTTTGGACAATGTTCATGGAACTCAGCTTAAAACGTACTTGCAGACTTGAAAATCCTTGCCTTTTGTAGGGCGCGCCTGTACTTCCAGTGCTGAACGAAAACCAATGATTTTGGATCCTGTTTTCATGCGAAATGGCTAAAATAAATGTTTCAAGTTTGTTACACTCAAACAGTGTCTCCTGTCATATGCTGAACTGGTCGCATTGTGGATTTAGCCTAAAACATGATTTTGGACAATGTTCATGGAACTCAGTTTAAAACGTACTTGCAGACTTGAAAATCCTTGCCTATTGTAGGGCGCGCCTGTACTTCCAGTGCTGAACGAAAACCAATGATTTTGGATCCTGTTTTCATGCGAAATGGCTAAAAGAAATGTTTCAAGTTTGTTACACTCAAACAGTGTCTCCTGTCATATGCTGAACTGGTCGCATTGTGGATTTAGCCAAAAAACATGATTTTGGACAATGTTCATGGAACTCAGCTTAAAACGTACTTGCAGACTTGAAAATCCTTGCCTATTGTAGGGCGCGCCTGTACTTCCAGTGCTGAACGAAAACCAATGATTTTGGATCCTGTTTTCATGCGAAATGGCTAAAAGAAATGTTTCACGTTTGTTACACTCAAACAGTGTCTCCTGTCATATGCTGAACTGGTCGCATTGTGGATTTTGCCTAAAACATGATTTTGGACAATGTTCATGGAACTCAGCTTAAAACGTACTTGCAGACTTGAAAATCCTTGCCTATTGTAGGGCGCGCCTGTACTTCCAGTGCTGAACGAAAACCAATGATTTTGGATCCTGTTTTCATGCGAAATGGCTAAAAGAAATGTTTCACGTTTGTTACACTCAAACAGTGTCTCCTGTCATATGCTGAACTGGTCGCATTGTGGATTTAGCCAAAAAACATGATTTTGGACAATGTTCATGGAACTCAGCTTAAAACGTACTTGCAGACTTGAAAATCCTTGCCTATTGTAGGGCGCGCCTGTACTTCTAGTGCTGAACGAAAACCAATGATTGTGGATCCTGTTTTCATGCGAAATGGCTAAAAGAAATGTTTCACGTTTTTTACACTCAAACAGTGTCTCCTGTCATATGCTGAACTGGTCGCATTGTGGATTTAGCCAAAAAACATGATTTTGGACAATGTTCATGGAACTCAGCTTAAAACGTACTTGCAGACTTGAAAATCCTTGCCTATTGTAGGGCGCGCCTGTACTTCTAGTGCTGAACGAAAACCAATGATTGTGGATCCTGTTTTCATGCGAAATGGCTAAAAGAAATGTTTCACGTTTGTTACACTCAAACAGTGGCTCCTGTCATATGCTGAACTGGTCGCATTGTGGATTTTGCCTAAAACATGATTTTGGACAATGTTCATGGAACTCAGCTTAAAACGTACTTGCAGACTTGAAAATCCTTGCCTTTTGTAGGGCGCGCCTGTACTTCCAGTGCTGAACGAAAACCAATGATTTTGGATCCTGTTTTCATGCGAAATGGCTAAAATAAATGTTTCAAGTTTGTTACACTCAAACAGTGTCTCCTGTCATATGCTGAACTGGTCGCATTGTGGATTTAGCCTAAAACATGATTTTGGACAATGTTCATGGAACTCAGTTTAAAACGTACTTGCAGACTTGAAAATCCTTGCCTATTGTAGGGCGCGCCTGTACTTCCAGTGCTGAACGAAAACCAATGATTTTGGATCCTGTTTTCATGCGAAATGGCTAAAAGAAATGTTTCAAGTTTGTTACACTCAAACAGTGTCTCCTGTCATATGCTGAACTGGTCGCATTGTGGATTTAGCCAAAAAACATGATTTTGGACAATGTTCATGGAACTCAGCTTAAAACGTACTTGCAGACTTGAAAATCCTTGCCTATTGTAGGGCGCGCCTGTACTTCCAGTGCTGAACGAAAACCAATGATTTTGGATCCTGTTTTCATGCGAAATGGCTAAAAGAAATGTTTCACGTTTGTTACACTCAAACAGTGTCTCCTGTCATATGCTGAACTGGTCGCATTGTGGATTTAGCCTAAAACATGATTTTGGACAATGTTCATGGAACTCAGTTTAAAACGTACTTGCAGACTTGAAAATCCTTGCCTATTGTAGGGCGCGCCTGTACTTCCAGTGCTGAACGAAAACCAATGATTTTGGATCCTGTTTTCATGCGAAATGGCTAAAAGAAATGTTTCACGTTTGTTACACTCAAACAGTGGCTCCTGTCATATGCTGAACTGGTCGCATTGTGGATTTTGCCTAAAACATGATTTTGGACAATGTTCATGGAACTCAGCTTAAAACGTACTTGCAGACTTGAAAATCCTTGCCTTTTGTAGGGCGCGCCTGTACTTCCAGTGCTGAACGAAAACCAATGATTTTGGATCCTGTTTTCATGCGAAATGGCTAAAATAAATGTTTCAAGTTTGTTACACTCAAACAGTGTCTCCTGTCATATGCTGAACTGGTCGCATTGTGGATTTAGCCTAAAACATGATTTTGGACAATGTTCATGGAACTCAGTTTAAAACGTACTTGCAGACTTGAAAATCCTTGCCTATTGTAGGGCGCGCCTGTACTTCCAGTGCTGAACGAAAACCAATGATTTTGGATCCTGTTTTCATGCGAAATGGCTAAAAGAAATGTTTCAAGTTTGTTACACTCAAACAGTGTCTCCTGTCATATGCTGAACTGGTCGCATTGTGGATTTAGCCAAAAAACATGATTTTGGACAATGTTCATGGAACTCAGCTTAAAACGTACTTGCAGACTTGAAAATCCTTGCCTATTGTAGGGCGCGCCTGTACTTCCAGTGCTGAACGAAAACCAATGATTTTGGATCCTGTTTTCATGCGAAATGGCTAAAAGAAATGTTTCACGTTTGTTACACTCAAACAGTGTCTCCTGTCATATGCTGAACTGGTCGCATTGTGGATTTAGCCTAAAACATGATTTTGGACAATGTTCATGGAACTCAGTTTAAAACGTACTTGCAGACTTGAAAATCCTTGCCTATTGTAGGGCGCGCCTGTACTTCCAGTGCTGAACGAAAACCAATGATTTTGGATCCTGTTTTCATGCGAAATGGCTAAAAGAAATGTTTCAAGTTTGTTACACTCAAACAGTGTCTCCTGTCATATGCTGAACTGGTCGCATTGTGGATTTAGCCAAAAAACATGATTTTGGACAATGTTCATGGAACTCAGCTTAAAACGTACTTGCAGACTTGAAAATCCTTGCCTATTGTAGGGCGCGCCTGTACTTCCAGTGCTGAACGAAAACCAATGATTTTGGATCCTGTTTTCATGCGAAATGGCTAAAAGAAATGTTTCACGTTTGTTACACTCAAACAGTGTCTCCTGTCATATGCTGAACTGGTCGCATTGTGGATTTAGCCAAAAAACATGATTTTGGACAATGTTCATGGAACTCAGCTTAAAACGTACTTGCAGACTTGAAAATCCTTGCCTATTGTAGGGCGCGCCTGTACTTCTAGTGCTGAACGAAAACCAATGATTGTGGATCCTGTTTTCATGCGAAATGGCTAAAAGAAATGTTTCACGTTTTTTACACTCAAACAGTGTCTCCTGTCATATGCTGAACTGGTCGCATTGTGGATTTAGCCAAAAAACATGATTTTGGACAATGTTCATGGAACTCAGCTTAAAACGTACTTGCAGACTTGAAAATCCTTGCCTATTGTAGGGCGCGCCTGTACTTCTAGTGCTGAACGAAAACCAATGATTGTGGATCCTGTTTTCATGCGAAATGGCTAAAAGAAATGTTTCACGTTTGTTACACTCAAACAGTGGCTCCTGTCATATGCTGAACTGGTCGCATTGTGGATTTTGCCTAAAACATGATTTTGGACAATGTTCATGGAACTCAGCTTAAAACGTACTTGCAGACTTGAAAATCCTTGCCTTTTGTAGGGCGCGCCTGTACTTCCAGTGCTGAACGAAAACCAATGATTTTGGATCCTGTTTTCATGCGAAATGGCTAAAATAAATGTTTCAAGTTTGTTACACTCAAACAGTGTCTCCTGTCATATGCTGAACTGGTCGCATTGTGGATTTAGCCTAAAACATGATTTTGGACAATGTTCATGGAACTCAGTTTAAAACGTACTTGCAGACTTGAAAATCCTTGCCTATTGTAGGGCGCGCCTGTACTTCCAGTGCTGAACGAAAACCAATGATTTTGGATCCTGTTTTCATGCGAAATGGCTAAAAGAAATGTTTCAAGTTTGTTACACTCAAACAGTGTCTCCTGTCATATGCTGAACTGGTCGCATTGTGGATTTAGCCAAAAAACATGATTTTGGACAATGTTCATGGAACTCAGCTTAAAACGTACTTGCAGACTTGAAAATCCTTGCCTATTGTAGGGCGCGCCTGTACTTCCAGTGCTGAACGAAAACCAATGATTTTGGATCCTGTTTTCATGCGAAATGGCTAAAAGAAATGTTTCACGTTTGTTACACTCAAACAGTGTCTCCTGTCATATGCTGAACTGGTCGCATTGTGGATTTAGCCTAAAACATGATTTTGGACAATGTTCATGGAACTCAGTTTAAAACGTACTTGCAGACTTGAAAATCCTTGCCTATTGTAGGGCGCGCCTGTACTTCCAGTGCTGAACGAAAACCAATGATTTTGGATCCTGTTTTCATGCGAAATGGCTAAAAGAAATGTTTCACGTTTGTTACACTCAAACAGTGTCTCCTGTCATATGCTGAACTGGTCGCATTGTGGATTTAGCCTAAAACATGATTTTGGACAATGTTCATGGAACTTAGCTTAAAACGTACTTGCAGACTTGAAAATCCTTGCCTTTTGTAGGGCGCGCCTGTACTTCCAGTGCTGAACGAAAACCAATGATTGTGGATCCTGTTTTCATGCAAAATGTCTAAAAGAAATGTTTCACGTTTGTTACACTCAAACAGTGTCTCCTGTCATATGCTGAACTGGTCGCATTGTGGATTTAGCCTAAAACATGATTTTGGACAATGTTCATGGAACTCAGCTTAAAACGTACTTGCAGACTTGAAAATCCTTGCCTTTTGTAGGGCGCGCCTGTACTTCCAGTGCTGAACGAAAACCAATGATTTTGGATCCTGTTTTCATGCGAAATGGCTAAAAGAAATGTTTCACGTTTGTTACACTCAAACAGTGTCTCCTGTCATATGCTGAACTGGTCGCATTGTGGATTTAGCCTAAAACATGATTTTGGACAATGTTCATGGAACTCAGTTTAAAACGTACTTGCAGACTTGAAAATCCTTGCCTATTGTAGGGCGCGCCTGTACTTCCAGTGCTGAACGAAAACCAATGATTTTGGATCCTGTTTTCATGCGAAATGGCTAAAAGAAATGTTTCAAGTTTGTTACACTCAAACAGTGTCTCCTGTCATATGCTGAACTGGTCGCATTGTGGATTTAGCCAAAAAACATGATTTTGGACAATGTTCATGGAACTCAGCTTAAAACGTACTTGCAGACTTGAAAATCCTTGCCTATTGTAGGGCGCGCCTGTACTTCCAGTGCTGAACGAAAACCAATGATTTTGGATCCTGTTTTCATGCGAAATGGCTAAAATAAATGTTTCAAGTTTGTTACACTCAAACAGTGTCTCCTGTCATATGCTGAACTGGTCGCATTGTGGATTTAGCCTAAAACATGATTTTGGACAATGTTCATGGAACTCAGTTTAAAACGTACTTGCAGACTTGAAAATCCTTGCCTATTGTAGGGCGCGCCTGTACTTCCAGTGCTGAACGAAAACCAATGATTTTGGATCCTGTTTTCATGCGAAATGGCTAAAAGAAATGTTTCAAGTTTGTTACACTCAAACAGTGTCTCCTGTCATATGCTGAACTGGTCGCATTGTGGATTTAGCCAAAAAACATGATTTTGGACAATGTTCATGGAACTCAGCTTAAAACGTACTTGCAGACTTGAAAATCCTTGCCTATTGTAGGGCGCGCCTGTACTTCCAGTGCTGAACGAAAACCAATGATTTTGGATCCTGTTTTCATGCGAAATGGCTAAAAGAAATGTTTCACGTTTGTTACACTCAAACAGTGTCTCCTGTCATATGCTGAACTGGTCGCATTGTGGATTTAGCCTAAAACATGATTTTGGACAATGTTCATGGAACTCAGTTTAAAACGTACTTGCAGACTTGAAAATCCTTGCCTATTGTAGGGCGCGCCTGTACTTCCAGTGCTGAACGAAAACCAATGATTTTGGATCCTGTTTTCATGCGAAATGGCTAAAAGAAATGTTTCAAGTTTGTTACACTCAAACAGTGTCTCCTGTCATATGCTGAACTGGTCGCATTGTGGATTTAGCCAAAAAACATGATTTTGGACAATGTTCATGGAACTCAGCTTAAAACGTACTTGCAGACTTGAAAATCCTTGCCTATTGTAGGGCGCGCCTGTACTTCCAGTGCTGAACGAAAACCAATGATTTTGGATCCTGTTTTCATGCGAAATGGCTAAAATAAATGTTTCAAGTTTGTTACACTCAAACAGTGTCTCCTGTCATATGCTGAACTGGTCGCATTGTGGATTTAGCCTAAAACATGATTTTGGACAATGTTCATGGAACTCAGTTTAAAACGTACTTGCAGACTTGAAAATCCTTGCCTATTGTAGGGCGCGCCTGTACTTCCAGTGCTGAACGAAAACCAATGATTTTGGATCCTGTTTTCATGCGAAATTGCTAAAAGAAATGTTTCAAGTTTGTTACACTCAAACAGTGTCTCCTGTCATATGCTGAACTGGTCGCATTGTGGATTTAGCCAAAAAACATGATTTTGGACAATGTTCATGGAACTCAGCTTAAAACGTACTTGCAGACTTGAAAATCCTTGCCTATTGTAGGGCGCGCCTGTACTTCCAGTGCTGAACGAAAACCAATGATTTTGGATCCTGTTTTCATGCGAAATGGCTAAAAGAAATGTTTCACGTTTGTTACACTCAAACAGTGTCTCCTGTCATATGCTGAACTGGTCGCATTGTGGATTTAGCCTAAAACATGATTTTGGACAATGTTCATGGAACTCAGTTTAAAACGTACTTGCAGACTTGAAAATCCTTGCCTATTGTAGGGCGCGCCTGTACTTCCAGTGCTGAACGAAAACCAATGATTTTGGATCCTGTTTTCATGCGAAATGGCTAAAAGAAATGTTTCAAGTTTGTTACACTCAAACAGTGTCTCCTGTCATATGCTGAACTGGTCGCATTGTGGATTTAGCCAAAAAACATGATTTTGGACAATGTTCATGGAACTCAGCTTAAAACGTACTTGCAGACTTGAAAATCCTTGCCTATTGTAGGGCGCGCCTGTACTTCCAGTGCTGAACGAAAACCAATGATTTTGGATCCTGTTTTCATGCGAAATGGCTAAAAGAAATGTTTCACGTTTGTTACACTCAAACAGTGTCTCCTGTCATATGCTGAACTGGTCGCATTGTGGATTTAGCCAAAAAACATGATTTTGGACAATGTTCATGGAACTCAGCTTAAAACGTACTTGCAGACTTGAAAATCCTTGCCTATTGTAGGGCGCGCCTGTACTTCTAGTGCTGAACGAAAACCAATGATTGTGGATCCTGTTTTCATGCGAAATGGCTAAAAGAAATGTTTCACGTTTTTTACACTCAAACAGTGTCTCCTGTCATATGCTGAACTGGTCGCATTGTGGATTTAGCCAAAAAACATGATTTTGGACAATGTTCATGGAACTCAGCTTAAAACGTACTTGCAGACTTGAAAATCCTTGCCTATTGTAGGGCGCGCCTGTACTTCTAGTGCTGAACGAAAACCAATGATTGTGGATCCTGTTTTCATGCGAAATGGCTAAAAGAAATGTTTCACGTTTGTTACACTCAAACAGTGGCTCCTGTCATATGCTGAACTGGTCGCATTGTGGATTTTGCCTAAAACATGATTTTGGACAATGTTCATGGAACTCAGCTTAAAACGTACTTGCAGACTTGAAAATCCTTGCCTTTTGTAGGGCGCGCCTGTACTTCCAGTGCTGAACGAAAACCAATGATTTTGGATCCTGTTTTCATGCGAAATGGCTAAAATAAATGTTTCAAGTTTGTTACACTCAAACAGTGTCTCCTGTCATATGCTGAACTGGTCGCATTGTGGATTTAGCCTAAAACATGATTTTGGACAATGTTCATGGAACTCAGTTTAAAACGTACTTGCAGACTTGAAAATCCTTGCCTATTGTAGGGCGCGCCTGTACTTCTAGTGCTGAACGAAAACCAATGATTGTGGATCCTGTTTTCATGCGAAATGGCTAAAAGAAATGTTTCACGTTTTTTACACTCAAACAGTGTCTCCTGTCATATGCTGAACTGGTCGCATTGTGGATTTAGCCAAAAAACATGATTTTGGACAATGTTCATGGAACTCAGCTTAAAACGTACTTGCAGACTTGAAAATCCTTGCCTATTGTAGGGCGCGCCTGTACTTCTAGTGCTGAACGAAAACCAATGATTGTGGATCCTGTTTTCATGCGAAATGGCTAAAAGAAATGTTTCACGTTTGTTACACTCAAACAGTGGCTCCTGTCATATGCTGAACTGGTCGCATTGTGGATTTTGCCTAAAACATGATTTTGGACAATGTTCATGGAACTCAGCTTAAAACGTACTTGCAGACTTGAAAATCCTTGCCTTTTGTAGGGCGCGCCTGTACTTCCAGTGCTGAACGAAAACCAATGATTTTGGATCCTGTTTTCATGCGAAATGGCTAAAATAAATGTTTCAAGTTTGTTACACTCAAACAGTGTCTCCTGTCATATGCTGAACTGGTCGCATTGTGGATTTAGCCTAAAACATGATTTTGGACAATGTTCATGGAACTCAGTTTAAAACGTACTTGCAGACTTGAAAATCCTTGCCTATTGTAGGGCGCGCCTGTACTTCCAGTGCTGAACGAAAACCAATGATTTTGGATCCTGTTTTCATGCGAAATGGCTAAAAGAAATGTTTCAAGTTTGTTACACTCAAACAGTGTCTCCTGTCATATGCTGAACTGGTCGCATTGTGGATTTAGCCAAAAAACATGATTTTGGACAATGTTCATGGAACTCAGCTTAAAACGTACTTGCAGACTTGAAAATCCTTGCCTATTGTAGGGCGCGCCTGTACTTCCAGTGCTGAACGAAAACCAATGATTTTGGATCCTGTTTTCATGCGAAATGGCTAAAAGAAATGTTTCACGTTTGTTACACTCAAACAGTGTCTCCTGTCATATGCTGAACTGGTCGCATTGTGGATTTAGCCTAAAACATGATTTTGGACAATGTTCATGGAACTCAGCTTAAAACGTACTTGCAGACTTGAAAATCCTTGCCTATTGTAGGGCGCGCCTGTACTTCCAGTGCTGAACGAAAACCAATGATTTTGGATCCTGTTTTCATGCGAAATGGCTAAAAGAAATGTTTCACGTTTGTTACACTCAAACAGTGTCTCCTGTCATATGCTGAACTGGTCGCATTGTGGATTTAGCCAAAAAACATGATTTTGGACAATGTTCATGGAACTCAGCTTAAAACGTACTTGCAGACTTGAAAATCCTTGCCTATTGTAGGGCGCGCCTGTACTTCTAGTGCTGAACGAAAACCAATGATTGTGGATCCTGTTTTCATGCGAAATGGCTAAAAGAAATGTTTCACGTTTTTTACACTCAAACAGTGTCTCCTGTCATATGCTGAACTGGTCGCATTGTGGATTTAGCCAAAAAACATGATTTTGGACAATGTTCATGGAACTCAGCTTAAAACGTACTTGCAGACTTGAAAATCCTTGCCTATTGTAGGGCGCGCCTGTACTTCTAGTGCTGAACGAAAACCAATGATTGTGGATCCTGTTTTCATGCGAAATGGCTAAAAGAAATGTTTCACGTTTGTTACACTCAAACAGTGGCTCCTGTCATATGCTGAACTGGTCGCATTGTGGATTTTGCCTAAAACATGATTTTGGACAATGTTCATGGAACTCAGCTTAAAACGTACTTGCAGACTTGAAAATCCTTGCCTTTTGTAGGGCGCGCCTGTACTTCCAGTGCTGAACGAAAACCAATGATTTTGGATCCTGTTTTCATGCGAAATGGCTAAAATAAATGTTTCAAGTTTGTTACACTCAAACAGTGTCTCCTGTCATATGCTGAACTGGTCGCATTGTGGATTTAGCCTAAAACATGATTTTGGACAATGTTCATGGAACTCAGTTTAAAACGTACTTGCAGACTTGAAAATCCTTGCCTATTGTAGGGCGCGCCTGTACTTCCAGTGCTGAACGAAAACCAATGATTTTGGATCCTGTTTTCATGCGAAATGGCTAAAATAAATGTTTCAAGTTTGTTACACTCAAACAGTGTCTCCTGTCATATGCTGAACTGGTCGCATTGTGGATTTAGCCTAAAACATGATTTTGGACAATGTTCATGGAACTCAGTTTAAAACGTACTTGCAGACTTGAAAATCCTTGCCTATTGTAGGGCGCGCCTGTACTTCCAGTGCTGAACGAAAACCAATGATTTTGGATCCTGTTTTCATGCGAAATGGCTAAAAGAAATGTTTCAAGTTTGTTACACTCAAACAGTGTCTCCTGTCATATGCTGAACTGGTCGCATTGTGGATTTAGCCAAAAAACATGATTTTGGACAATGTTCATGGAACTCAGCTTAAAACGTACTTGCAGACTTGAAAATCCTTGCCTATTGTAGGGCGCGCCTGTACTTCCAGTGCTGAACGAAAACCAATGATTTTGGATCCTGTTTTCATGCGAAATGGCTAAAAGAAATGTTTCACGTTTGTTACACTCAAACAGTGTCTCCTGTCATATGCTGAACTGGTCGCATTGTGGATTTAGCCTAAAACATGATTTTGGACAATGTTCATGGAACTCAGTTTAAAACGTACTTGCAGACTTGAAAATCCTTGCCTATTGTAGGGCGCGCCTGTACTTCCAGTGCTGAACGAAAACCAATGATTTTGGATCCTGTTTTCATGCGAAATGGCTAAAAGAAATGTTTCACGTTTGTTACACTCAAACAGTGGCTCCTGTCATATGCTGAACTGGTCGCATTGTGGATTTTGCCTAAAACATGATTTTGGACAATGTTCATGGAACTCAGCTTAAAACGTACTTGCAGACTTGAAAATCCTTGCCTTTTGTAGGGCGCGCCTGTACTTCCAGTGCTGAACGAAAACCAATGATTTTGGATCCTGTTTTCATGCGAAATGGCTAAAATAAATGTTTCAAGTTTGTTACACTCAAACAGTGTCTCCTGTCATATGCTGAACTGGTCGCATTGTGGATTTAGCCTAAAACATGATTTTGGACAATGTTCATGGAACTCAGTTTAAAACGTACTTGCAGACTTGAAAATCCTTGCCTATTGTAGGGCGCGCCTGTACTTCCAGTGCTGAACGAAAACCAATGATTTTGGATCCTGTTTTCATGCGAAATGGCTAAAAGAAATGTTTCAAGTTTGTTACACTCAAACAGTGTCTCCTGTCATATGCTGAACTGGTCGCATTGTGGATTTAGCCAAAAAACATGATTTTGGACAATGTTCATGGAACTCAGCTTAAAACGTACTTGCAGACTTGAAAATCCTTGCCTATTGTAGGGCGCGCCTGTACTTCCAGTGCTGAACGAAAACCAATGATTTTGGATCCTGTTTTCATGCGAAATGGCTAAAAGAAATGTTTCACGTTTGTTACACTCAAACAGTGTCTCCTGTCATATGCTGAACTGGTCGCATTGTGGATTTAGCCTAAAACATGATTTTGGACAATGTTCATGGAACTCAGTTTAAAACGTACTTGCAGACTTGAAAATCCTTGCCTATTGTAGGGCGCGCCTGTACTTCCAGTGCTGAACGAAAACCAATGATTTTGGATCCTGTTTTCATGCGAAATGGCTAAAAGAAATGTTTCAAGTTTGTTACACTCAAACAGTGTCTCCTGTCATATGCTGAACTGGTCGCATTGTGGATTTAGCCAAAAAACATGATTTTGGACAATGTTCATGGAACTCAGCTTAAAACGTACTTGCAGACTTGAAAATCCTTGCCTATTGTAGGGCGCGCCTGTACTTCCAGTGCTGAACGAAAACCAATGATTTTGGATCCTGTTTTCATGCGAAATGGCTAAAAGAAATGTTTCACGTTTGTTACACTCAAACAGTGTCTCCTGTCATATGCTGAACTGGTCGCATTGTGGATTTAGCCAAAAAACATGATTTTGGACAATGTTCATGGAACTCAGCTTAAAACGTACTTGCAGACTTGAAAATCCTTGCCTATTGTAGGGCGCGCCTGTACTTCTAGTGCTGAACGAAAACCAATGATTGTGGATCCTGTTTTCATGCGAAATGGCTAAAAGAAATGTTTCACGTTTTTTACACTCAAACAGTGTCTCCTGTCATATGCTGAACTGGTCGCATTGTGGATTTAGCCAAAAAACATGATTTTGGACAATGTTCATGGAACTCAGCTTAAAACGTACTTGCAGACTTGAAAATCCTTGCCTATTGTAGGGCGCGCCTGTACTTCTAGTGCTGAACGAAAACCAATGATTGTGGATCCTGTTTTCATGCGAAATGGCTAAAAGAAATGTTTCACGTTTGTTACACTCAAACAGTGGCTCCTGTCATATGCTGAACTGGTCGCATTGTGGATTTTGCCTAAAACATGATTTTGGACAATGTTCATGGAACTCAGCTTAAAACGTACTTGCAGACTTGAAAATCCTTGCCTTTTGTAGGGCGCGCCTGTACTTCCAGTGCTGAACGAAAACCAATGATTTTGGATCCTGTTTTCATGCGAAATGGCTAAAATAAATGTTTCAAGTTTGTTACACTCAAACAGTGTCTCCTGTCATATGCTGAACTGGTCGCATTGTGGATTTAGCCTAAAACATGATTTTGGACAATGTTCATGGAACTCAGTTTAAAACGTACTTGCAGACTTGAAAATCCTTGCCTATTGTAGGGCGCGCCTGTACTTCCAGTGCTGAACGAAAACCAATGATTTTGGATCCTGTTTTCATGCGAAATGGCTAAAAGAAATGTTTCAAGTTTGTTACACTCAAACAGTGTCTCCTGTCATATGCTGAACTGGTCGCATTGTGGATTTAGCCAAAAAACATGATTTTGGACAATGTTCATGGAACTCAGCTTAAAACGTACTTGCAGACTTGAAAATCCTTGCCTATTGTAGGGCGCGCCTGTACTTCCAGTGCTGAACGAAAACCAATGATTTTGGATCCTGTTTTCATGCGAAATGGCTAAAAGAAATGTTTCACGTTTGTTACACTCAAACAGTGTCTCCTGTCATATGCTGAACTGGTCGCATTGTGGATTTAGCCTAAAACATGATTTTGGACAATGTTCATGGAACTCAGTTTAAAACGTACTTGCAGACTTGAAAATCCTTGCCTATTGTAGGGCGCGCCTGTACTTCCAGTGCTGAACGAAAACCAATGATTTTGGATCCTGTTTTCATGCGAAATGGCTAAAAGAAATGTTTCACGTTTGTTACACTCAAACAGTGTCTCCTGTCATATGCTGAACTGGTCGCATTGTGGATTTAGCCTAAAACATGATTTTGGACAATGTTCATGGAACTTAGCTTAAAACGTACTTGCAGACTTGAAAATCCTTGCCTTTTGTAGGGCGCGCCTGTACTTCCAGTGCTGAACGAAAACCAATGATTGTGGATCCTGTTTTCATGCAAAATGTCTAAAAGAAATGTTTCACGTTTGTTACACTCAAACAGTGTCTCCTGTCATATGCTGAACTGGTCGCATTGTGGATTTAGCCTAAAACATGATTTTGGACAATGTTCATGGAACTCAGCTTAAAACGTACTTGCAGACTTGAAAATCCTTGCCTTTTGTAGGGCGCGCCTGTACTTCCAGTGCTGAACGAAAACCAATGATTTTGGATCCTGTTTTCATGCGAAATGGCTAAAAGAAATGTTTCACGTTTGTTACACTCAAACAGTGTCTCCTGTCATATGCTGAACTGGTCGCATTGTGGATTTAGCCTAAAACATGATTTTGGACAATGTTCATGGAACTCAGTTTAAAACGTACTTGCAGACTTGAAAATCCTTGCCTATTGTAGGGCGCGCCTGTACTTCCAGTGCTGAACGAAAACCAATGATTTTGGATCCTGTTTTCATGCGAAATGGCTAAAAGAAATGTTTCAAGTTTGTTACACTCAAACAGTGTCTCCTGTCATATGCTGAACTGGTCGCATTGTGGATTTAGCCAAAAAACATGATTTTGGACAATGTTCATGGAACTCAGCTTAAAACGTACTTGCAGACTTGAAAATCCTTGCCTATTGTAGGGCGCGCCTGTACTTCCAGTGCTGAACGAAAACCAATGATTTTGGATCCTGTTTTCATGCGAAATGGCTAAAATAAATGTTTCAAGTTTGTTACACTCAAACAGTGTCTCCTGTCATATGCTGAACTGGTCGCATTGTGGATTTAGCCTAAAACATGATTTTGGACAATGTTCATGGAACTCAGTTTAAAACGTACTTGCAGACTTGAAAATCCTTGCCTATTGTAGGGCGCGCCTGTACTTCCAGTGCTGAACGAAAACCAATGATTTTGGATCCTGTTTTCATGCGAAATGGCTAAAAGAAATGTTTCAAGTTTGTTACACTCAAACAGTGTCTCCTGTCATATGCTGAACTGGTCGCATTGTGGATTTAGCCAAAAAACATGATTTTGGACAATGTTCATGGAACTCAGCTTAAAACGTACTTGCAGACTTGAAAATCCTTGCCTATTGTAGGGCGCGCCTGTACTTCCAGTGCTGAACGAAAACCAATGATTTTGGATCCTGTTTTCATGCGAAATGGCTAAAAGAAATGTTTCACGTTTGTTACACTCAAACAGTGTCTCCTGTCATATGCTGAACTGGTCGCATTGTGGATTTAGCCTAAAACATGATTTTGGACAATGTTCATGGAACTCAGTTTAAAACGTACTTGCAGACTTGAAAATCCTTGCCTATTGTAGGGCGCGCCTGTACTTCCAGTGCTGAACGAAAACCAATGATTTTGGATCCTGTTTTCATGCGAAATGGCTAAAAGAAATGTTTCAAGTTTGTTACACTCAAACAGTGTCTCCTGTCATATGCTGAACTGGTCGCATTGTGGATTTAGCCAAAAAACATGATTTTGGACAATGTTCATGGAACTCAGCTTAAAACGTACTTGCAGACTTGAAAATCCTTGCCTATTGTAGGGCGCGCCTGTACTTCCAGTGCTGAACGAAAACCAATGATTGTGGATCCTGTTTTCATGCGAAATGGCTAAAAGAAATGTTTCACGTTTGTTACACTCAAACAGTGTCTCCTGTCATATGCTGAACTGGTCGCATTGTGGATTTAGCCAAAAAACATGATTTTGGACAATGTTCATGGAACTCAGCTTAAAACGTACTTGCAGACTTGAAAATCCTTGCCTATTGTAGGGCGCGCCTGTACTTCTAGTGCTGAACGAAAACCAATGATTGTGGATCCTGTTTTCATGCGAAATGGCTAAAAGAAATGTTTCACGTTTGTTACACTCAAACAGTGGCTCCTGTCATATGCTGAACTGGTCGCATTGTGGATTTTGCCTAAAACATGATTTTGGACAATGTTCATGGAACTCAGCTTAAAACGTACTTGCAGACTTGAAAATCCTTGCCTTTTGTAGGGCGCGCCTGTACTTCCAGTGCTGAACGAAAACCAATGATTTTGGATCCTGTTTTCATGCGAAATGGCTAAAATAAATGTTTCAAGTTTGTTACACTCAAACAGTGTCTCCTGTCATAATGCTGAACTGGTCGCATTGTGGATTTAGCCTAAAACATGATTTTGGACAATGTTCATGGAACTCAGTTTAAAACGTACTTGCAGACTTGAAAATCCTTGCCTATTGTAGGGCGCGCCTGTACTTCCAGTGCTGAACGAAAACCAATGATTTTGGATCCTGTTTTCATGCGAAATGGCTAAAAGAAATGTTTCAAGTTTGTTACACTCAAACAGTGTCTCCTGTCATATGCTGAACTGGTCGCATTGTGGATTTAGCCAAAAAACATGATTTTGGACAATGTTCATGGAACTCAGCTTAAAACGTACTTGCAGACTTGAAAATCCTTGCCTATTGTAGGGCGCGCCTGTACTTCCAGTGCTGAACGAAAACCAATGATTTTGGATCCTGTTTTCATGCGAAATGGCTAAAAGAAATGTTTCACGTTTGTTACACTCAAACAGTGTCTCCTGTCATATGCTGAACTGGTCGCATTGTGGATTTAGCCTAAAACATGATTTTGGACAATGTTCATGGAACTCAGTTTAAAACGTACTTGCAGACTTGAAAATCCTTGCCTATTGTAGGGCGCGCCTGTACTTCCAGTGCTGAACGAAAACCAATGATTTTGGATCCTGTTTTCATGCGAAATGGCTAAAAGAAATGTTTCACGTTTGTTACACTCAAACAGTGTCTCCTGTCATATGCTGAACTGGTCGCATTGTGGATTTAGCCTAAAACATGATTTTGGACAATGTTCATGGAACTTAGCTTAACCCTCCTGTTGTCCTGGGGTCATTCTGACCCCAAATTAAATCTTTTGCCGACAAAATATGTTTTTTATTCATCAATTGGTCTGAAAATAACGGTAGTTGTTTAATACTATGCTCTTTATGATTCAAACAAATTTGAAGTAATTTGATTGAATTATGGGTGTTTTACTAAATGTAATAACTTCTGTTGTCCTCTGGGGTCAAAAAGACCCCGCAGCACAAAGTTTACATACTGCTTGGCAAAACATCTTTGATCATGTTTCTTTGATGTGTGGGGTCAAGCAATGGTTATGACAACAACAACAACAAAAAAAGTATTTTCTCACAGGTGTTTGGGCATTTCACATTTTAGTCTGAGAGAGACAGGCAGCACAATGAGGAGGCAGAAGTTTTATAATGCACAGGAGGCTTGCAAGATAATTTTTGAAATAAAAGAAAATAATGACCAGGAGGACAATGCTGCACATAATGAGGATGAATCAACTGATGAAGAGGGTTCAGGGTCAGAAGAGGAGGAACATAATGATGAGGTGATAGATCCAACATACAGACAGCACTCAAACAGTGGCTCCTGTCATATGCTGAACTGGTCGCATTGTGGATTTTGCCTAAAACATGATTTTGGACAATGTTCATGGAACTCAGCTTAAAACGTACTTGCAGACTTGAAAATCCTTGCCTTTTGTAGGGCGCGCCTGTACTTCCAGTGCTGAACGAAAACCAATGATTTTGGATCCTGTTTTCATGCGAAATGGCTAAAATAAATGTTTCAAGTTTGTTACACTCAAACAGTGTCTCCTGTCATAATGCTGAACTGGTCGCATTGTGGATTTAGCCTAAAACATGATTTTGGACAATGTTCATGGAACTCAGTTTAAAACGTACTTGCAGACTTGAAAATCCTTGCCTATTGTAGGGCGCGCCTGTACTTCCAGTGCTGAACGAAAACCAATGATTTTGGATCCTGTTTTCATGCGAAATGGCTAAAAGAAATGTTTCAAGTTTGTTACACTCAAACAGTGTCTCCTGTCATATGCTGAACTGGTCGCATTGTGGATTTAGCCAAAAAACATGATTTTGGACAATGTTCATGGAACTCAGCTTAAAACGTACTTGCAGACTTGAAAATCCTTGCCTATTGTAGGGCGCGCCTGTACTTCCAGTGCTGAACGAAAACCAATGATTTTGGATCCTGTTTTCATGCGAAATGGCTAAAAGAAATGTTTCACGTTTGTTACACTCAAACAGTGTCTCCTGTCATATGCTGAACTGGTCGCATTGTGGATTTAGCCTAAAACATGATTTTGGACAATGTTCATGGAACTCAGTTTAAAACGTACTTGCAGACTTGAAAATCCTTGCCTATTGTAGGGCGCGCCTGTACTTCCAGTGCTGAACGAAAACCAATGATTTTGGATCCTGTTTTCATGCGAAATGGCTAAAAGAAATGTTTCACGTTTGTTACACTCAAACAGTGTCTCCTGTCATATGCTGAACTGGTCGCATTGTGGATTTAGCCTAAAACATGATTTTGGACAATGTTCATGGAACTTAGCTTAACCCTCCTGTTGTCCTGGGGTCATTCTGACCCCAAATTAAATCTTTTGCCGACAAAATATGTTTTTTATTCATCAATTGGTCTGAAAATAACGGTAGTTGTTTAATACTATGCTCTTTATGATTCAAACAAATTTGAAGTAATTTGATTGAATTATGGGTGTTTTACTAAATGTAATAACTTCTGTTGTCCTCTGGGGTCAAAAAGACCCCGCAGCACAAAGTTTACATACTGCTTGGCAAAACATCTTTGATCATGTTTCTTTGATGTGTGGGGTCAAGCAATGGTTATGACAACAACAACAACAAAAAAAGTATTTTCTCACAGGTGTTTGGGCATTTCACATTTTAGTCTGAGAGAGACAGGCAGCACAATGAGGAGGCAGAAGTTTTATAATGCACAGGAGGCTTGCAAGATAATTTTTGAAATAAAAGAAAATAATGACCAGGAGGACAATGCTGCACATAATGAGGATGAATCAACTGATGAAGAGGGTTCAGGGTCAGAAGAGGAGGAACATAATGATGAGGTGATAGATCCAACATACAGACAGCACTCAAACAGTGGCTCCTGTCATATGCTGAACTGGTCGCATTGTGGATTTTGCCTAAAACATGATTTTGGACAATGTTCATGGAACTCAGCTTAAAACGTACTTGCAGACTTGAAAATCCTTGCCTTTTGTAGGGCGCGCCTGTACTTCCAGTGCTGAACGAAAACCAATGATTTTGGATCCTGTTTTCATGCGAAATGGCTAAAATAAATGTTTCAAGTTTGTTACACTCAAACAGTGTCTCCTGTCATAATGCTGAACTGGTCGCATTGTGGATTTAGCCTAAAACATGATTTTGGACAATGTTCATGGAACTCAGTTTAAAACGTACTTGCAGACTTGAAAATCCTTGCCTATTGTAGGGCGCGCCTGTACTTCCAGTGCTGAACGAAAACCAATGATTTTGGATCCTGTTTTCATGCGAAATGGCTAAAAGAAATGTTTCAAGTTTGTTACACTCAAACAGTGTCTCCTGTCATATGCTGAACTGGTCGCATTGTGGATTTAGCCAAAAAACATGATTTTGGACAATGTTCATGGAACTCAGCTTAAAACGTACTTGCAGACTTGAAAATCCTTGCCTATTGTAGGGCGCGCCTGTACTTCCAGTGCTGAACGAAAACCAATGATTTTGGATCCTGTTTTCATGCGAAATGGCTAAAAGAAATGTTTCACGTTTGTTACACTCAAACAGTGTCTCCTGTCATATGCTGAACTGGTCGCATTGTGGATTTAGCCTAAAACATGATTTTGGACAATGTTCATGGAACTCAGTTTAAAACGTACTTGCAGACTTGAAAATCCTTGCCTATTGTAGGGCGCGCCTGTACTTCCAGTGCTGAACGAAAACCAATGATTTTGGATCCTGTTTTCATGCGAAATGGCTAAAAGAAATGTTTCACGTTTGTTACACTCAAACAGTGTCTCCTGTCATATGCTGAACTGGTCGCATTGTGGATTTAGCCTAAAACATGATTTTGGACAATGTTCATGGAACTTAGCTTAACCCTCCTGTTGTCCTGGGGTCATTCTGACCCCAAATTAAATCTTTTGCCGACAAAATATGTTTTTTATTCATCAATTGGTCTGAAAATAACGGTAGTTGTTTAATACTATGCTCTTTATGATTCAAACAAATTTGAAGTAATTTGATTGAATTATGGGTGTTTTACTAAATGTAATAACTTCTGTTGTCCTCTGGGGTCAAAAAGACCCCGCAGCACAAAGTTTACATACTGCTTGGCAAAACATCTTTGATCATGTTTCTTTGATGTGTGGGGTCAAGCAATGGTTATGACAACAACAACAACAAAAAAAGTATTTTCTCACAGGTGTTTGGGCATTTCACATTTTAGTCTGAGAGAGACAGGCAGCACAATGAGGAGGCAGAAGTTTTATAATGCACAGGAGGCTTGCAAGATAATTTTTGAAATAAAAGAAAATAATGACCAGGAGGACAATGCTGCACATAATGAGGATGAATCAACTGATGAAGAGGGTTCAGGGTCAGAAGAGGAGGAACATAATGATGAGGTGATAGATCCAACATACAGACAGCATGCTACTTCTTCCTCCGAAGATTCCCCCACATCTCCTGCTGCAGAAATGGAAGATGATTATGAATATAAGGAAATGGATGAACGTGATGATGACGTAGAATCTGAAGCTGGTATGGAAGAAGTGTCAGAAGTGGAGCACTGCACCTATTATGATGAAGAATCAACAGATGAGGTAGAATCTGAAGTTGAAATGGAAGAAGTGTCAGAAGTGGAGGACATCATCTATTATGATGAAGACGAAGAATCAACAGATGAGGTAGAATCTGAGGAAGAGGACCCAGCTGATCCTGAACCCTCTTCATCAGTTGATTCATCCTCATTATGTGCAGCATTGTCCTCCTGGTCATTATTTTCTTTTATTTCAAAAATTATCTTGCAAGCCTCCTGTGCATTATAAAACTTCTGCCTCCTCATTGTGCTGCCTGTCTCTCTCAGACTAAAATGTGAAATGCCCAAACACCTGTGAGAAAATACTTTTTTTGTTGTTGTTGTTGTCATAACCATTGCTTGACCCCACACATCAAAGAAACATGATCAAAGATGTTTTGACCCCACACATCAAAGAAACATGATCAAAGATGTTTTGCCAAGCAGTATGTAAACTTTGTGCTGCGGGGTCTTTTTGATCCCAGAGGACAACAGAAGTTATTACATTTAGTAAAACACCCATAATTCAATCAAATTACTTCAAATTTGTTTGAATCATAAAGAGCATAGTATTAAACAACTACCGTTATTTTCAGACTAAATATGTAACACAGAATTGATTGAAAATGTATACTGTATGCTTTATAAACAGTCAAACCAGGCAGGACAAAAGGTGTGATTATGGGCTGTCATTAATAAAAATAAAATGATTCAAAAACAGCATCCTCACTAAACTTTTACAAATACCACTCAGTGATAAGTCAAATAGTCAAAATAATAATAGGTCAAAATAATTCATAGTTTCATTGTATTTTTACTTAAAAACAGGGTATACTTTTATGTAAACAAGGTCTATTGGCTCTAAATTCCAAAACAAATGAAAAAAATTCTAGTAATGGGTTGAACAGAAGTAAGACTAAAGATGTAACACAGAATTGATTGAAAATGTATACTGTATGCTTTATAAACAGTCAAACCAGGCGGGGTCATTTTTGACCCCAGAGGACAAAAGGTGTGATTATGGGCTGTCATTAATAAAAATTAAATGATTCAAAAACAGCATCCTCACTAAACTTTTACAAATACCACTCAGTGATAAGTGAAATAGTCAAAATAATAATAGGTCAAAATAATTCATAGTTTCATTGTATTTTTACTTAAAAACAGGGTATACTTTTATGTAAACAAGGTCTATTGGCTCTAAATTCCAAAACAAATGAAAAAAATTATAGTAATGGGTTGAACAGAAGTAAGAATAAAGATGTAACACAGAATTGATTGAAAATGTATACTGTATGCTTTATAAACAGTCAAACCAGGCGGGGTCATTTTTGACCCCAGAGGACAAAAGGTGTGATTATGGGCTGTCATTAATAAAAATTAAATGATTCAAAAACAGCATCCTCACTAAACTTTTACAAATACCACTCAGTGATAAGTGAAATAGTCAAAATAATAATAGGTCAAAATAATTCATAGTTTCATTGTATTTTTACTTAAAAACAGGGTATACTTTTATGTAAACAAGGTCTATTGGCTCTAAATTCCAAAACAAATGAAAAAAATTATAGTAATGGGTTGAACAGAAGTAAGAATAAAGATGTAACACAGAATTGATTGAAAATGTATACTGTATGCTTTATAAACAGTCAAACCAGGCGGGGTCATTTTTGACCCCAGAGGACAAAAGGCGTAAGGCATTTGGGAGGACAACACGAGGGTTAAAACGTACTTGCAGACTTGAAAATCCTTGCCTTTTGTAGGGCGCGCCTGTACTTCCAGTGCTGAACGAAAACCAATGATTGTGGATCCTGTTTTCATGCAAAATGTCTAAAAGAAATGTTTCACGTTTGTTACACTCAAACAGTGTCTCCTGTCATATGCTGAACTGGTCGCATTGTGGATTTAGCCTAAAACATGATTTTGGACAATGTTCATGGAACTCAGCTTAAAACGTACTTGCAGACTTGAAAATCCTTGCCTTTTGTAGGGCGCGCCTGTACTTCCAGTGCTGAACGAAAACCAATGATTTTGGATCCTGTTTTCATGCGAAATGGCTAAAAGAAATGTTTCACGTTTGTTACACTCAAACAGTGTCTCCTGTCATATGCTGAACTGGTCGCATTGTGGATTTAGCCTAAAACATGATTTTGGACAATGTTCATGGAACTCAGTTTAAAACGTACTTGCAGACTTGAAAATCCTTGCCTATTGTAGGGCGCGCCTGTACTTCCAGTGCTGAACGAAAACCAATGATTTTGGATCCTGTTTTCATGCGAAATGGCTAAAAGAAATGTTTCAAGTTTGTTACACTCAAACAGTGTCTCCTGTCATATGCTGAACTGGTCGCATTGTGGATTTAGCCAAAAAACATGATTTTGGACAATGTTCATGGAACTCAGCTTAAAACGTACTTGCAGACTTGAAAATCCTTGCCTATTGTAGGGCGCGCCTGTACTTCCAGTGCTGAACGAAAACCAATGATTTTGGATCCTGTTTTCATGCGAAATGGCTAAAATAAATGTTTCAAGTTTGTTACACTCAAACAGTGTCTCCTGTCATATGCTGAACTGGTCGCATTGTGGATTTAGCCTAAAACATGATTTTGGACAATGTTCATGGAACTCAGTTTAAAACGTACTTGCAGACTTGAAAATCCTTGCCTATTGTAGGGCGCGCCTGTACTTCCAGTGCTGAACGAAAACCAATGATTTTGGATCCTGTTTTCATGCGAAATGGCTAAAAGAAATGTTTCAAGTTTGTTACACTCAAACAGTGTCTCCTGTCATATGCTGAACTGGTCGCATTGTGGATTTAGCCAAAAAACATGATTTTGGACAATGTTCATGGAACTCAGCTTAAAACGTACTTGCAGACTTGAAAATCCTTGCCTATTGTAGGGCGCGCCTGTACTTCCAGTGCTGAACGAAAACCAATGATTTTGGATCCTGTTTTCATGCGAAATGGCTAAAAGAAATGTTTCACGTTTGTTACACTCAAACAGTGTCTCCTGTCATATGCTGAACTGGTCGCATTGTGGATTTAGCCTAAAACATGATTTTGGACAATGTTCATGGAACTCAGTTTAAAACGTACTTGCAGACTTGAAAATCCTTGCCTATTGTAGGGCGCGCCTGTACTTCCAGTGCTGAACGAAAACCAATGATTTTGGATCCTGTTTTCATGCGAAATGGCTAAAAGAAATGTTTCAAGTTTGTTACACTCAAACAGTGTCTCCTGTCATATGCTGAACTGGTCGCATTGTGGATTTAGCCAAAAAACATGATTTTGGACAATGTTCATGGAACTCAGCTTAAAACGTACTTGCAGACTTGAAAATCCTTGCCTATTGTAGGGCGCGCCTGTACTTCCAGTGCTGAACGAAAACCAATGATTTTGGATCCTGTTTTCATGCGAAATGGCTAAAAGAAATGTTTCACGTTTGTTACACTCAAACAGTGTCTCCTGTCATATGCTGAACTGGTCGCATTGTGGATTTAGCCAAAAAACATGATTTTGGACAATGTTCATGGAACTCAGCTTAAAACGTACTTGCAGACTTGAAAATCCTTGCCTATTGTAGGGCGCGCCTGTACTTCTAGTGCTGAACGAAAACCAATGATTGTGGATCCTGTTTTCATGCGAAATGGCTAAAAGAAATGTTTCACGTTTTTTACACTCAAACAGTGTCTCCTGTCATATGCTGAACTGGTCGCATTGTGGATTTAGCCAAAAAACATGATTTTGGACAATGTTCATGGAACTCAGCTTAAAACGTACTTGCAGACTTGAAAATCCTTGCCTATTGTAGGGCGCGCCTGTACTTCTAGTGCTGAACGAAAACCAATGATTGTGGATCCTGTTTTCATGCGAAATGGCTAAAAGAAATGTTTCACGTTTGTTACACTCAAACAGTGGCTCCTGTCATATGCTGAACTGGTCGCATTGTGGATTTAGCCTAAAACATGATTTTGGACAATGTTCATGGAACTCAGTTTAAAACGTACTTGCAGACTTGAAAATCCTTGCCTATTGTAGGGCGCGCCTGTACTTCCAGTGCTGAACGAAAACCAATGATTTTGGATCCTGTTTTCATGCGAAATGGCTAAAAGAAATGTTTCAAGTTTGTTACACTCAAACAGTGTCTCCTGTCATATGCTGAACTGGTCGCATTGTGGATTTAGCCAAAAAACATGATTTTGGACAATGTTCATGGAACTCAGCTTAAAACGTACTTGCAGACTTGAAAATCCTTGCCTATTGTAGGGCGCGCCTGTACTTCCAGTGCTGAACGAAAACCAATGATTTTGGATCCTGTTTTCATGCGAAATGGCTAAAATAAATGTTTCAAGTTTGTTACACTCAAACAGTGTCTCCTGTCATATGCTGAACTGGTCGCATTGTGGATTTAGCCTAAAACATGATTTTGGACAATGTTCATGGAACTCAGTTTAAAACGTACTTGCAGACTTGAAAATCCTTGCCTATTGTAGGGCGCGCCTGTACTTCCAGTGCTGAACGAAAACCAATGATTTTGGATCCTGTTTTCATGCGAAATGGCTAAAAGAAATGTTTCAAGTTTGTTACACTCAAACAGTGTCTCCTGTCATATGCTGAACTGGTCGCATTGTGGATTTAGCCAAAAAACATGATTTTGGACAATGTTCATGGAACTCAGCTTAAAACGTACTTGCAGACTTGAAAATCCTTGCCTATTGTAGGGCGCGCCTGTACTTCCAGTGCTGAACGAAAACCAATGATTTTGGATCCTGTTTTCATGCGAAATGGCTAAAAGAAATGTTTCACGTTTGTTACACTCAAACAGTGTCTCCTGTCATATGCTGAACTGGTCGCATTGTGGATTTAGCCTAAAACATGATTTTGGACAATGTTCATGGAACTCAGTTTAAAACGTACTTGCAGACTTGAAAATCCTTGCCTATTGTAGGGCGCGCCTGTACTTCCAGTGCTGAACGAAAACCAATGATTTTGGATCCTGTTTTCATGCGAAATGGCTAAAAGAAATGTTTCAAGTTTGTTACACTCAAACAGTGTCTCCTGTCATATGCTGAACTGGTCGCATTGTGGATTTAGCCAAAAAACATGATTTTGGACAATGTTCATGGAACTCAGCTTAAAACGTACTTGCAGACTTGAAAATCCTTGCCTATTGTAGGGCGCGCCTGTACTTCCAGTGCTGAACGAAAACCAATGATTTTGGATCCTGTTTTCATGCGAAATGGCTAAAAGAAATGTTTCACGTTTGTTACACTCAAACAGTGTCTCCTGTCATATGCTGAACTGGTCGCATTGTGGATTTAGCCAAAAAACATGATTTTGGACAATGTTCATGGAACTCAGCTTAAAACGTACTTGCAGACTTGAAAATCCTTGCCTATTGTAGGGCGCGCCTGTACTTCTAGTGCTGAACGAAAACCAATGATTGTGGATCCTGTTTTCATGCGAAATGGCTAAAAGAAATGTTTCACGTTTTTTACACTCAAACAGTGTCTCCTGTCATATGCTGAACTGGTCGCATTGTGGATTTAGCCAAAAAACATGATTTTGGACAATGTTCATGGAACTCAGCTTAAAACGTACTTGCAGACTTGAAAATCCTTGCCTATTGTAGGGCGCGCCTGTACTTCTAGTGCTGAACGAAAACCAATGATTGTGGATCCTGTTTTCATGCGAAATGGCTAAAAGAAATGTTTCACGTTTGTTACACTCAAACAGTGGCTCCTGTCATATGCTGAACTGGTCGCATTGTGGATTTTGCCTAAAACATGATTTTGGACAATGTTCATGGAACTCAGCTTAAAACGTACTTGGAGACTTGAAATATCCTTGCCTTTTGTAGGGCGCGCCTGTACTTCCAGTGCTGAACGAAAACCAATGATTTTGGATCCTGTTTTCATGCGAAATGGCTAAAATAAATGTTTCAAGTTTGTTACACTCAAACAGTGTCTCCTGTCATATGCTGAACTGGTCGCATTGTGGATTTAGCCTAAAACATGATTTTGGACAATGTTCATGGAACTCAGTTTAAAACGTACTTGCAGACTTGAAAATCCTTGCCTATTGTAGGGCGCGCCTGTACTTCCAGTGCTGAACGAAAACCAATGATTTTGGATCCTGTTTTCATGCGAAATGGCTAAAAGAAATGTTTCAAGTTTGTTACACTCAAACAGTGTCTCCTGTCATATGCTGAACTGGTCGCATTGTGGATTTAGCCAAAAAACATGATTTTGGACAATGTTCATGGAACTCAGCTTAAAACGTACTTGCAGACTTGAAAATCCTTGCCTATTGTAGGGCGCGCCTGTACTTCCAGTGCTGAACGAAAACCAATGATTTTGGATCCTGTTTTCATGCGAAATGGCTAAAAGAAATGTTTCACGTTTGTTACACTCAAACAGTGTCTCCTGTCATATGCTGAACTGGTCGCATTGTGGATTTAGCCTAAAACATGATTTTGGACAATGTTCATGGAACTCAGTTTAAAACGTACTTGCAGACTTGAAAATCCTTGCCTATTGTAGGGCGCGCCTGTACTTCCAGTGCTGAACGAAAACCAATGATTTTGGATCCTGTTTTCATGCGAAATGGCTAAAAGAAATGTTTCACGTTTGTTACACTCAAACAGTGTCTCCTGTCATATGCTGAACTGGTCGCATTGTGGATTTAGCCTAAAACATGATTTTGGACAATGTTCATGGAACTTAGCTTAAAACGTACTTGCAGACTTGAAAATCCTTGCCTTTTGTAGGGCGCGCCTGTACTTCCAGTGCTGAACGAAAACCAATGATTGTGGATCCTGTTTTCATGCAAAATGTCTAAAAGAAATGTTTCACGTTTGTTACACTCAAACAGTGTCTCCTGTCATATGCTGAACTGGTCGCATTGTGGATTTAGCCTAAAACATGATTTTGGACAATGTTCATGGAACTCAGCTTAAAACGTACTTGCAGACTTGAAAATCCTTGCCTTTTGTAGGGCGCGCCTGTACTTCCAGTGCTGAACGAAAACCAATGATTTTGGATCCTGTTTTCATGCGAAATGGCTAAAAGAAATGTTTCACGTTTGTTACACTCAAACAGTGTCTCCTGTCATATGCTGAACTGGTCGCATTGTGGATTTAGCCTAAAACATGATTTTGGACAATGTTCATGGAACTCAGTTTAAAACGTACTTGCAGACTTGAAAATCCTTGCCTATTGTAGGGCGCGCCTGTACTTCCAGTGCTGAACGAAAACCAATGATTTTGGATCCTGTTTTCATGCGAAATGGCTAAAAGAAATGTTTCAAGTTTGTTACACTCAAACAGTGTCTCCTGTCATATGCTGAACTGGTCGCATTGTGGATTTAGCCAAAAAACATGATTTTGGACAATGTTCATGGAACTCAGCTTAAAACGTACTTGCAGACTTGAAAATCCTTGCCTATTGTAGGGCGCGCCTGTACTTCCAGTGCTGAACGAAAACCAATGATTTTGGATCCTGTTTTCATGCGAAATGGCTAAAAGAAATGTTTCAAGTTTGTTACACTCAAACAGTGTCTCCTGTCATATGCTGAACTGGTCGCATTGTGGATTTAGCCAAAAAACATGATTTTGGACAATGTTCATGGAACTCAGCTTAAAACGTACTTGCAGACTTGAAAATCCTTGCCTATTGTAGGGCGCGCCTGTACTTCTAGTGCTGAACGAAAACCAATGATTGTGGATCCTGTTTTCATGCGAAATGGCTAAAAGAAATGTTTCACGTTTGTTACACTCAAACAGTGGCTCCTGTCATATGCTGAACTGGTCGCATTGTGGATTTTGCCTAAAACATGATTTTGGACAATGTTCATGGAACTCAGCTTAAAACGTACTTGCAGACTTGAAAATCCTTGCCTTTTGTAGGGCGCGCCTGTACTTCCAGTGCTGAACGAAAACCAATGATTTTGGATCCTGTTTTCATGCGAAATGGCTAAAATAAATGTTTCAAGTTTGTTACACTCAAACAGTGTCTCCTGTCATATGCTGAACTGGTCGCATTGTGGATTTAGCCTAAAACATGATTTTGGACAATGTTCATGGAACTCAGTTTAAAACGTACTTGCAGACTTGAAAATCCTTGCCTATTGTAGGGCGCGCCTGTACTTCCAGTGCTGAACGAAAACCAATGATTTTGGATCCTGTTTTCATGCGAAATGGCTAAAAGAAATGTTTCAAGTTTGTTACACTCAAACAGTGTCTCCTGTCATATGCTGAACTGGTCGCATTGTGGATTTAGCCAAAAAACATGATTTTGGACAATGTTCATGGAACTCAGCTTAAAACGTACTTGCAGACTTGAAAATCCTTGCCTATTGTAGGGCGCGCCTGTACTTCTAAGTGCTGAACGAAAACCAATGATTGTTGATCCTGTTTTCATGCGAAATGGCTAAAAGAAATGTTTCACGTTTTTTACACTCAAACAGTGTCTCCTGTCATATGCTGAACTGGTCGCATTGTGGATTTAGCCAAAAAACATGATTTTGGACAATGTTCATGGAACTCAGCTTAAAACGTACTTGCAGACTTGAAAATCCTTGCCTATTGTAGGGCGCGCCTGTACTTCTAGTGCTGAACGAAAACCAATGATTGTGGATCCTGTTTTCATGCGAAATGGCTAAAAGAAATGTTTCACGTTTGTTACACTCAAACAGTGGCTCCTGTCATATGCTGAACTGGTCGCATTGTGGATTTTGCCTAAAACATGATTTTGGACTATGTTCATGGAACTCAGCTTAAAACGTACTTGCAGACTTGAAAATCCTTGCCTTTTGTAGGGCGCGCCTGTACTTCCAGTGCTGAACGAAAACCAATGATTGTTGATCCTGTTTTCATGCGAAATGGCTAAAAGAAATGTTTCACGTTTTTTACACTCAAACAGTGTCTCCTGTCATATGCTGAACTGGTCGCATTGTGGATTTAGCCAAAAAACATGATTTTGGACAATGTTCATGGAACTCAGCTTAAAACGTACTTGCAGACTTGAAAATCCTTGCCTATTGTAGGGCGCGCCTGTACTTCTAGTGCTGAACGAAAACCAATGATTGTGGATCCTGTTTTCATGCGAAATGGCTAAAAGAAATGTTTCACGTTTGTTACACTCAAACAGTGGCTCCTGTCATATGCTGAACTGGTCGCATTGTGGATTTTGCCTAAAACATGATTTTGGACAATGTTCATGGAACTCAGCTTAAAACGTACTTGCAGACTTGAAAATCCTTGCCTTTTGTAGGGCGCGCCTGTACTTCCAGTGCTGAACGAAAACCAATGATTTTGGATCCTGTTTTCATGCGAAATGGCTAAAATAAATGTTTCACGTTTTTTACACTCAAACAGTGTCTCCTGTCATATGCTGAACTGGTCGCATTGTGGATTTAGCCAAAAAACATGATTTTGGACAATGTTCATGGAACTCAGCTTAAAACGTACTTGCAGACTTGAAAATCCTTGCCTATTGTAGGGCGCGCCTGTACTTCTAGTGCTGAACGAAAACCAATGATTGTGGATCCTGTTTTCATGCGAAATGGCTAAAAGAAATGTTTCAAGTTTGTTACACTCAAACAGTGTCTCCTGTCATATGCTGAACTGGTCGCATTGTGGATTTTGCCTAAAACATGATTTTGGACAATGTTCATGGAACTCAGCTTAAAACGTACTTGCAGACTTGAAAATCCTTGCCTTTTGTAGGGCGCGCCTGTACTTCCAGTGCTGAACGAAAACCAATGATTTTGGATCCTGTTTTCATGCGAAATGGCTAAAATAAATGTTTCAAGTTTGTTACACTCAAACAGTGTCTCCTGTCATATGCTGAACTGGTCGCATTGTGGATTTAGCCTAAAACATGATTTTGGACAATGTTCATGGAACTCAGTTTAAAACTTACTTGCAGACTTGAAAATCCTTGCCTATTGTAGGGCGCGCCTGTACTTCCAGTGCTGAACGAAAACCAATGATTTTGGATCCTGTTTTCATGCGAAATGGCTAAAAGAAATGTTTCAAGTTTGTTACACTCAAACAGTGTCTCCTGTCATATGCTGAACTGGTCGCATTGTGGATTTTGCCTAAAACATGATTTTGGACAATGTTCATGGAACTCAGCTTAAAACGTACTTGCAGACTTGAAAATCCTTGCCTATTGTAGGGCGCGCCTGTACTTCTAAGTGCTGAACGAAAACCAATGATTTTGGATCCTGTTTTCATGCGAAATGGCTAAAAGAAATGTTTTAAGTTTGTTACACTCAAACAGTGTCTCCTGTCATATGCTGAACTGGTCGCATTGTGGATTTAACCTAAAACATGATTTTGGACAATGTTCATGGAACTCAGCTTAAAACGTACTTGCAGACTTGAAAATCATTGCCTTTTGTAGGGCGCGCCTGTACTTCCAGTGCTGAACGAAAACCAATGATTTTGGATCCTGTTTTCATGCGAAATGGCTAAAAGAAATGTTTCACGTTTGTTACACTCAAACAGTGTCTCCTGTCATATGCTGAACTGGTCGCATTGTGGATTTAGCCTAAAACATGATTTTGGACAATGTTCATGGAACTCAGCTTAAAACGTACTTGCAGACTTGAAAATCCTTGCCTTTTGTAGGGCGCGCCTGTACTTCCAGTGCTGAACGAAAACCAATGATTTTGGATCCTGTTTTCATGCGAAATGGCTAAAAGAAATGTTTCAAATTTGTTACACTCAAACAGTGTCTCCTGTCATATGCTGAACTGGTCGCATTGTGGATTTAACCTAAAACATGATTTTGGACAATGTTCATGGAACTCAGCTTAAAACGTACTTGCAGACTTGAAAATCCTTGCCTATTGTAGGGCGCGCCTGTACTTCTAAGTGCTGAACGAAAACCAATGATTGTGGATCCTGTTTTCATGCGAAATGGCTAAAAGAAATGTTTCACGTTTGTTACACTCAAACAGTGTCTCCTGTCATATGCTGAACTGGTCGCATTGTGGATTTAGCCTAAAACATGATTTTGGACAATGTTCATGGAACTTAGCTTAAAACGTACTTGCAGACTTGAAAATCCTTGCCTTTTGTAGGGCGCGCCTGTACTTCCAGTGCTGAACGAAAACCAATGATTGTGGATCCTGTTTTCATGCGAAATGGCTAAAAGAAATGTTTCAAGTTTGTTACACTCAAACAGTGTCTCCTGTCATATGCTGAACTGGTCGCATTGTGGATTTTGCCTAAAACATGATTTTGGACAATGTTCATGGAACTCAACTTAAAACGTACTTGCAGACTTGAAAATCCTTGCCTATGATTTTGGATCCTGTTTTCATGCGAAATGGCTAAAATAAATGTTTCAAGTTTGTTACACTCAAACAGTGTCTCCTGTCATATGCTGAACTGGTCGCATTGTGGATTTTGCCTAAAACATGATTTTGGACAATGTTCATGGAACTCAGCTTAAAACGTACTTGCAGACTTGAAAATCCTTGCCTATTGTAGGGCGCGCCTGTACTTCTAGTGCTGAACGAAAACCAATGATTGTGGATCCTGTTTTCATGCGAAATGGCTAAAAGAAATGTTTCACGTTTGTTACACTCAAACAGTGTCTCCTGTCATATGCTGAACTGTGGATTTGTGGATTTTCATAGAATTTTATTTTTTTTAAATCACATTTGAAAACCCTTGTATGTTATATTCTACATGTGTCCTTCTAGTGCTGAACGTAAAAAAATATTTTAGACCCTTTTCATGAAACATTTATAAAAAATATTTTTCACGTTTTTTATAAAAAATATTTGTATCTACATATGTCCTTCTAGTGCTGAACGTTAAAAAAATATTTTAGACCCTTTTCATGCAAAATGTTAAAAGAATATTTTTCACGTTTGTTATAAAAAAAAAATTATCCCTTCATATGCCGAACTAGTTGCATTGTGGATTTTGCCTAAAACATGATCTTAGAAAATATTCATATAATTTTTTTTTTAAATCCCATTTGAAAACCCTTGTATGTTATATTCTACATGTGTCCTTCTAGTGCTGAACGTAAAAAAATATTTTAGACCCTTTTCATGAAACATTTATAAAAAATATTTTTTACGTTTTTTATAAAAAAAACTTTGTATCTACATATGTCCTTCTAGTGCTGAACGTTGAAAAAATATTTTAGACCCTTTTCATGAAAAATTTATAAAAAATATTTTTCACGTTTTTTATAAAAAAACTTTGTATCTACATATGTCCTTCTAGTGCTGAACGTTAAAAAAATATTTTAGACCCTTTTCATGAAAATTTTATAAAAAATATTTTTCACGTTTTTTATAAAAATAATTGTATCCCTTCATATGCCGAACTAGTTGCATTGTGGATTTTGCCTAAAACATGATTTTAGAAAATATTCACATAATTTTTTTTTTAAATCACATTTGAAAACCCTTGTATGTTATATTCTACATGTGTCCTTCTAGTGCTGAACGTAAAAAAATATTTTAGACCCTTTTCATGAAACATTTATAAAAAATATTTTTCACGTTTTTTATAAAAAATATTTGTATCTACATATGTCCTTCTAGTGCTGAACGTTAAAAAAATATTTTAGACCCTTTTCATGCAAAATGTTAAAAGAATATTTTTCACGTTTGTTATAAAAAAAAAATTATCCCTTCATATGCCGAACTAGTTGCATTGTGGATTTTGCCTAAAACATGATCTTAGAAAATATTCATATAATTTTTTTTTTAAATCCCATTTGAAAACCCTTGTATGTTATATTCTACATGTGTCCTTCTAGTGCTGAACGTAAAAAAATATTTTAGACCCTTTTCATGAAACATTTATAAAAAATATTTTTTACGTTTTTTATAAAAAAAACTTTGTATCTACATATGTCCTTCTAGTGCTGAACGTTGAAAAAATATTTTAGACCCTTTTCATGAAAAATTTATAAAAAATATTTTTCACGTTTTTTATAAAAATAATTGTATCCCTTCATATGCCGAACTAGTTGCATTGTGGATTTTGCCTAAAACATGATTTTAGAAAATATTCATATAATTTTTTTTTTAAATCACATTTGAAAACCCTTGTATGTTATATTCTACATGTGTCCTTCTAGTGCTGAACGTAAAAAAATATTTTAGACCCTTTTCATGAAAAATTTATAAAAAATATTTTTCACGTTTTTTATAAAAAAACTTTGTATCTACATATGTCCTTCTAGTGCTGAACGTTAAAAAAATATTTTAGACCCTTTTCATGAAAATTTTATAAAAAATATTTTTCACGTTTTTTATAAAAATAATTGTATCCCTTCATATGCCGAACTAGTTGCATTGTGGATTTTGCCTAAAACATGATTTTAGAAAATATTCACATAATTTTTTTTTTAAATCACATTTGAAAACCCTTGTATGTTATATTCTACATGTGTCCTTCTAGTGCTGAACGTAAAAAAATATTTTAGACCCTTTTCATGAAACATTTATAAAAAATATTTTTCACGTTTTTTATAAAAAATATTTGTATCTACATATGTCCTTCTAGTGCTGAACGTTAAAAAAATATTTTAGACCCTTTTCATGCAAAATGTTTAAAAAATATTTTTCACGTTTGTTATAAAAAAATTGTATCCCTTCATTTGCCGAACTAGTTGCATTGTGGATTTTGCCTAAAACATGATTTTAGAAAATATTCATATACATTTTTTTTTTTTAATCACATTTGAAAACCCTTGTATGTTATATTCTACATGTGTCCTTCTAGTGCTGAACGTAAAAAAATATTTTAGACCCTTTTCATGAAAAATTTATAAAAAATATTTTTTACGTTTTTTATAAAAAAAACTTTGTATCTACATATGTCCTTCTAGTGCTGAACGTTAAAAAAAATATTTTAGACCCTTTTCATGAAAAATTTATAAAAAATATTTTTCACGTTTTTTATAAAAATAATTGTATCCCTTCATATGCCGAACTAGTTGCATTGTGGATTTTGCCTAAAACATGATTTTAGAAAATATTCATATAATTTTTTTTTTTTAATCACATTTGAAAACCCTTGTATGTTATATTCTACATGTGTCCTTCTAGTGCTGAACGTAAAAAAATATTTTAGACCCTTTTCATGAAAAATTTATAAAAAATATTTTTCACGTTTTTTATAAAAAAAACTTTGTATCTACATATGTCCTTCTAGTGCTGAACGTTAAAAAAATATTTAAGACCCTTTTCATGAAAAATTTTAAACAAATATTTTTCACGTTTTTTATAAAAATAATTGTATCCCTTCATATGCCGAACTAGTTGCATTGTGGATTTTGCCTAAAACATGATTTTAGAAAATATTCATATAATTATTTATTTTTTAAATCACATTTGAAAACCCTTGTATGTTATATTCTACATGTGTCCTTCTAGTGCTGAACGTAAAAATATATTTTAGACCCTTTTCATGAAAAATTTATAAAAAATATTTTTTACGTTTTTTATAAAAAAACTTTGTATCTACATATGTCCTTCTAGTGCTGAACGTTAAAAAAATATTTTAGACCCTTTTCATGAAAAATTTATAAAAAATATTTTTCACGTTTTTTATAAAAATAATTGTATCCCTTCATATGCCGAACTAGTTGCATTGTGGATTTTGCCTAAAACATGATTTTAGAAAATATTCATATAACATTTTTTTAAAATCACATTTGAAAACCCTTGTATGTTATATTCTACATGTGTCCTTCTAGTGCTGAACGTAAAAAAATATTTTAGACCCTTTTCATGAAAAATTTATAAAAAATATTTTTCACGTTTTTTATAAAAAATATTTGTATCTACATATGTCCTTCTAGTGCTGAACGTAAAAAAAATATTTTAGACCCTTTTCATGAAAAATTTATAAAAAATATTTTTCACGTTTTTTATAAAAAAAACTTTGTATCTACATATGTCCTTCTAGTGCTGAACGTTAAAAAAAATATTTTAGACCCTTTTCATGAAAAATTTATAAAAAATATTTTTCACGTTTTTTATAAAAATAATTGTATCCCTTCATATGCCGAACCATTGTGGATTTTGCCTAAAACATGATTTTAGAAAATATTCATATAATTTTTTTTTTTTAATCACATTTGAAAACCCTTGTATGTTATATTCTACATGTGTCCTTCTAGTGCTGAACGTAAAAAAATATTTTAGACCCTTTTCATGAAAAATTTATAAAAAATATTTTTCACGTTTTTTATAAAAATAATTGTATCCCTTCATATGCCGAACCATTGTGGATTTTGCCTAAAACATGATTTTAGAAAATATTCATATAATTTTTTTTTTTTAATCACATTTGAAAACCCTTGTATGTTATATTCTACATGTGTCCTTCTAGTGCTGAACGTAAAAAAATATTTTAGACCCTTTTCATGAAAAATTTATAAAAAATATTTTTCACGTTTTTTATAAAAAAAACTTTGTATCTACATATGTCCTTCTAGTGCTGAACGTTAAAAAAATATTTAAGACCCTTTTCATGAAAAATTTTTAAAAAATATTTTTCACGTTTTTTATAAAAATAATTGTATCCCTTCATATGCCGAACTAGTTGCATTGTGGATTTTGCCTAAAACATGATTTTAGAAAATATTCATATAATTATTTATTTTTTAAATCACATTTGAAAACCCTTGTATGTTATATTCTACATGTGTCCTTCTAGTGCTGAACGTAAAAATATATTTTAGACCCTTTTCATGAAAAATTTATAAAAAATATTTTTTACGTTTTTTATAAAAAAACTTTGTATCTACATATGTCCTTCTAGTGCTGAACGTTAAAAAAATATTTTAGACCCTTTTCATGAAAAATTTATAAAAAATATTTTTCACGTTTTTTATAAAAATAATTGTATCCCTTCATATGCCGAACTAGTTGCATTGTGGATTTTGCCTAAAACATGATTTTAGAAAATATTCATATAACATTTTTTTAAAATCACATTTGAAAACCCTTGTATGTTATATTCTACATGTGTCCTTCTAGTGCTGAACGTAAAAAAATATTTTAGACCCTTTTCATGAAAAATTTATAAAAAATATTTTTCACGTTTTTTATAAAAAATATTTGTATCTACATATGTCCTTCTAGTGCTGAACGTAAAAAAAATATTTTAGACCCTTTTCATGAAAAATTTATAAAAAATATTTTTCACGTTTTTTATAAAAATAATTGTATCCCTTCATATGCCGAACTAGTTGCATTGTAGATTTTGCCTAAAACATGATTTTAGAAAATATTCATATAATTTTTTTTTTAATCACATTTGAAAACCCTTGTATGTTATATTCTACATGTGTCCTTCTAGTGCTGAACGTAAAAAAATATTTTAGACCCTTTTCATGAAAAATTTATAAAAAATATTTTTCACGTTTTTTATAAAAAAAACTTTGTATCTACATATGTCCTTCTAGTGCTGAACGTTAAAAAAATATTTAAGACCCTTTTCATGAAAAATTTATAAAAAATATTTTTCACGTTTTTTATAAAAATAATTGTATCCCTTCATATGCCGAACTAGTTGCATTGTGGATTTTGCCTAAAACATGATTTTAGAAAATATTCATATAATTTTTTTTTTTTTAAATCACATTTGAAAACCCTTGTATGTTATATTCTACATGTGTCCTTCTAGTGCTGAACGTAAAAATATATTTTAGACCCTTTTCATGAAAAATTTATAAAAAATATTCTTTACGTTTTTTATAAAAAAACTTTGTATCTACATATGTCCTTCTAGTGCTGAACGTTAAAAAAATATTTTAGACCCTTTTCATGAAAAATTTATAAAAAATATTTTTCACGTTTTTTATAAAAATAATTGTATCCCTTCATATGCCGAACTAGTTGCATTGCGGATTTTGCCTAAAACATGATTTTAGAAAATATTCATATAATTATTTTTTTTTTAAATCACATTTGAAAACCCTTGTATGTTATATTCTACATGTGTCCTTCTAGTGCTGAACGTAAAAATATATTTTTTCGACCCTTTTCATGAAAAATTTATAAAAAATATTTTTTACGTTTTTTATAAAAAAACTTTGTATCTACATATGTCCTTCTAGTGCTGAACGTAAAAAAAATATTTTAGACCCTTTTCATGAAAAATTTATAAAAAATATTTTTCATGTGTTTTATAAAAATAATTGTATCCCTTCATATGCCAAACTAGTTGCATTGTGGATTTTGCCTAAAACATGATTTTAGAAAATATTCATATAATTTTTTTTTTTTAATCACATTTGAAAACCCTTGTATGTTATATTCTACATGTGTCCTTCTAGTGCTGAACGTAAAAAAATATTTTAGACCCTTTTCATGAAAAATTTATAAAAAATATTTTTCACGTTTTTTATAAAAAAAACTTTGTATCTACATATGTCCTTCTAGTGCTGAACGTTAAAAAAATATTTAAGACCCTTTTCATGAAAAATTTTAAAAAAATATTTTTCACGTTTTTTATAAAAATAATTGTATCCCTTCATATGCCGAACTAGTTGCATTGTGGATTTTGCCTAAAACATGATTTTAGAAAATATTCATATAATTATTTATTTTTTAAATCACATTTGAAAACCCTTGTATGTTATATTCTACATGTGTCCTTCTAGTGCTGAACGTAAAAATATATTTTAGACCCTTTTCATGAAAAATTTATAAAAAATATTTTTTACGTTTTTTATAAAAAAACTTTGTATCTACATATGTCCTTCTAGTGCTGAACGTTAAAAAAATATTTTAGACCCTTTTCATGAAAAATTTATAAAAAATATTTTTCACGTTTTTTATAAAAATAATTGTATCCCTTCATATGCCGAACTAGTTGCATTGTGGATTTTGCCTAAAACATGATTTTAGAAAATATTCATATAACATTTTTTTAAAATCACATTTGAAAACCCTTGTATGTTATATTCTACATGTGTCCTTCTAGTGCTGAACGTAAAAAAATATTTTAGACCCTTTTCATGAAAAATTTATAAAAAATATTTTTCACGTTTTTTATAAAAAATATTTGTATCTACATATGTCCTTCTAGTGCTGAACGTAAAAAAAATATTTTAGACCCTTTTCATGAAAAATTTATAAAAAATATTTTTCACGTTTTTTATAAAAATAATTGTATCCCTTCATATGCCGAACTAGTTGCATTGTAGATTTTGCCTAAAACATGATTTTAGAAAATATTCATATAATTTTTTTTTTAATCACATTTGAAAACCCTTGTATGTTATATTCTACATGTGTCCTTCTAGTGCTGAACGTAAAAAAATATTTTAGACCCTTTTCATGAAAAATTTATAAAAAATATTTTTCACGTTTTTTATAAAAAAAACTTTGTATCTACATATGTCCTTCTAGTGCTGAACGTTAAAAAAATATTTAAGACCCTTTTCATGAAAAATTTATAAAAAATATTTTTCACGTTTTTTATAAAAATAATTGTATCCCTTCATATGCCGAACTAGTTGCATTGTGGATTTTGCCTAAAACATGATTTTAGAAAATATTCATATAATTATTTTTTTTTTAAATCACATTTGAAAACCCTTGTATGTTATATTCTACATGTGTCCTTCTAGTGCTGAACGTAAAAATATATTTTAGACCCTTTTCATGAAAAATTTATAAAAAATATTTTTTACGTTTTTTATAAAAAAACTTTGTATCTACATATGTCCTTCTAGTGCTGAACGTTAAAAAAATATTTTAGACCCTTTTCATGAAAAATTTATAAAAAATATTTTTCACGTTTTTTATAAAAATAATTGTATCCCTTCATATGCCGAACTAGTTGCATTGCGGATTTTGCCTAAAACATGATTTTAGAAAATATTCATATAATTATTTTTTTTTTAAATCACATTTGAAAACCCTTGTATGTTATATTCTACATGTGTCCTTCTAGTGCTGAACGTAAAAATATATTTTTTCGACCCTTTTCATGAAAAATTTATAAAAAATATTTTTTACGTTTTTTATAAAAAAACTTTGTATCTACATATGTCCTTCTAGTGCTGAACGTAAAAAAAATATTTTAGACCCTTTTCATGAAAAATTTATAAAAAATATTTTTCATGTGTTTTATAAAAATAATTGTATCCCTTCATATGCCAAACTAGTTGCATTGTGGATTTTGCCTAAAACATGATTTTAGAAAATATTCATATAAATTTTTTTTTAAATCACATTTGAAAACCCTTGTATGTTATATTCTACATGTGTCCTTCTAGTGCTGAACGTCAAAAAATATTTTAGACCCTTTTCATGAAATATTTATAACAAATATTTTTCACCTTTTTTATAAAAAATATTTGTATCTACATATGTCCTTCTAGTGCTGAACGTAAAAAAAATATTTTTGACCCTTTTCATGCAAAATGTAAAAAAAATATTTTTCACGTTTGTTATAAAAAAAATTGTATCCCTTCATATGCCGAACTAGTTGCATTGTGGATTTAGCCTAAAACATGATTTGAGAAAATATTCATAGATTTTTTTTTATTTTTTATCACATTTGAAAACCCTTGTATGTTATATTCTACATGTGTCCTTCTAGTGCTGAACGTAAAAAAATATTTTAGACCCTTTTCATGAAACATTTATAAAAAATATTTTTCACGTTTTTTATAAAAAATATTTGTATCTACATATATCCTTCTAGTGCTGAACGTTAAAAAAACATTTTAGACCCTTTTCATGCAAAATGTAAAAAAAATATTTTTCACGTTTGTTATAAAAAAAATTGTATCCCTTCATATGCCGAACTAGTTGCATTGTGGATTTTGCCTAAAACATGATTTGAGAAAATATTCATATAACATTTTTTTTAAATCACATTTGAAAACCCTTGTATGTTATATTCTACATGTGTCCTTCTAGTGCTGAACGTAAAAAAATATTTTAGACCCTTTTCATGAAAAATTTATAAAAATATTTTTCACGTTTTTTATAAAAAATATTTGTATCTACATATGTCCTTCTAGTGCTGAACGTTAAAAAAATATTTAAGACCCTTTTCATGAAAAATTTATAAAAAATATTTTTCACGTTTTTTATAAAAATAATTGTATCCCTTCATATGCCGAACTAGTTGCATTGTGGATTTTGCCTAAAACATGATTTGAGAAAATATTCATAGATTTTTTTTTATTTTTTATCACATTTGAAAACCCTTGTATGTTATATTCTACATGTGTCCTTCTAGTGCTGAACGTAAAAAAATATTTTAGACCCTTTTCATGAAACATTTATAAAAAATATTTTTCACGTTTTTTATAAAAAAAACTTTGTATCTACATATGTCCTTCTAGTGCTGAACGTTAAAAAAATATTTAAGACCCTTTTCATGAAAAATTTATAAAAAATATTTTTCACGTTTTTTATAAAAATAATTGTATCCCTTCATATGCCGAACTAGTTGCATTGTGGATTTTGCCTAAAACATGATTTTAGAAAATATTCATATAATTATTTTTTTTTTAAATCACATTTGAAAACCCTTGTATGTTATATTCTACATGTGTCCTTCTAGTGCTGAACGTAAAAATATATTTTAGACCCTTTTCATGAAAAATTTATAAAAAATATTTTTTACGTTTTTTATAAAAAAACTTTGTATCTACATATGTCCTTCTAGTGCTGAACGTTAAAAAAATATTTTAGACCCTTTTCATGAAAAATTTATAAAAAATATTTTTCACGTTTTTTATAAAAATAATTGTATCCCTTCATATGCCGAACTAGTTGCATTGTGGATTTTGCCTAAAACATGATTTTAGAAAATATTCATATAAATTTTTTTTTTAATCACATTTGAAAACCCTTGTATGTTATATTCTACATGTGTCCTTCTAGTGCTGAACGTAAAAAAATATTTTAGACCCTTTTCATGAAAAATTTATAACAAATATTTTTCACGTTTTTTATAAAAAAAACTTTGTATCTACATATGTCCTTCTAGTGCTGAACGTAAAAAAAATATTTTTGACCCTTTTCATGCAAAATGTAAAAAAAATATTTTTCACGTTTGTTATAAAAAAAATTGTATCCCTTCATATGCCGAACTAGTTGCATTGTGGATTTAGCCTAAAACATGATTTGAGAAAATATTCATAGATTTTTTTTAATTTTTTATCACATTTGAAAACCCTTGTATGTTATATTCTACATGTGTCCTTCTAGTGCTGAACGTAAAAAAATATTTTAGACCCTTTTCATGAAACATTTATAAAAAATATTTTTCACGTTTTTTATAAAAAATATTTGTATCTACATATATCCTTCTAGTGCTGAACGTTAAAAAAACATTTTAGACCCTTTTCATGCAAAATGTAAAAAAAATATTTTTCACGTTTGTTATAAAAAAATTGTATCCCTTCATATGCCGAACTAGTTGCATTGTGGATTTTGCCTAAAACATGATTTGAGAAAATATTCATATAACATTTTTTTTAAATCACATTTGAAAACCCTTGTATGTTATATTCTACATGTGTCCTTCTAGTGCTGAACGTAAAAAAATATTTTAGACCCTTTTCATGAAAAATTTATAAAAATATTTTTCACGTTTTTTATAAAAAATATTTGTATCTACATATGTCCTTCTAGTGCTGAACGTTAAAAAAAATATTTAAGACCCTTTTCATGAAAAATTTATAAAAAATATTTTTCACGTTTTTTATAAAAATAATTGTATCCCTTCATATGCCGAACTAGTTGCATTGTGGATTTTGCCTAAAACATGATTTGAGAAAATATTCATAGATTTTTTTTTATTTTTTATCACATTTGAAAACCCTTGTATGTTATATTCTACATGTGTCCTTCTAGTGCTGAACGTAAAAAAATATTTTAGACCCTTTTCATGAAACATTTATAAAAAATATTTTTCACGTTTTTTATAAAAAAAACTTTGTATCTACATATGTCCTTCTAGTGCTGAACGTTAAAAAAATATTTAAGACCCTTTTCATGAAAAATTTATAAAAAATATTTTTCACGTTTTTTATAAAAATAATTGTATCCCTTCATATGCCGAACTAGTTGCATTGTGGATTTTGCCTAAAACATGATTTTAGAAAATATTCATATAATTATTTTTTTTTTAAATCACATTTGAAAACCCTTGTATGTTATATTCTACATGTGTCCTTCTAGTGCTGAACGTAAAAATATATTTTAGACCCTTTTCATGAAAAATTTATAAAAAATATTTTTTACGTTTTTTATAAAAAAACTTTGTATCTACATATGTCCTTCTAGTGCTGAACGTTAAAAAAATATTTTAGACCCTTTTCATGAAAAATTTATAAAAAATATTTTTCACGTTTTTTATAAAAATAATTGTATCCCTTCATATGCCGAACTAGTTGCATTGTGGATTTTGCCTAAAACATGATTTTAGAAAATATTCATATAAATTTTTTTTTTAATCACATTTGAAAACCCTTGTATGTTATATTCTACATGTGTCCTTCTAGTGCTGAACGTAAAAAAATATTTTAGACCCTTTTCATGAAAAATTTATAACAAATTTTTTTCACGTTTTTTATAAAAAAAACTTTGTATCTACATATGTCCTTCTAGTGCTGAACGTAAAAAAAATATTTTTGACCCTTTTCATGCAAAATGTAAAAAAAATATTTTTCACGTTTGTTATAAAAAAAATTGTATCCCTTCATATGCCGAACTAGTTGCATTGTGGATTTAGCCTAAAACATGATTTGAGAAAATATTCATAGATTTTTTTTAATTTTTTATCACATTTGAAAACCCTTGTATGTTATATTCTACATGTGTCCTTCTAGTGCTGAACGTAAAAAAATATTTTAGACCCTTTTCATGAAACATTTATAAAAAATATTTTTCACGTTTTTTATAAAAAATATTTGTATCTACATATATCCTTCTAGTGCTGAACGTTAAAAAAACATTTTAGACCCTTTTCATGCAAAATGTAAAAAAAATATTTTTCACGTTTGTTATAAAAAAATTGTATCCCTTCATATGCCGAACTAGTTGCATTGTGGATTTTGCCTAAAACATGATTTGAGAAAATATTCATATAACATTTTTTTTAAATCACATTTGAAAACCCTTGTATGTTATATTCTACATGTGTCCTTCTAGTGCTGAACGTAAAAAAATATTTTAGACCCTTTTCATGAAAAATTTATAAAAATATTTTTCACGTTTTTAATAAAAAATATTTGTATCTACATATGTCCTTCTAGTGCTGAACGTTAAAAAAAATATTTAAGACCCTTTTCATGAAAAATTTATAAAAAATATTTTTCACGTTTTTTATAAAAATAATTGTATCCCTTCATATGCCGAACTAGTTGCATTGTGGATTTTGCCTAAAACATGATTTGAGAAAATATTCATAGATTTTTTTTTATTTTTTATCACATTTGAAAACCCTTGTATGTTATATTCTACATGTGTCCTTCTAGTGCTGAACGTAAAAAAATATTTTAGACCCTTTTCATGAAACATTTATAAAAAATATTTTTCACGTTTTTTATAAAAAAAACTTTGTATCTACATATGTCCTTCTAGTGCTGAACGTTAAAAAAATATTTAAGACCCTTTTCATGAAAAATTTATAAAAAATATTTTTCACGTTTTTTATAAAAATAATTGTATCCCTTCATATGCCGAACTAGTTGCATTGTGGATTTTGCCTAAAACATGATTTTAGAAAATATTCATATAATTATTATTTTTTTAAATCACATTTGAAAACCCTTGTATGTTATATTCTACATGTGTCCTTCTAGTGCTGAACGTAAAAATATATTTTAGACCCTTTTCATGAAAAATTTATAAAAAATATTTTTTACGTTTTTTATAAAAAAACTTTGTATCTACATATGTCCTTCTAGTGCTGAACGTTAAAAAAATATTTTAGACCCTTTTCATGAAAAATTTATAAAAAATATTTTTCACGTTTTTTATAAAAATAATTGTATCCCTTCATATGCCGAACTAGTTGCATTGTGGATTTTGCCTAAAACATGATTTTAGAAAATATTCATATAAATTTTTTTTTAATCACATTTGAAAACCCTTGTATGTTATATTCTACATGTGTCCTTCTAGTGCTGAACGTAAAAAAATATTTTAGACCCTTTTCATGAAAAATTTATAAAAAATATTTTTCACGTTTTTTATAAAAAAAACTTTGTATCTACATATGTCCTTCTAGTGCTGAACGTTAAAAAAATATTTAAGACCCTTTTCATGAAAAATTTATAAAAAATATTTTTCACGTTTTTTATAAAAATAATTGTATCCCTTCATATGCCGAACTAGTTGCATTGCGGATTTTGCCTAAAACATGATTTTAGAAAATATTCATATAATTAATTTTTTTTTAAATCACATTTGAAAACCCTTGTATGTTATATTCTACATGTGTCCTTCTAGTGCTGAACGTAAAAAAATATTTTAGACCCTTTTCATGAAATATTTATAACAAATATTTTTCACCTTTTTTATAAAAAATATTTGTATCTACATATGTCCTTCTAGTGCTGAACGTAAAAAAAATATTTTTGACCCTTTTCATGCAAAATGTAAAAAAAATATTTTTCACGTTTGTTATAAAAAAAATTGTATCCCTTCATATGCCGAACTAGTTGCATTGTGGATTTAGCCTAAAACATGATTTGAGAAAATATTCATAGATTTTTTTTTATTTTTTATCACATTTGAAAACCCTTGTATGTTATATTCTACATGTGTCCTTCTAGTGCTGAACGTAAAAAAATATTTTAGACCCTTTTCATGAAACATTTATAAAAAATATTTTTCACGTTTTTTATAAAAAATATTTGTATCAACATATATCCTTCTAGTGCTGAACGTTAAAAAAACATTTTAGACCCTTTTCATGCAAAATGTAAAAAAAATATTTTTCACGTTTGTTATAAAAAAAAATGTATCCCTTCATATGCCGAACTAGTTGCATTGTGGATTTTGCCTAAAACATGATTTGAGAAAATATTCATATAACATTTTTTTTAAATCACATTTGAAAACCCTTGTATGTTATATTCTACATGTGTCCTTCTAGTGCTGAACGTAAAAAAATATTTTAGACCCTTTTCATGAAAAATTTATAAAAATATTTTTCACGTTTTTTATAAAAAATATTTGTATCTACATATGTCCTTCTAGTGCTGAACGTTAAAAAAATATTTAAGACCCTTTTCATGAAAAATTTATAAAAAATATTTTTCACGTTTTTTATAAAAATAATTGTATCCCTTCATATGCCGAACTAGTTGCATTGTGGATTTTGCCTAAAACATGATTTGAGAAAATATTCATAGATTTTTTTTTATTTTTTATCACATTTGAAAACCCTTGTATGTTATATTCTACATGTGTCCTTCTAGTGCTGAACGTAAAAAAATATTTTAGACCCTTTTCATGAAACATTTATAAAAAATATTTTTCACGTTTTTTATAAAAAAAACTTTGTATCTACATATGTCCTTCTAGTGCTGAACGTTAAAAAAATATTTAAGACCCTTTTCATGAAAAATTTATAAAAAATATTTTTCACGTTTTTTATAAAAATAATTGTATCCCTTCATATGCCGAACTAGTTGCATTGTGGATTTTGCCTAAAACATGATTTTAGAAAATATTCATATAATTATATTTTTTTTTAATCACATTTGAAAACCCTTGTATGTTATATTCTACATGTGTCCTTCTAGTGCTGAACGTAAAAATATATTTTAGACCCTTTTCATGAAAAATTTATAAAAAATATTTTTTACGTTTTTTATAAAAAAACTTTGTATCTACATATGTCCTTCTAGTGCTGAACGTTAAAAAAATATTTTAGACCCTTTTCATGAAAAATTTATAAAAAATATTTTTCACGTTTTTTATAAAAAAAACTTTGTATCTACATATGTCCTTCTAGTGCTGAACGTTAAAAAAATATTTAAGACCCTTTTCATGAAAAATTTATAAAAAATATTTTTCACGTTTTTTATAAAAATAATTGTATCCCTTCATATGCCGAACTAGTTGCATTGCGGATTTTGCCTAAAACATGATTTTAGAAAATATTCATATAATTAATTTTTTTTTAAATCACATTTGAAAACCCTTGTATGTTATATTCTACATGTGTCCTTCTAGTGCTGAACGTAAAAAAATATTTTAGACCCTTTTCATGAAATATTTATAACAAATATTTTTCACCTTTTTTATAAAAAATATTTGTATCTACATATGTCCTTCTAGTGCTGAACGTAAAAAAAATATTTTTGACCCTTTTCATGCAAAATGTAAAAAAAATATTTTTCACGTTTGTTATAAAAAAAATTGTATCCCTTCATATGCCGAACTAGTTGCATTGTGGATTTAGCCTAAAACATGATTTGAGAAAATATTCATAGATTTTTTTTTATTTTTTATCACATTTGAAAACCCTTGTATGTTATATTCTACATGTGTCCTTCTAGTGCTGAACGTAAAAAAATATTTAAGACCCTTTTCATGAAAAATTTATAAAAAATATTTTTCACGTTTTTTATAAAAATAATTGTATCCCTTCATATGCCGAACTAGTTGCATTGCGGATTTTGCCTAAAACATGATTTTAGAAAATATTCATATAATTAATTTTTTTTTAAATCACATTTGAAAACCCTTGTATGTTATATTCTACATGTGTCCTTCTAGTGCTGAACGTAAAAAAATATTTTAGACCCTTTTCATGAAATATTTATAACAAATATTTTTCACCTTTTTTATAAAAAATATTTGTATCTACATATGTCCTTCTAGTGCTGAACGTAAAAAAAATATTTTTGACCCTTTTCATGCAAAATGTAAAAAAAATATTTTTCACGTTTGTTATAAAAAAAATTGTATCCCTTCATATGCCGAACTAGTTGCATTGTGGATTTAGCCTAAAACATGATTTGAGAAAATATTCATAGATTTTTTTTTATTTTTTATCACATTTGAAAACCCTTGTATGTTATATTCTACATGTGTCCTTCTAGTGCTGAACGTAAAAAAATATTTTAGACCCTTTTCATGAAACATTTATAAAAAATATTTTTCACGTTTTTTATAAAAAATATTTGTATCAACATATATCCTTCTAGTGCTGAACGTTAAAAAAACATTTTAGACCCTTTTCATGCAAAATGTAAAAAAAATATTTTTCACGTTTGTTATAAAAAAAATTGTATCCCTTCATATGCCGAACTAGTTGCATTGTGGATTTTGCCTAAAACATGATTTGAGAAAATATTCATATAACATTTTTTTTAAATCACATTTGAAAACCCTTGTATGTTATATTCTACATGTGTCCTTCTAGTGCTGAACGTAAAAAAATATTTTAGACCCTTTTCATGAAAAATTTATAAAAATATTTTTCACGTTTTTTATAAAAAATATTTGTATCTACATATGTCCTTCTAGTGCTGAACGTTAAAAAAATATTTAAGACCCTTTTCATGAAAAATTTATAAAAAATATTTTTCACGTTTTTTATAAAAATAATTGTATCCCTTCATATGCCGAACTAGTTGCATTGTGGATTTTGCCTAAAACATGATTTGAGAAAATATTCATAGATTTTTTTTTATTTTTTATCACATTTGAAAACCCTTGTATGTTATATTCTACATGTGTCCTTCTAGTGCTGAACGTAAAAAAATATTTTAGACCCTTTTCATGAAACATTTATAAAAAATATTTTTCACGTTTTTTATAAAAAAAACTTTGTATCTACATATGTCCTTCTAGTGCTGAACGTTAAAAAAATATTTAAGACCCTTTTCATGAAAAATTTATAAAAAATATTTTTCACGTTTTTTATAAAAATAATTGTATCCCTTCATATGCCGAACTAGTTGCATTGTGGATTTTGCCTAAAACATGATTTTAGAAAATATTCATATAATTATATTTTTTTTTAATCACATTTGAAAACCCTTGTATGTTATATTCTACATGTGTCCTTCTAGTGCTGAACGTAAAAATATATTTTAGACCCTTTTCATGAAAAATTTATAAAAAATATTTTTTACGTTTTTTATAAAAAAACTTTGTATCTACATATGTCCTTCTAGTGCTGAACGTTAAAAAAATATTTTAGACCCTTTTCATGAAAAATTTATAAAAAATATTTTTCACGTTTTTTATAAAAATAATTGTATCCCTTCATATGCCGAACTAGTTGCATTGTGGATTTTGCCTAAAACATGATTTTAGAAAATATTCATATAATTTTTTTTTTTAATCACATTTGAAAACCCTTGTATGTTATATTCTACATGTGTCCTTCTAGTGCTGAACGTAAAAAAATATTTTAGACCCTTTTCATGAAAAATTTATAAAAAATATTTTTCACGTTTTTTATAAAAAAAACTTTGTATCTACATATGTCCTTCTAGTGCTGAACGTTAAAAAAATATTTAAGACCCTTTTCATGAAAAATTTATAAAAAATATTTTTCACGTTTTTTATAAAAATAATTGTATCCCTTCATATGCCGAACTAGTTGCATTGCGGATTTTGCCTAAAACATGATTTTAGAAAATATTAATATAATTATTTTTTTTTTAAATCACATTTGAAAACCCTTGTATGTTATATTCTACATGTGTCCTTCTAGTGCTGAACGTAAAAATATATTTTAGACCCTTTTCATGAAAAATTTATAAAAAATATTTTTCACGTTTTTTATAAAAAAACTTTGTATCTACATATGTCCTTCTAGTGCTGAACGTAAAAAAAATATTTTAGACCCTTTTCATGAAAAATTTATAAAAAATATTTTTCATGTGTTTTATTAAAATAATTGTATCCCTTCATATGCCAAACTAGTTGCATTGTGGATTTTGCCTAAAACATGATTTTAGAAAATATTCATATAATTTTTTTTTTAAATCACATTTGAAAACCCTTGTATGTTATATTCTACATGTGTCCTTCTAGTGCTGAACGTAAAAAAATATTTTAGACCCTTTTCATGAAATATTTATAACAAATATTTTTCACCTTTTTTATAAAAAATATTTGTATCTACATATGTCCTTCTAGTGCTGAACGTAAAAAAAATATTTTTGACCCTTTTCATGCAAAATGTAAAAAAAATATTTTTCACGTTTGTTATAAAAAAAATTGTATCCCTTCATATGCCGAACTAGTTGCATTGTGGATTTTGCCTAAAACATGATTTGAGAAAATATTCATAGATTTTTTTAAATTTTTTATCACATTTGAAAACCCTTGTATGTTATATTCTACATGTGTCCTTCTAGTGCTGAACGTAAAAAAATATTTTAGACCCTTTTCATGAAACATTTATAAAAAATATTTTTCACGTTTTTTATAAAAAATATTTGTATCTACATATATCCTTCTAGTGCTGAACGTTAAAAAAACATTTTAGACCCTTTTCATGCAAAATGTAAAAAAAAATATTTTTCACGTTTGTTATAAAAAAAATTGTATCCCTTCATATGCCGAACTAGTTGCATTGTGGATTTTGCCTATAACATGATTTGAGAAAATATTCATAGATTTTTATTTTTTTTTTATCACATTTGAAAACCCTTGTATGTTATATTCTACATGTGTCCTTCTAGTGCTGAACGTAAAAAAATATTTTAGACCCTTTTCATGAAACATTTATAAAAAATATTTTTCACGTTTTTTATAAAAAATATTTGTATCTACATATATCCTTCTAGTGCTGAACGTTAAAAAAATATTTTAGACCCTTTTCATGAAAAATTTATAAAAAATATTTTTCACGTTTTTTATAAAAATAATTGTATCCCTTCATATGCCGAACTAGTTGCATTGTGGATTTTGCCTAAAACATGATTTTAGAAAATATTCATATAATTTTTTTTTTTAATCACATTTGAAAACCCTTGTATGTTATATTCTACATGTGTCCTTCTAGTGCTGAACGTAAAAAAATATTTTAGACCCTTTTCATGAAAAATTTATAAAAAATATTTTTCACGTTTTTTATAAAAAAAACTTTGTATCTACATATGTCCTTCTAGTGCTGAACGTTAAAAAAATATTTAAGACCCTTTTCATGAAAAATTTATAAAAAATATTTTTCACGTTTTTTATAAAAATAATTGTATCCCTTCATATGCCGAACTAGTTGCATTGCGGATTTTGCCTAAAACATGATTTTAGAAAATATTCATATAATTATTTTTTTTTTAAATCACATTTGAAAACCCTTGTATGTTATATTCTACATGTGTCCTTCTAGTGCTGAACGTAAAAATATATTTTAGACCCTTTTCATGAAAAATTTATAAAAAATATTTTTTACGTTTTTTATAAAAAAACTTTGTATCTACATATGTCCTTCTAGTGCTGAACGTAAAAAAAATATTTTAGACCCTTTTCATGAAAAATTTATAAAAAATATTTTTCATGTGTTTTATTAAAATAATTGTATCCCTTCATATGCCAAACTAGTTGCATTGTGGATTTTGCCTAAAACATGATTTTAGAAAATATTCATATAATTTTTTTTTTAAATCACATTTGAAAACCCTTGTATGTTATATTCTACATGTGTCCTTCTAGTGCTGAACGTAAAAAAATATTTTAGACCCTTTTCATGAAATATTTATAACAAATATTTTTCACCTTTTTTATAAAAAATATTTGTATCTACATATGTCCTTCTAGTGCTGAACGTAAAAAAAATATTTTTGACCCTTTTCATGCAAAATGTAAAAAAAATATTTTTCACGTTTGTTACACTCAAACAGTGTCTCCTGTCATATGCTGAACTGGTCGCATTGTGGATTTAGCCTAAAACATGATTTTGGACAATGTTCATGGAACTCAGCTTAAAACGTACTTGCAGACTTGAAAATCCTTGCCTTTTGTAGGGCGCGCCTGTACTTCCAGTGCTGAACGAAAACCAATGATTTTGGATCCTGTTTTCATGCGAAATGGCTAAAAGAAATGTTTCACGTTTGTTACACTCAAACAGTGGCTCCTGTCATATGCTGAACTGGTCGCATTGTGGATTTTGCCTAAAACATGATTTTGGACAATGTTCATGGAACTCAGCTTAAAACGTACTTGCAGACTTGAAAATCCTTGCCTTTTGTAGGGCGCGCCTGTACTTCCAGTGCTGAACGAAAACCAATGATTTTGGATCCTGTTTTCATGCGAAATGGCTAAAATAAATGTTTCAAGTTTGTTACACTCAAACAGTGTCTCCTGTCATATGCTGAACTGGTCGCATTGTGGATTTAGCCTAAAACATGATTTTGGACAATGTTCATGGAACTCAGTTTAAAACGTACTTGCAGACTTGAAAATCCTTGCCTATTGTAGGGCGCGCCTGTACTTCCAGTGCTGAACGAAAACCAATGATTTTGGATCCTGTTTTCATGCGAAATGGCTAAAAGAAATGTTTCAAGTTTGTTACACTCAAACAGTGTCTCCTGTCATATGCTGAACTGGTCGCATTGTGGATTTAGCCAAAAAACATGATTTTGGACAATGTTCATGGAACTCAGCTTAAAACGTACTTGCAGACTTGAAAATCCTTGCCTATTGTAGGGCGCGCCTGTACTTCCAGTGCTGAACGAAAACCAATGATTTTGGATCCTGTTTTCATGCGAAATGGCTAAAAGAAATGTTTCACGTTTGTTACACTCAAACAGTGTCTCCTGTCATATGCTGAACTGGTCGCATTGTGGATTTAGCCTAAAACATGATTTTGGACAATGTTCATGGAACTCAGTTTAAAACGTACTTGCAGACTTGAAAATCCTTGCCTATTGTAGGGCGCGCCTGTACTTCCAGTGCTGAACGAAAACCAATGATTTTGGATCCTGTTTTCATGCGAAATGGCTAAAAGAAATGTTTCAAGTTTGTTACACTCAAACAGTGTCTCCTGTCATATGCTGAACTGGTCGCATTGTGGATTTAGCCAAAAAACATGATTTTGGACAATGTTCATGGAACTCAGCTTAAAACGTACTTGCAGACTTGAAAATCCTTGCCTATTGTAGGGCGCGCCTGTACTTCCAGTGCTGAACGAAAACCAATGATTTTGGATCCTGTTTTCATGCGAAATGGCTAAAAGAAATGTTTCACGTTTGTTACACTCAAACAGTGTCTCCTGTCATATGCTGAACTGGTCGCATTGTGGATTTAGCCAAAAAACATGATTTTGGACAATGTTCATGGAACTCAGCTTAAAACGTACTTGCAGACTTGAAAATCCTTGCCTATTGTAGGGCGCGCCTGTACTTCTAGTGCTGAACGAAAACCAATGATTGTGGATCCTGTTTTCATGCGAAATGGCTAAAAGAAATGTTTCACGTTTTTTACACTCAAACAGTGTCTCCTGTCATATGCTGAACTGGTCGCATTGTGGATTTAGCCAAAAAACATGATTTTGGACAATGTTCATGGAACTCAGCTTAAAACGTACTTGCAGACTTGAAAATCCTTGCCTATTGTAGGGCGCGCCTGTACTTCTAGTGCTGAACGAAAACCAATGATTGTGGATCCTGTTTTCATGCGAAATGGCTAAAAGAAATGTTTCACGTTTGTTACACTCAAACAGTGGCTCCTGTCATATGCTGAACTGGTCGCATTGTGGATTTTGCCTAAAACATGATTTTGGACAATGTTCATGGAACTCAGCTTAAAACGTACTTGCAGACTTGAAAATCCTTGCCTTTTGTAGGGCGCGCCTGTACTTCCAGTGCTGAACGAAAACCAATGATTTTGGATCCTGTTTTCATGCGAAATGGCTAAAATAAATGTTTCAAGTTTGTTACACTCAAACAGTGTCTCCTGTCATATGCTGAACTGGTCGCATTGTGGATTTAGCCTAAAACATGATTTTGGACAATGTTCATGGAACTCAGTTTAAAACGTACTTGCAGACTTGAAAATCCTTGCCTATTGTAGGGCGCGCCTGTACTTCCAGTGCTGAACGAAAACCAATGATTTTGGATCCTGTTTTCATGCGAAATGGCTAAAAGAAATGTTTCAAGTTTGTTACACTCAAACAGTGTCTCCTGTCATATGCTGAACTGGTCGCATTGTGGATTTAGCCAAAAAACATGATTTTGGACAATGTTCATGGAACTCAGCTTAAAACGTACTTGCAGACTTGAAAATCCTTGCCTATTGTAGGGCGCGCCTGTACTTCCAGTGCTGAACGAAAACCAATGATTTTGGATCCTGTTTTCATGCGAAATGGCTAAAAGAAATGTTTCACGTTTGTTACACTCAAACAGTGTCTCCTGTCATATGCTGAACTGGTCGCATTGTGGATTTAGCCTAAAACATGATTTTGGACAATGTTCATGGAACTCAGTTTAAAACGTACTTGCAGACTTGAAAATCCTTGCCTATTGTAGGGCGCGCCTGTACTTCCAGTGCTGAACGAAAACCAATGATTTTGGATCCTGTTTTCATGCGAAATGGCTAAAAGAAATGTTTCACGTTTGTTACACTCAAACAGTGGCTCCTGTCATATGCTGAACTGGTCGCATTGTGGATTTTGCCTAAAACATGATTTTGGACAATGTTCATGGAACTCAGCTTAAAACGTACTTGCAGACTTGAAAATCCTTGCCTTTTGTAGGGCGCGCCTGTACTTCCAGTGCTGAACGAAAACCAATGATTTTGGATCCTGTTTTCATGCGAAATGGCTAAAATAAATGTTTCAAGTTTGTTACACTCAAACAGTGTCTCCTGTCATATGCTGAACTGGTCGCATTGTGGATTTAGCCTAAAACATGATTTTGGACAATGTTCATGGAACTCAGTTTAAAACGTACTTGCAGACTTGAAAATCCTTGCCTATTGTAGGGCGCGCCTGTACTTCCAGTGCTGAACGAAAACCAATGATTTTGGATCCTGTTTTCATGCGAAATGGCTAAAAGAAATGTTTCAAGTTTGTTACACTCAAACAGTGTCTCCTGTCATATGCTGAACTGGTCGCATTGTGGATTTAGCCAAAAAACATGATTTTGGACAATGTTCATGGAACTCAGCTTAAAACGTACTTGCAGACTTGAAAATCCTTGCCTATTGTAGGGCGCGCCTGTACTTCCAGTGCTGAACGAAAACCAATGATTTTGGATCCTGTTTTCATGCGAAATGGCTAAAAGAAATGTTTCACGTTTGTTACACTCAAACAGTGTCTCCTGTCATATGCTGAACTGGTCGCATTGTGGATTTAGCCTAAAACATGATTTTGGACAATGTTCATGGAACTCAGTTTAAAACGTACTTGCAGACTTGAAAATCCTTGCCTATTGTAGGGCGCGCCTGTACTTCCAGTGCTGAACGAAAACCAATGATTTTGGATCCTGTTTTCATGCGAAATGGCTAAAAGAAATGTTTCAAGTTTGTTACACTCAAACAGTGTCTCCTGTCATATGCTGAACTGGTCGCATTGTGGATTTAGCCAAAAAACATGATTTTGGACAATGTTCATGGAACTCAGCTTAAAACGTACTTGCAGACTTGAAAATCCTTGCCTATTGTAGGGCGCGCCTGTACTTCCAGTGCTGAACGAAAACCAATGATTTTGGATCCTGTTTTCATGCGAAATGGCTAAAAGAAATGTTTCACGTTTGTTACACTCAAACAGTGTCTCCTGTCATATGCTGAACTGGTCGCATTGTGGATTTAGCCAAAAAACATGATTTTGGACAATGTTCATGGAACTCAGCTTAAAACGTACTTGCAGACTTGAAAATCCTTGCCTATTGTAGGGCGCGCCTGTACTTCTAGTGCTGAACGAAAACCAATGATTGTGGATCCTGTTTTCATGCGAAATGGCTAAAAGAAATGTTTCACGTTTTTTACACTCAAACAGTGTCTCCTGTCATATGCTGAACTGGTCGCATTGTGGATTTAGCCAAAAAACATGATTTTGGACAATGTTCATGGAACTCAGCTTAAAACGTACTTGCAGACTTGAAAATCCTTGCCTATTGTAGGGCGCGCCTGTACTTCTAGTGCTGAACGAAAACCAATGATTGTGGATCCTGTTTTCATGCGAAATGGCTAAAAGAAATGTTTCACGTTTGTTACACTCAAACAGTGGCTCCTGTCATATGCTGAACTGGTCGCATTGTGGATTTTGCCTAAAACATGATTTTGGACAATGTTCATGGAACTCAGCTTAAAACGTACTTGCAGACTTGAAAATCCTTGCCTTTTGTAGGGCGCGCCTGTACTTCCAGTGCTGAACGAAAACCAATGATTTTGGATCCTGTTTTCATGCGAAATGGCTAAAATAAATGTTTCAAGTTTGTTACACTCAAACAGTGTCTCCTGTCATATGCTGAACTGGTCGCATTGTGGATTTAGCCTAAAACATGATTTTGGACAATGTTCATGGAACTCAGTTTAAAACGTACTTGCAGACTTGAAAATCCTTGCCTATTGTAGGGCGCGCCTGTACTTCCAGTGCTGAACGAAAACCAATGATTTTGGATCCTGTTTTCATGCGAAATGGCTAAAAGAAATGTTTCAAGTTTGTTACACTCAAACAGTGTCTCCTGTCATATGCTGAACTGGTCGCATTGTGGATTTAGCCAAAAAACATGATTTTGGACAATGTTCATGGAACTCAGCTTAAAACGTACTTGCAGACTTGAAAATCCTTGCCTATTGTAGGGCGCGCCTGTACTTCCAGTGCTGAACGAAAACCAATGATTTTGGATCCTGTTTTCATGCGAAATGGCTAAAAGAAATGTTTCACGTTTGTTACACTCAAACAGTGTCTCCTGTCATATGCTGAACTGGTCGCATTGTGGATTTAGCCTAAAACATGATTTTGGACAATGTTCATGGAACTCAGCTTAAAACGTACTTGCAGACTTGAAAATCCTTGCCTATTGTAGGGCGCGCCTGTACTTCCAGTGCTGAACGAAAACCAATGATTTTGGATCCTGTTTTCATGCGAAATGGCTAAAAGAAATGTTTCACGTTTGTTACACTCAAACAGTGTCTCCTGTCATATGCTGAACTGGTCGCATTGTGGATTTAGCCAAAAAACATGATTTTGGACAATGTTCATGGAACTCAGCTTAAAACGTACTTGCAGACTTGAAAATCCTTGCCTATTGTAGGGCGCGCCTGTACTTCTAGTGCTGAACGAAAACCAATGATTGTGGATCCTGTTTTCATGCGAAATGGCTAAAAGAAATGTTTCACGTTTTTTACACTCAAACAGTGTCTCCTGTCATATGCTGAACTGGTCGCATTGTGGATTTAGCCAAAAAACATGATTTTGGACAATGTTCATGGAACTCAGCTTAAAACGTACTTGCAGACTTGAAAATCCTTGCCTATTGTAGGGCGCGCCTGTACTTCTAGTGCTGAACGAAAACCAATGATTGTGGATCCTGTTTTCATGCGAAATGGCTAAAAGAAATGTTTCACGTTTGTTACACTCAAACAGTGGCTCCTGTCATATGCTGAACTGGTCGCATTGTGGATTTTGCCTAAAACATGATTTTGGACAATGTTCATGGAACTCAGCTTAAAACGTACTTGCAGACTTGAAAATCCTTGCCTTTTGTAGGGCGCGCCTGTACTTCCAGTGCTGAACGAAAACCAATGATTTTGGATCCTGTTTTCATGCGAAATGGCTAAAATAAATGTTTCAAGTTTGTTACACTCAAACAGTGTCTCCTGTCATATGCTGAACTGGTCGCATTGTGGATTTAGCCTAAAACATGATTTTGGACAATGTTCATGGAACTCAGTTTAAAACGTACTTGCAGACTTGAAAATCCTTGCCTATTGTAGGGCGCGCCTGTACTTCCAGTGCTGAACGAAAACCAATGATTTTGGATCCTGTTTTCATGCGAAATGGCTAAAAGAAATGTTTCAAGTTTGTTACACTCAAACAGTGTCTCCTGTCATATGCTGAACTGGTCGCATTGTGGATTTAGCCAAAAAACATGATTTTGGACAATGTTCATGGAACTCAGCTTAAAACGTACTTGCAGACTTGAAAATCCTTGCCTATTGTAGGGCGCGCCTGTACTTCCAGTGCTGAACGAAAACCAATGATTTTGGATCCTGTTTTCATGCGAAATGGCTAAAAGAAATGTTTCACGTTTGTTACACTCAAACAGTGTCTCCTGTCATATGCTGAACTGGTCGCATTGTGGATTTAGCCTAAAACATGATTTTGGACAATGTTCATGGAACTCAGTTTAAAACGTACTTGCAGACTTGAAAATCCTTGCCTATTGTAGGGCGCGCCTGTACTTCCAGTGCTGAACGAAAACCAATGATTTTGGATCCTGTTTTCATGCGAAATGGCTAAAAGAAATGTTTCACGTTTGTTACACTCAAACAGTGGCTCCTGTCATATGCTGAACTGGTCGCATTGTGGATTTTGCCTAAAACATGATTTTGGACAATGTTCATGGAACTCAGCTTAAAACGTACTTGCAGACTTGAAAATCCTTGCCTTTTGTAGGGCGCGCCTGTACTTCCAGTGCTGAACGAAAACCAATGATTTTGGATCCTGTTTTCATGCGAAATGGCTAAAATAAATGTTTCAAGTTTGTTACACTCAAACAGTGTCTCCTGTCATATGCTGAACTGGTCGCATTGTGGATTTAGCCTAAAACATGATTTTGGACAATGTTCATGGAACTCAGTTTAAAACGTACTTGCAGACTTGAAAATCCTTGCCTATTGTAGGGCGCGCCTGTACTTCCAGTGCTGAACGAAAACCAATGATTTTGGATCCTGTTTTCATGCGAAATGGCTAAAAGAAATGTTTCAAGTTTGTTACACTCAAACAGTGTCTCCTGTCATATGCTGAACTGGTCGCATTGTGGATTTAGCCAAAAAACATGATTTTGGACAATGTTCATGGAACTCAGCTTAAAACGTACTTGCAGACTTGAAAATCCTTGCCTATTGTAGGGCGCGCCTGTACTTCCAGTGCTGAACGAAAACCAATGATTTTGGATCCTGTTTTCATGCGAAATGGCTAAAAGAAATGTTTCACGTTTGTTACACTCAAACAGTGTCTCCTGTCATATGCTGAACTGGTCGCATTGTGGATTTAGCCTAAAACATGATTTTGGACAATGTTCATGGAACTCAGTTTAAAACGTACTTGCAGACTTGAAAATCCTTGCCTATTGTAGGGCGCGCCTGTACTTCCAGTGCTGAACGAAAACCAATGATTTTGGATCCTGTTTTCATGCGAAATGGCTAAAAGAAATGTTTCAAGTTTGTTACACTCAAACAGTGTCTCCTGTCATATGCTGAACTGGTCGCATTGTGGATTTAGCCAAAAAACATGATTTTGGACAATGTTCATGGAACTCAGCTTAAAACGTACTTGCAGACTTGAAAATCCTTGCCTATTGTAGGGCGCGCCTGTACTTCCAGTGCTGAACGAAAACCAATGATTTTGGATCCTGTTTTCATGCGAAATGGCTAAAAGAAATGTTTCACGTTTGTTACACTCAAACAGTGTCTCCTGTCATATGCTGAACTGGTCGCATTGTGGATTTAGCCAAAAAACATGATTTTGGACAATGTTCATGGAACTCAGCTTAAAACGTACTTGCAGACTTGAAAATCCTTGCCTATTGTAGGGCGCGCCTGTACTTCTAGTGCTGAACGAAAACCAATGATTGTGGATCCTGTTTTCATGCGAAATGGCTAAAAGAAATGTTTCACGTTTTTTACACTCAAACAGTGTCTCCTGTCATATGCTGAACTGGTCGCATTGTGGATTTAGCCAAAAAACATGATTTTGGACAATGTTCATGGAACTCAGCTTAAAACGTACTTGCAGACTTGAAAATCCTTGCCTATTGTAGGGCGCGCCTGTACTTCTAGTGCTGAACGAAAACCAATGATTGTGGATCCTGTTTTCATGCGAAATGGCTAAAAGAAATGTTTCACGTTTGTTACACTCAAACAGTGGCTCCTGTCATATGCTGAACTGGTCGCATTGTGGATTTTGCCTAAAACATGATTTTGGACAATGTTCATGGAACTCAGCTTAAAACGTACTTGCAGACTTGAAAATCCTTGCCTTTTGTAGGGCGCGCCTGTACTTCCAGTGCTGAACGAAAACCAATGATTTTGGATCCTGTTTTCATGCGAAATGGCTAAAATAAATGTTTCAAGTTTGTTACACTCAAACAGTGTCTCCTGTCATATGCTGAACTGGTCGCATTGTGGATTTAGCCTAAAACATGATTTTGGACAATGTTCATGGAACTCAGTTTAAAACGTACTTGCAGACTTGAAAATCCTTGCCTATTGTAGGGCGCGCCTGTACTTCCAGTGCTGAACGAAAACCAATGATTTTGGATCCTGTTTTCATGCGAAATGGCTAAAAGAAATGTTTCAAGTTTGTTACACTCAAACAGTGTCTCCTGTCATATGCTGAACTGGTCGCATTGTGGATTTAGCCAAAAAACATGATTTTGGACAATGTTCATGGAACTCAGCTTAAAACGTACTTGCAGACTTGAAAATCCTTGCCTATTGTAGGGCGCGCCTGTACTTCCAGTGCTGAACGAAAACCAATGATTTTGGATCCTGTTTTCATGCGAAATGGCTAAAAGAAATGTTTCACGTTTGTTACACTCAAACAGTGTCTCCTGTCATATGCTGAACTGGTCGCATTGTGGATTTAGCCTAAAACATGATTTTGGACAATGTTCATGGAACTCAGTTTAAAACGTACTTGCAGACTTGAAAATCCTTGCCTATTGTAGGGCGCGCCTGTACTTCCAGTGCTGAACGAAAACCAATGATTTTGGATCCTGTTTTCATGCGAAATGGCTAAAAGAAATGTTTCACGTTTGTTACACTCAAACAGTGTCTCCTGTCATATGCTGAACTGGTCGCATTGTGGATTTAGCCTAAAACATGATTTTGGACAATGTTCATGGAACTTAGCTTAAAACGTACTTGCAGACTTGAAAATCCTTGCCTTTTGTAGGGCGCGCCTGTACTTCCAGTGCTGAACGAAAACCAATGATTGTGGATCCTGTTTTCATGCAAAATGTCTAAAAGAAATGTTTCACGTTTGTTACACTCAAACAGTGTCTCCTGTCATATGCTGAACTGGTCGCATTGTGGATTTAGCCTAAAACATGATTTTGGACAATGTTCATGGAACTCAGCTTAAAACGTACTTGCAGACTTGAAAATCCTTGCCTTTTGTAGGGCGCGCCTGTACTTCCAGTGCTGAACGAAAACCAATGATTTTGGATCCTGTTTTCATGCGAAATGGCTAAAAGAAATGTTTCACGTTTGTTACACTCAAACAGTGTCTCCTGTCATATGCTGAACTGGTCGCATTGTGGATTTAGCCTAAAACATGATTTTGGACAATGTTCATGGAACTCAGTTTAAAACGTACTTGCAGACTTGAAAATCCTTGCCTATTGTAGGGCGCGCCTGTACTTCCAGTGCTGAACGAAAACCAATGATTTTGGATCCTGTTTTCATGCGAAATGGCTAAAAGAAATGTTTCAAGTTTGTTACACTCAAACAATGTCTCCTGTCATATGCTGAACTGGTCGCATTGTGGATTTAGCCAAAAAACATGATTTTGGACAATGTTCATGGAACTCAGCTTAAAACGTACTTGCAGACTTGAAAATCCTTGCCTATTGTAGGGCGCGCCTGTACTTCCAGTGCTGAACGAAAACCAATGATTTTGGATCCTGTTTTCATGCGAAATGGCTAAAATAAATGTTTCAAGTTTGTTACACTCAAACAGTGTCTCCTGTCATATGCTGAACTGGTCGCATTGTGGATTTAGCCTAAAACATGATTTTGGACAATGTTCATGGAACTCAGTTTAAAACGTACTTGCAGACTTGAAAATCCTTGCCTATTGTAGGGCGCGCCTGTACTTCCAGTGCTGAACGAAAACCAATGATTTTGGATCCTGTTTTCATGCGAAATGGCTAAAAGAAATGTTTCAAGTTTGTTACACTCAAACAGTGTCTCCTGTCATATGCTGAACTGGTCGCATTGTGGATTTAGCCAAAAAACATGATTTTGGACAATGTTCATGGAACTCAGCTTAAAACGTACTTGCAGACTTGAAAATCCTTGCCTATTGTAGGGCGCGCCTGTACTTCCAGTGCTGAACGAAAACCAATGATTTTGGATCCTGTTTTCATGCGAAATGGCTAAAAGAAATGTTTCACGTTTGTTACACTCAAACAGTGTCTCCTGTCATATGCTGAACTGGTCGCATTGTGGATTTAGCCTAAAACATGATTTTGGACAATGTTCATGGAACTCAGTTTAAAACGTACTTGCAGACTTGAAAATCCTTGCCTATTGTAGGGCGCGCCTGTACTTCCAGTGCTGAACGAAAACCAATGATTTTGGATCCTGTTTTCATGCGAAATGGCTAAAAGAAATGTTTCAAGTTTGTTACACTCAAACAGTGTCTCCTGTCATATGCTGAACTGGTCGCATTGTGGATTTAGCCAAAAAACATGATTTTGGACAATGTTCATGGAACTCAGCTTAAAACGTACTTGCAGACTTGAAAATCCTTGCCTATTGTAGGGCGCGCCTGTACTTCCAGTGCTGAACGAAAACCAATGATTTTGGATCCTGTTTTCATGCGAAATGGCTAAAATAAATGTTTCAAGTTTGTTACACTCAAACAGTGTCTCCTGTCATATGCTGAACTGGTCGCATTGTGGATTTAGCCTAAAACATGATTTTGGACAATGTTCATGGAACTCAGTTTAAAACGTACTTGCAGACTTGAAAATCCTTGCCTATTGTAGGGCGCGCCTGTACTTCCAGTGCTGAACGAAAACCAATGATTTTGGATCCTGTTTTCATGCGAAATGGCTAAAAGAAATGTTTCAAGTTTGTTACACTCAAACAGTGTCTCCTGTCATATGCTGAACTGGTCGCATTGTGGATTTAGCCAAAAAACATGATTTTGGACAATGTTCATGGAACTCAGCTTAAAACGTACTTGCAGACTTGAAAATCCTTGCCTATTGTAGGGCGCGCCTGTACTTCCAGTGCTGAACGAAAACCAATGATTTTGGATCCTGTTTTCATGCGAAATGGCTAAAAGAAATGTTTCACGTTTGTTACACTCAAACAGTGTCTCCTGTCATATGCTGAACTGGTCGCATTGTGGATTTAGCCTAAAACATGATTTTGGACAATGTTCATGGAACTCAGTTTAAAACGTACTTGCAGACTTGAAAATCCTTGCCTATTGTAGGGCGCGCCTGTACTTCCAGTGCTGAACGAAAACCAATGATTTTGGATCCTGTTTTCATGCGAAATGGCTAAAAGAAATGTTTCAAGTTTGTTACACTCAAACAGTGTCTCCTGTCATATGCTGAACTGGTCGCATTGTGGATTTAGCCAAAAAACATGATTTTGGACAATGTTCATGGAACTCAGCTTAAAACGTACTTGCAGACTTGAAAATCCTTGCCTATTGTAGGGCGCGCCTGTACTTCCAGTGCTGAACGAAAACCAATGATTTTGGATCCTGTTTTCATGCGAAATGGCTAAAAGAAATGTTTCACGTTTGTTACACTCAAACAGTGTCTCCTGTCATATGCTGAACTGGTCGCATTGTGGATTTAGCCAAAAAACATGATTTTGGACAATGTTCATGGAACTCAGCTTAAAACGTACTTGCAGACTTGAAAATCCTTGCCTATTGTAGGGCGCGCCTGTACTTCTAGTGCTGAACGAAAACCAATGATTGTGGATCCTGTTTTCATGCGAAATGGCTAAAAGAAATGTTTCACGTTTTTTACACTCAAACAGTGTCTCCTGTCATATGCTGAACTGGTCGCATTGTGGATTTAGCCAAAAAACATGATTTTGGACAATGTTCATGGAACTCAGCTTAAAACGTACTTGCAGACTTGAAAATCCTTGCCTATTGTAGGGCGCGCCTGTACTTCTAGTGCTGAACGAAAACCAATGATTGTGGATCCTGTTTTCATGCGAAATGGCTAAAAGAAATGTTTCACGTTTGTTACACTCAAACAGTGGCTCCTGTCATATGCTGAACTGGTCGCATTGTGGATTTTGCCTAAAACATGATTTTGGACAATGTTCATGGAACTCAGCTTAAAACGTACTTGCAGACTTGAAAATCCTTGCCTTTTGTAGGGCGCGCCTGTACTTCCAGTGCTGAACGAAAACCAATGATTTTGGATCCTGTTTTCATGCGAAATGGCTAAAATAAATGTTTCAAGTTTGTTACACTCAAACAGTGTCTCCTGTCATATGCTGAACTGGTCGCATTGTGGATTTAGCCTAAAACATGATTTTGGACAATGTTCATGGAACTCAGTTTAAAACGTACTTGCAGACTTGAAAATCCTTGCCTATTGTAGGGCGCGCCTGTACTTCTAGTGCTGAACGAAAACCAATGATTGTGGATCCTGTTTTCATGCGAAATGGCTAAAAGAAATGTTTCACGTTTTTTACACTCAAACAGTGTCTCCTGTCATATGCTGAACTGGTCGCATTGTGGATTTAGCCAAAAAACATGATTTTGGACAATGTTCATGGAACTCAGCTTAAAACGTACTTGCAGACTTGAAAATCCTTGCCTATTGTAGGGCGCGCCTGTACTTCTAGTGCTGAACGAAAACCAATGATTGTGGATCCTGTTTTCATGCGAAATGGCTAAAAGAAATGTTTCACGTTTGTTACACTCAAACAGTGGCTCCTGTCATATGCTGAACTGGTCGCATTGTGGATTTTGCCTAAAACATGATTTTGGACAATGTTCATGGAACTCAGCTTAAAACGTACTTGCAGACTTGAAAATCCTTGCCTTTTGTAGGGCGCGCCTGTACTTCCAGTGCTGAACGAAAACCAATGATTTTGGATCCTGTTTTCATGCGAAATGGCTAAAATAAATGTTTCAAGTTTGTTACACTCAAACAGTGTCTCCTGTCATATGCTGAACTGGTCGCATTGTGGATTTAGCCTAAAACATGATTTTGGACAATGTTCATGGAACTCAGTTTAAAACGTACTTGCAGACTTGAAAATCCTTGCCTATTGTAGGGCGCGCCTGTACTTCCAGTGCTGAACGAAAACCAATGATTTTGGATCCTGTTTTCATGCGAAATGGCTAAAAGAAATGTTTCAAGTTTGTTACACTCAAACAGTGTCTCCTGTCATATGCTGAACTGGTCGCATTGTGGATTTAGCCAAAAAACATGATTTTGGACAATGTTCATGGAACTCAGCTTAAAACGTACTTGCAGACTTGAAAATCCTTGCCTATTGTAGGGCGCGCCTGTACTTCCAGTGCTGAACGAAAACCAATGATTTTGGATCCTGTTTTCATGCGAAATGGCTAAAAGAAATGTTTCACGTTTGTTACACTCAAACAGTGTCTCCTGTCATATGCTGAACTGGTCGCATTGTGGATTTAGCCTAAAACATGATTTTGGACAATGTTCATGGAACTCAGCTTAAAACGTACTTGCAGACTTGAAAATCCTTGCCTATTGTAGGGCGCGCCTGTACTTCCAGTGCTGAACGAAAACCAATGATTTTGGATCCTGTTTTCATGCGAAATGGCTAAAAGAAATGTTTCACGTTTGTTACACTCAAACAGTGTCTCCTGTCATATGCTGAACTGGTCGCATTGTGGATTTAGCCAAAAAACATGATTTTGGACAATGTTCATGGAACTCAGCTTAAAACGTACTTGCAGACTTGAAAATCCTTGCCTATTGTAGGGCGCGCCTGTACTTCTAGTGCTGAACGAAAACCAATGATTGTGGATCCTGTTTTCATGCGAAATGGCTAAAAGAAATGTTTCACGTTTTTTACACTCAAACAGTGTCTCCTGTCATATGCTGAACTGGTCGCATTGTGGATTTAGCCAAAAAACATGATTTTGGACAATGTTCATGGAACTCAGCTTAAAACGTACTTGCAGACTTGAAAATCCTTGCCTATTGTAGGGCGCGCCTGTACTTCTAGTGCTGAACGAAAACCAATGATTGTGGATCCTGTTTTCATGCGAAATGGCTAAAAGAAATGTTTCACGTTTGTTACACTCAAACAGTGGCTCCTGTCATATGCTGAACTGGTCGCATTGTGGATTTTGCCTAAAACATGATTTTGGACAATGTTCATGGAACTCAGCTTAAAACGTACTTGCAGACTTGAAAATCCTTGCCTTTTGTAGGGCGCGCCTGTACTTCCAGTGCTGAACGAAAACCAATGATTTTGGATCCTGTTTTCATGCGAAATGGCTAAAATAAATGTTTCAAGTTTGTTACACTCAAACAGTGTCTCCTGTCATATGCTGAACTGGTCGCATTGTGGATTTAGCCTAAAACATGATTTTGGACAATGTTCATGGAACTCAGTTTAAAACGTACTTGCAGACTTGAAAATCCTTGCCTATTGTAGGGCGCGCCTGTACTTCCAGTGCTGAACGAAAACCAATGATTTTGGATCCTGTTTTCATGCGAAATGGCTAAAATAAATGTTTCAAGTTTGTTACACTCAAACAGTGTCTCCTGTCATATGCTGAACTGGTCGCATTGTGGATTTAGCCTAAAACATGATTTTGGACAATGTTCATGGAACTCAGTTTAAAACGTACTTGCAGACTTGAAAATCCTTGCCTATTGTAGGGCGCGCCTGTACTTCCAGTGCTGAACGAAAACCAATGATTTTGGATCCTGTTTTCATGCGAAATGGCTAAAAGAAATGTTTCAAGTTTGTTACACTCAAACAGTGTCTCCTGTCATATGCTGAACTGGTCGCATTGTGGATTTAGCCAAAAAACATGATTTTGGACAATGTTCATGGAACTCAGCTTAAAACGTACTTGCAGACTTGAAAATCCTTGCCTATTGTAGGGCGCGCCTGTACTTCCAGTGCTGAACGAAAACCAATGATTTTGGATCCTGTTTTCATGCGAAATGGCTAAAAGAAATGTTTCACGTTTGTTACACTCAAACAGTGTCTCCTGTCATATGCTGAACTGGTCGCATTGTGGATTTAGCCTAAAACATGATTTTGGACAATGTTCATGGAACTCAGTTTAAAACGTACTTGCAGACTTGAAAATCCTTGCCTATTGTAGGGCGCGCCTGTACTTCCAGTGCTGAACGAAAACCAATGATTTTGGATCCTGTTTTCATGCGAAATGGCTAAAAGAAATGTTTCACGTTTGTTACACTCAAACAGTGGCTCCTGTCATATGCTGAACTGGTCGCATTGTGGATTTTGCCTAAAACATGATTTTGGACAATGTTCATGGAACTCAGCTTAAAACGTACTTGCAGACTTGAAAATCCTTGCCTTTTGTAGGGCGCGCCTGTACTTCCAGTGCTGAACGAAAACCAATGATTTTGGATCCTGTTTTCATGCGAAATGGCTAAAATAAATGTTTCAAGTTTGTTACACTCAAACAGTGTCTCCTGTCATATGCTGAACTGGTCGCATTGTGGATTTAGCCTAAAACATGATTTTGGACAATGTTCATGGAACTCAGTTTAAAACGTACTTGCAGACTTGAAAATCCTTGCCTATTGTAGGGCGCGCCTGTACTTCCAGTGCTGAACGAAAACCAATGATTTTGGATCCTGTTTTCATGCGAAATGGCTAAAAGAAATGTTTCAAGTTTGTTACACTCAAACAGTGTCTCCTGTCATATGCTGAACTGGTCGCATTGTGGATTTAGCCAAAAAACATGATTTTGGACAATGTTCATGGAACTCAGCTTAAAACGTACTTGCAGACTTGAAAATCCTTGCCTATTGTAGGGCGCGCCTGTACTTCCAGTGCTGAACGAAAACCAATGATTTTGGATCCTGTTTTCATGCGAAATGGCTAAAAGAAATGTTTCACGTTTGTTACACTCAAACAGTGTCTCCTGTCATATGCTGAACTGGTCGCATTGTGGATTTAGCCTAAAACATGATTTTGGACAATGTTCATGGAACTCAGTTTAAAACGTACTTGCAGACTTGAAAATCCTTGCCTATTGTAGGGCGCGCCTGTACTTCCAGTGCTGAACGAAAACCAATGATTTTGGATCCTGTTTTCATGCGAAATGGCTAAAAGAAATGTTTCAAGTTTGTTACACTCAAACAGTGTCTCCTGTCATATGCTGAACTGGTCGCATTGTGGATTTAGCCAAAAAACATGATTTTGGACAATGTTCATGGAACTCAGCTTAAAACGTACTTGCAGACTTGAAAATCCTTGCCTATTGTAGGGCGCGCCTGTACTTCTAGTGCTGAACGAAAACCAATGATTGTGGATCCTGTTTTCATGCGAAATGGCTAAAAGAAATGTTTCACGTTTTTTACACTCAAACAGTGTCTCCTGTCATATGCTGAACTGGTCGCATTGTGGATTTAGCCAAAAAACATGATTTTGGACAATGTTCATGGAACTCAGCTTAAAACGTACTTGCAGACTTGAAAATCCTTGCCTATTGTAGGGCGCGCCTGTACTTCTAGTGCTGAACGAAAACCAATGATTGTGGATCCTGTTTTCATGCGAAATGGCTAAAAGAAATGTTTCACGTTTGTTACACTCAAACAGTGGCTCCTGTCATATGCTGAACTGGTCGCATTGTGGATTTTGCCTAAAACATGATTTTGGACAATGTTCATGGAACTCAGCTTAAAACGTACTTGCAGACTTGAAAATCCTTGCCTTTTGTAGGGCGCGCCTGTACTTCCAGTGCTGAACGAAAACCAATGATTTTGGATCCTGTTTTCATGCGAAATGGCTAAAATAAATGTTTCAAGTTTGTTACACTCAAACAGTGTCTCCTGTCATATGCTGAACTGGTCGCATTGTGGATTTAGCCTAAAACATGATTTTGGACAATGTTCATGGAACTCAGTTTAAAACGTACTTGCAGACTTGAAAATCCTTGCCTATTGTAGGGCGCGCCTGTACTTCCAGTGCTGAACGAAAACCAATGATTTTGGATCCTGTTTTCATTCGAAATGGCTAAAAGAAATGTTTCAAGTTTGTTACACTCAAACAGTGTCTCCTGTCATATGCTGAACTGGTCGCATTGTGGATTTAGCCAAAAAACATGATTTTGGACAATGTTCATGGAACTCAGCTTAAAACGTACTTGCAGACTTGAAAATCCTTGCCTATTGTAGGGCGCGCCTGTACTTCCAGTGCTGAACGAAAACCAATGATTTTGGATCCTGTTTTCATGCGAAATGGCTAAAAGAAATGTTTCACGTTTGTTACACTCAAACAGTGTCTCCTGTCATATGCTGAACTGGTCGCATTGTGGATTTAGCCTAAAACATGATTTTGGACAATGTTCATGGAACTCAGTTTAAAACGTACTTGCAGACTTGAAAATCCTTGCCTATTGTAGGGCGCGCCTGTACTTCCAGTGCTGAACGAAAACCAATGATTTTGGATCCTGTTTTCATGCGAAATGGCTAAAAGAAATGTTTCACGTTTGTTACACTCAAACAGTGTCTCCTGTCATATGCTGAACTGGTCGCATTGTGGATTTAGCCTAAAACATGATTTTGGACAATGTTCATGGAACTTAGCTTAAAACGTACTTGCAGACTTGAAAATCCTTGCCTTTTGTAGGGCGCGCCTGTACTTCCAGTGCTGAACGAAAACCAATGATTGTGGATCCTGTTTTCATGCAAAATGTCTAAAAGAAATGTTTCACGTTTGTTACACTCAAACAGTGTCTCCTGTCATATGCTGAACTGGTCGCATTGTGGATTTAGCCTAAAACATGATTTTGGACAATGTTCATGGAACTCAGCTTAAAACGTACTTGCAGACTTGAAAATCCTTGCCTTTTGTAGGGCGCGCCTGTACTTCCAGTGCTGAACGAAAACCAATGATTTTGGATCCTGTTTTCATGCGAAATGGCTAAAAGAAATGTTTCACGTTTGTTACACTCAAACAGTGTCTCCTGTCATATGCTGAACTGGTCGCATTGTGGATTTAGCCTAAAACATGATTTTGGACAATGTTCATGGAACTCAGTTTAAAACGTACTTGCAGACTTGAAAATCCTTGCCTATTGTAGGGCGCGCCTGTACTTCCAGTGCTGAACGAAAACCAATGATTTTGGATCCTGTTTTCATGCGAAATGGCTAAAAGAAATGTTTCAAGTTTGTTACACTCAAACAGTGTCTCCTGTCATATGCTGAACTGGTCGCATTGTGGATTTAGCCAAAAAACATGATTTTGGACAATGTTCATGGAACTCAGCTTAAAACGTACTTGCAGACTTGAAAATCCTTGCCTATTGTAGGGCGCGCCTGTACTTCCAGTGCTGAACGAAAACCAATGATTTTGGATCCTGTTTTCATGCGAAATGGCTAAAATAAATGTTTCAAGTTTGTTACACTCAAACAGTGTCTCCTGTCATATGCTGAACTGGTCGCATTGTGGATTTAGCCTAAAACATGATTTTGGACAATGTTCATGGAACTCAGTTTAAAACGTACTTGCAGACTTGAAAATCCTTGCCTATTGTAGGGCGCGCCTGTACTTCCAGTGCTGAACGAAAACCAATGATTTTGGATCCTGTTTTCATGCGAAATGGCTAAAAGAAATGTTTCAAGTTTGTTACACTCAAACAGTGTCTCCTGTCATATGCTGAACTGGTCGCATTGTGGATTTAGCCAAAAAACATGATTTTGGACAATGTTCATGGAACTCAGCTTAAAACGTACTTGCAGACTTGAAAATCCTTGCCTATTGTAGGGCGCGCCTGTACTTCCAGTGCTGAACGAAAACCAATGATTTTGGATCCTGTTTTCATGCGAAATGGCTAAAAGAAATGTTTCACGTTTGTTACACTCAAACAGTGTCTCCTGTCATATGCTGAACTGGTCGCATTGTGGATTTAGCCTAAAACATGATTTTGGACAATGTTCATGGAACTCAGTTTAAAACGTACTTGCAGACTTGAAAATCCTTGCCTATTGTAGGGCGCGCCTGTACTTCCAGTGCTGAACGAAAACCAATGATTTTGGATCCTGTTTTCATGCGAAATGGCTAAAAGAAATGTTTCAAGTTTGTTACACTCAAACAGTGTCTCCTGTCATATGCTGAACTGGTCGCATTGTGGATTTAGCCAAAAAACATGATTTTGGACAATGTTCATGGAACTCAGCTTAAAACGTACTTGCAGACTTGAAAATCCTTGCCTATTGTAGGGCGCGCCTGTACTTCCAGTGCTGAACGAAAACCAATGATTGTGGATCCTGTTTTCATGCGAAATGGCTAAAAGAAATGTTTCACGTTTGTTACACTCAAACAGTGTCTCCTGTCATATGCTGAACTGGTCGCATTGTGGATTTAGCCAAAAAACATGATTTTGGACAATGTTCATGGAACTCAGCTTAAAACGTACTTGCAGACTTGAAAATCCTTGCCTATTGTAGGGCGCGCCTGTACTTCTAGTGCTGAACGAAAACCAATGATTGTGGATCCTGTTTTCATGCGAAATGGCTAAAAGAAATGTTTCACGTTTGTTACACTCAAACAGTGGCTCCTGTCATATGCTGAACTGGTCGCATTGTGGATTTTGCCTAAAACATGATTTTGGACAATGTTCATGGAACTCAGCTTAAAACGTACTTGCAGACTTGAAAATCCTTGCCTTTTGTAGGGCGCGCCTGTACTTCCAGTGCTGAACGAAAACCAATGATTTTGGATCCTGTTTTCATGCGAAATGGCTAAAATAAATGTTTCAAGTTTGTTACACTCAAACAGTGTCTCCTGTCATAATGCTGAACTGGTCGCATTGTGGATTTAGCCTAAAACATGATTTTGGACAATGTTCATGGAACTCAGTTTAAAACGTACTTGCAGACTTGAAAATCCTTGCCTATTGTAGGGCGCGCCTGTACTTCCAGTGCTGAACGAAAACCAATGATTTTGGATCCTGTTTTCATGCGAAATGGCTAAAAGAAATGTTTCAAGTTTGTTACACTCAAACAGTGTCTCCTGTCATATGCTGAACTGGTCGCATTGTGGATTTAGCCAAAAAACATGATTTTGGACAATGTTCATGGAACTCAGCTTAAAACGTACTTGCAGACTTGAAAATCCTTGCCTATTGTAGGGCGCGCCTGTACTTCCAGTGCTGAACGAAAACCAATGATTTTGGATCCTGTTTTCATGCGAAATGGCTAAAAGAAATGTTTCACGTTTGTTACACTCAAACAGTGTCTCCTGTCATATGCTGAACTGGTCGCATTGTGGATTTAGCCAAAAAACATGATTTTGGACAATGTTCATGGAACTCAGCTTAAAACGTACTTGCAGACTTGAAAATCCTTGCCTATTGTAGGGCGCGCCTGTACTTCCAGTGCTGAACGAAAACCAATGATTTTGGATCCTGTTTTCATGCGAAATGGCTAAAAGAAATGTTTCACGTTTGTTACACTCAAACAGTGTCTCCTGTCATATGCTGAACTGGTCGCATTGTGGATTTAGCCTAAAACATGATTTTGGACAATGTTCATGGAACTCAGTTTAAAACGTACTTGCAGACTTGAAAATCCTTGCCTATTGTAGGGCGCGCCTGTACTTCCAGTGCTGAACGAAAACCAATGATTTTGGATCCTGTTTTCATGCGAAATGGCTAAAAGAAATGTTTCACGTTTGTTACACTCAAACAGTGGCTCCTGTCATATGCTGAACTGGTCGCATTGTGGATTTTGCCTAAAACATGATTTTGGACAATGTTCATGGAACTCAGCTTAAAACGTACTTGCAGACTTGAAAATCCTTGCCTTTTGTAGGGCGCGCCTGTACTTCCAGTGCTGAACGAAAACCAATGATTTTGGATCCTGTTTTCATGCGAAATGGCTAAAATAAATGTTTCAAGTTTGTTACACTCAAACAGTGTCTCCTGTCATATGCTGAACTGGTCGCATTGTGGATTTAGCCTAAAACATGATTTTGGACAATGTTCATGGAACTCAGTTTAAAACGTACTTGCAGACTTGAAAATCCTTGCCTATTGTAGGGCGCGCCTGTACTTCCAGTGCTGAACGAAAACCAATGATTTTGGATCCTGTTTTCATGCGAAATGGCTAAAAGAAATGTTTCAAGTTTGTTACACTCAAACAGTGTCTCCTGTCATATGCTGAACTGGTCGCATTGTGGATTTAGCCAAAAAACATGATTTTGGACAATGTTCATGGAACTCAGCTTAAAACGTACTTGCAGACTTGAAAATCCTTGCCTATTGTAGGGCGCGCCTGTACTTCCAGTGCTGAACGAAAACCAATGATTTTGGATCCTGTTTTCATGCGAAATGGCTAAAAGAAATGTTTCACGTTTGTTACACTCAAACAGTGTCTCCTGTCATATGCTGAACTGGTCGCATTGTGGATTTAGCCTAAAACATGATTTTGGACAATGTTCATGGAACTCAGTTTAAAACGTACTTGCAGACTTGAAAATCCTTGCCTATTGTAGGGCGCGCCTGTACTTCCAGTGCTGAACGAAAACCAATGATTTTGGATCCTGTTTTCATGCGAAATGGCTAAAAGAAATGTTTCAAGTTTGTTACACTCAAACAGTGTCTCCTGTCATATGCTGAACTGGTCGCATTGTGGATTTAGCCAAAAAACATGATTTTGGACAATGTTCATGGAACTCAGCTTAAAACGTACTTGCAGACTTGAAAATCCTTGCCTATTGTAGGGCGCGCCTGTACTTCTAGTGCTGAACGAAAACCAATGATTGTGGATCCTGTTTTCATGCGAAATGGCTAAAAGAAATGTTTCACGTTTTTTACACTCAAACAGTGTCTCCTGTCATATGCTGAACTGGTCGCATTGTGGATTTAGCCAAAAAACATGATTTTGGACAATGTTCATGGAACTCAGCTTAAAACGTACTTGCAGACTTGAAAATCCTTGCCTATTGTAGGGCGCGCCTGTACTTCTAGTGCTGAACGAAAACCAATGATTGTGGATCCTGTTTTCATGCGAAATGGCTAAAAGAAATGTTTCACGTTTGTTACACTCAAACAGTGGCTCCTGTCATATGCTGAACTGGTCGCATTGTGGATTTTGCCTAAAACATGATTTTGGACAATGTTCATGGAACTCAGCTTAAAACGTACTTGCAGACTTGAAAATCCTTGCCTTTTGTAGGGCGCGCCTGTACTTCCAGTGCTGAACGAAAACCAATGATTTTGGATCCTGTTTTCATGCGAAATGGCTAAAATAAATGTTTCAAGTTTGTTACACTCAAACAGTGTCTCCTGTCATATGCTGAACTGGTCGCATTGTGGATTTAGCCTAAAACATGATTTTGGACAATGTTCATGGAACTCAGTTTAAAACGTACTTGCAGACTTGAAAATCCTTGCCTATTGTAGGGCGCGCCTGTACTTCCAGTGCTGAACGAAAACCAATGATTTTGGATCCTGTTTTCATTCGAAATGGCTAAAAGAAATGTTTCAAGTTTGTTACACTCAAACAGTGTCTCCTGTCATATGCTGAACTGGTCGCATTGTGGATTTAGCCAAAAAACATGATTTTGGACAATGTTCATGGAACTCAGCTTAAAACGTACTTGCAGACTTGAAAATCCTTGCCTATTGTAGGGCGCGCCTGTACTTCCAGTGCTGAACGAAAACCAATGATTTTGGATCCTGTTTTCATGCGAAATGGCTAAAAGAAATGTTTCACGTTTGTTACACTCAAACAGTGTCTCCTGTCATATGCTGAACTGGTCGCATTGTGGATTTAGCCTAAAACATGATTTTGGACAATGTTCATGGAACTCAGTTTAAAACGTACTTGCAGACTTGAAAATCCTTGCCTATTGTAGGGCGCGCCTGTACTTCCAGTGCTGAACGAAAACCAATGATTTTGGATCCTGTTTTCATGCGAAATGGCTAAAAGAAATGTTTCACGTTTGTTACACTCAAACAGTGTCTCCTGTCATATGCTGAACTGGTCGCATTGTGGATTTAGCCTAAAACATGATTTTGGACAATGTTCATGGAACTTAGCTTAAAACGTACTTGCAGACTTGAAAATCCTTGCCTTTTGTAGGGCGCGCCTGTACTTCCAGTGCTGAACGAAAACCAATGATTGTGGATCCTGTTTTCATGCAAAATGTCTAAAAGAAATGTTTCACGTTTGTTACACTCAAACAGTGTCTCCTGTCATATGCTGAACTGGTCGCATTGTGGATTTAGCCTAAAACATGATTTTGGACAATGTTCATGGAACTCAGCTTAAAACGTACTTGCAGACTTGAAAATCCTTGCCTTTTGTAGGGCGCGCCTGTACTTCCAGTGCTGAACGAAAACCAATGATTTTGGATCCTGTTTTCATGCGAAATGGCTAAAAGAAATGTTTCACGTTTGTTACACTCAAACAGTGTCTCCTGTCATATGCTGAACTGGTCGCATTGTGGATTTAGCCTAAAACATGATTTTGGACAATGTTCATGGAACTCAGTTTAAAACGTACTTGCAGACTTGAAAATCCTTGCCTATTGTAGGGCGCGCCTGTACTTCCAGTGCTGAACGAAAACCAATGATTTTGGATCCTGTTTTCATGCGAAATGGCTAAAAGAAATGTTTCAAGTTTGTTACACTCAAACAGTGTCTCCTGTCATATGCTGAACTGGTCGCATTGTGGATTTAGCCAAAAAACATGATTTTGGACAATGTTCATGGAACTCAGCTTAAAACGTACTTGCAGACTTGAAAATCCTTGCCTATTGTAGGGCGCGCCTGTACTTCCAGTGCTGAACGAAAACCAATGATTTTGGATCCTGTTTTCATGCGAAATGGCTAAAATAAATGTTTCAAGTTTGTTACACTCAAACAGTGTCTCCTGTCATATGCTGAACTGGTCGCATTGTGGATTTAGCCTAAAACATGATTTTGGACAATGTTCATGGAACTCAGTTTAAAACGTACTTGCAGACTTGAAAATCCTTGCCTATTGTAGGGCGCGCCTGTACTTCCAGTGCTGAACGAAAACCAATGATTTTGGATCCTGTTTTCATGCGAAATGGCTAAAAGAAATGTTTCAAGTTTGTTACACTCAAACAGTGTCTCCTGTCATATGCTGAACTGGTCGCATTGTGGATTTAGCCAAAAAACATGATTTTGGACAATGTTCATGGAACTCAGCTTAAAACGTACTTGCAGACTTGAAAATCCTTGCCTATTGTAGGGCGCGCCTGTACTTCCAGTGCTGAACGAAAACCAATGATTTTGGATCCTGTTTTCATGCGAAATGGCTAAAAGAAATGTTTCACGTTTGTTACACTCAAACAGTGTCTCCTGTCATATGCTGAACTGGTCGCATTGTGGATTTAGCCTAAAACATGATTTTGGACAATGTTCATGGAACTCAGTTTAAAACGTACTTGCAGACTTGAAAATCCTTGCCTATTGTAGGGCGCGCCTGTACTTCCAGTGCTGAACGAAAACCAATGATTTTGGATCCTGTTTTCATGCGAAATGGCTAAAAGAAATGTTTCAAGTTTGTTACACTCAAACAGTGTCTCCTGTCATATGCTGAACTGGTCGCATTGTGGATTTAGCCAAAAAACATGATTTTGGACAATGTTCATGGAACTCAGCTTAAAACGTACTTGCAGACTTGAAAATCCTTGCCTATTGTAGGGCGCGCCTGTACTTCCAGTGCTGAACGAAAACCAATGATTGTGGATCCTGTTTTCATGCGAAATGGCTAAAAGAAATGTTTCACGTTTGTTACACTCAAACAGTGTCTCCTGTCATATGCTGAACTGGTCGCATTGTGGATTTAGCCAAAAAACATGATTTTGGACAATGTTCATGGAACTCAGCTTAAAACGTACTTGCAGACTTGAAAATCCTTGCCTATTGTAGGGCGCGCCTGTACTTCTAGTGCTGAACGAAAACCAATGATTGTGGATCCTGTTTTCATGCGAAATGGCTAAAAGAAATGTTTCACGTTTGTTACACTCAAACAGTGGCTCCTGTCATATGCTGAACTGGTCGCATTGTGGATTTTGCCTAAAACATGATTTTGGACAATGTTCATGGAACTCAGCTTAAAACGTACTTGCAGACTTGAAAATCCTTGCCTTTTGTAGGGCGCGCCTGTACTTCCAGTGCTGAACGAAAACCAATGATTTTGGATCCTGTTTTCATGCGAAATGGCTAAAATAAATGTTTCAAGTTTGTTACACTCAAACAGTGTCTCCTGTCATAATGCTGAACTGGTCGCATTGTGGATTTAGCCTAAAACATGATTTTGGACAATGTTCATGGAACTCAGTTTAAAACGTACTTGCAGACTTGAAAATCCTTGCCTATTGTAGGGCGCGCCTGTACTTCCAGTGCTGAACGAAAACCAATGATTTTGGATCCTGTTTTCATGCGAAATGGCTAAAAGAAATGTTTCAAGTTTGTTACACTCAAACAGTGTCTCCTGTCATATGCTGAACTGGTCGCATTGTGGATTTAGCCAAAAAACATGATTTTGGACAATGTTCATGGAACTCAGCTTAAAACGTACTTGCAGACTTGAAAATCCTTGCCTATTGTAGGGCGCGCCTGTACTTCCAGTGCTGAACGAAAACCAATGATTTTGGATCCTGTTTTCATGCGAAATGGCTAAAAGAAATGTTTCACGTTTGTTACACTCAAACAGTGTCTCCTGTCATATGCTGAACTGGTCGCATTGTGGATTTAGCCTAAAACATGATTTTGGACAATGTTCATGGAACTCAGTTTAAAACGTACTTGCAGACTTGAAAATCCTTGCCTATTGTAGGGCGCGCCTGTACTTCCAGTGCTGAACGAAAACCAATGATTTTGGATCCTGTTTTCATGCGAAATGGCTAAAAGAAATGTTTCACGTTTGTTACACTCAAACAGTGTCTCCTGTCATATGCTGAACTGGTCGCATTGTGGATTTAGCCTAAAACATGATTTTGGACAATGTTCATGGAACTTAGCTTAACCCTCCTGTTGTCCTGGGGTCATTCTGACCCCAAATTAAATCTTTTGCCGACAAAATATGTTTTTTATTCATCAATTGGTCTGAAAATAACGGTAGTTGTTTAATACTATGCTCTTTATGATTCAAACAAATTTGAAGTAATTTGATTGAATTATGGGTGTTTTACTAAATGTAATAACTTCTGTTGTCCTCTGGGGTCAAAAAGACCCCGCAGCACAAAGTTTACATACTGCTTGGCAAAACATCTTTGATCATGTTTCTTTGATGTGTGGGGTCAAGCAATGGTTATGACAACAACAACAACAAAAAAAGTATTTTCTCACAGGTGTTTGGGCATTTCACATTTTAGTCTGAGAGAGACAGGCAGCACAATGAGGAGGCAGAAGTTTTATAATGCACAGGAGGCTTGCAAGATAATTTTTGAAATAAAAGAAAATAATGACCAGGAGGACAATGCTGCACATAATGAGGATGAATCAACTGATGAAGAGGGTTCAGGGTCAGAAGAGGAGGAACATAATGATGAGGTGATAGATCCAACATACAGACAGCATGCTACTTCTTCCTCCGAAGATTCCCCCACATCTCCTGCTGCAGAAATGGAAGATGATTATGAATATAAGGAAATGGATGAACGTGATGATGACGTAGAATCTGAAGCTGGTATGGAAGAAGTGTCAGAAGTGGAGCACTGCACCTATTATGATGAAGAATCAACAGATGAGGTAGAATCTGAAGTTGAAATGGAAGAAGTGTCAGAAGTGGAGGACATCATCTATTATGATGAAGACGAAGAATCAACAGATGAGGTAGAATCTGAGGAAGAGGACCCAGCTGATCCTGAACCCTCTTCATCAGTTGATTCATCCTCATTATGTGCAGCATTGTCCTCCTGGTCATTATTTTCTTTTATTTCAAAAATTATCTTGCAAGCCTCCTGTGCATTATAAAACTTCTGCCTCCTCATTGTGCTGCCTGTCTCTCTCAGACTAAAATGTGAAATGCCCAAACACCTGTGAGAAAATACTTTTTTTGTTGTTGTTGTTGTCATAACCATTGCTTGACCCCACACATCAAAGAAACATGATCAAAGATGTTTTGACCCCACACATCAAAGAAACATGATCAAAGATGTTTTGCCAAGCAGTATGTAAACTTTGTGCTGCGGGGTCTTTTTGATCCCAGAGGACAACAGAAGTTATTACATTTAGTAAAACACCCATAATTCAATCAAATTACTTCAAATTTGTTTGAATCATAAAGAGCATAGTATTAAACAACTACCGTTATTTTCAGACTAAATATGTAACACAGAATTGATTGAAAATGTATACTGTATGCTTTATAAACAGTCAAACCAGGCAGGACAAAAGGTGTGATTATGGGCTGTCATTAATAAAAATAAAATGATTCAAAAACAGCATCCTCACTAAACTTTTACAAATACCACTCAGTGATAAGTCAAATAGTCAAAATAATAATAGGTCAAAATAATTCATAGTTTCATTGTATTTTTACTTAAAAACAGGGTATACTTTTATGTAAACAAGGTCTATTGGCTCTAAATTCCAAAACAAATGAAAAAAATTCTAGTAATGGGTTGAACAGAAGTAAGACTAAAGATGTAACACAGAATTGATTGAAAATGTATACTGTATGCTTTATAAACAGTCAAACCAGGCGGGGTCATTTTTGACCCCAGAGGACAAAAGGTGTGATTATGGGCTGTCATTAATAAAAATTAAATGATTCAAAAACAGCATCCTCACTAAACTTTTACAAATACCACTCAGTGATAAGTGAAATAGTCAAAATAATAATAGGTCAAAATAATTCATAGTTTCATTGTATTTTTACTTAAAAACAGGGTATACTTTTATGTAAACAAGGTCTATTGGCTCTAAATTCCAAAACAAATGAAAAAAATTATAGTAATGGGTTGAACAGAAGTAAGAATAAAGATGTAACACAGAATTGATTGAAAATGTATACTGTATGCTTTATAAACAGTCAAACCAGGCGGGGTCATTTTTGACCCCAGAGGACAAAAGGTGTGATTATGGGCTGTCATTAATAAAAATTAAATGATTCAAAAACAGCATCCTCACTAAACTTTTACAAATACCACTCAGTGATAAGTGAAATAGTCAAAATAATAATAGGTCAAAATAATTCATAGTTTCATTGTATTTTTACTTAAAAACAGGGTATACTTTTATGTAAACAAGGTCTATTGGCTCTAAATTCCAAAACAAATGAAAAAAATTATAGTAATGGGTTGAACAGAAGTAAGAATAAAGATGTAACACAGAATTGATTGAAAATGTATACTGTATGCTTTATAAACAGTCAAACCAGGCGGGGTCATTTTTGACCCCAGAGGACAAAAGGCGTAAGGCATTTGGGAGGACAACACGAGGGTTAAAACGTACTTGCAGACTTGAAAATCCTTGCCTTTTGTAGGGCGCGCCTGTACTTCCAGTGCTGAACGAAAACCAATGATTGTGGATCCTGTTTTCATGCAAAATGTCTAAAAGAAATGTTTCACGTTTGTTACACTCAAACAGTGTCTCCTGTCATATGCTGAACTGGTCGCATTGTGGATTTAGCCTAAAACATGATTTTGGACAATGTTCATGGAACTCAGCTTAAAACGTACTTGCAGACTTGAAAATCCTTGCCTTTTGTAGGGCGCGCCTGTACTTCCAGTGCTGAACGAAAACCAATGATTTTGGATCCTGTTTTCATGCGAAATGGCTAAAAGAAATGTTTCACGTTTGTTACACTCAAACAGTGTCTCCTGTCATATGCTGAACTGGTCGCATTGTGGATTTAGCCTAAAACATGATTTTGGACAATGTTCATGGAACTCAGTTTAAAACGTACTTGCAGACTTGAAAATCCTTGCCTATTGTAGGGCGCGCCTGTACTTCCAGTGCTGAACGAAAACCAATGATTTTGGATCCTGTTTTCATGCGAAATGGCTAAAAGAAATGTTTCAAGTTTGTTACACTCAAACAGTGTCTCCTGTCATATGCTGAACTGGTCGCATTGTGGATTTAGCCAAAAAACATGATTTTGGACAATGTTCATGGAACTCAGCTTAAAACGTACTTGCAGACTTGAAAATCCTTGCCTATTGTAGGGCGCGCCTGTACTTCCAGTGCTGAACGAAAACCAATGATTTTGGATCCTGTTTTCATGCGAAATGGCTAAAATAAATGTTTCAAGTTTGTTACACTCAAACAGTGTCTCCTGTCATATGCTGAACTGGTCGCATTGTGGATTTAGCCTAAAACATGATTTTGGACAATGTTCATGGAACTCAGTTTAAAACGTACTTGCAGACTTGAAAATCCTTGCCTATTGTAGGGCGCGCCTGTACTTCCAGTGCTGAACGAAAACCAATGATTTTGGATCCTGTTTTCATGCGAAATGGCTAAAAGAAATGTTTCAAGTTTGTTACACTCAAACAGTGTCTCCTGTCATATGCTGAACTGGTCGCATTGTGGATTTAGCCAAAAAACATGATTTTGGACAATGTTCATGGAACTCAGCTTAAAACGTACTTGCAGACTTGAAAATCCTTGCCTATTGTAGGGCGCGCCTGTACTTCCAGTGCTGAACGAAAACCAATGATTTTGGATCCTGTTTTCATGCGAAATGGCTAAAAGAAATGTTTCACGTTTGTTACACTCAAACAGTGTCTCCTGTCATATGCTGAACTGGTCGCATTGTGGATTTAGCCTAAAACATGATTTTGGACAATGTTCATGGAACTCAGTTTAAAACGTACTTGCAGACTTGAAAATCCTTGCCTATTGTAGGGCGCGCCTGTACTTCCAGTGCTGAACGAAAACCAATGATTTTGGATCCTGTTTTCATGCGAAATGGCTAAAAGAAATGTTTCAAGTTTGTTACACTCAAACAGTGTCTCCTGTCATATGCTGAACTGGTCGCATTGTGGATTTAGCCAAAAAACATGATTTTGGACAATGTTCATGGAACTCAGCTTAAAACGTACTTGCAGACTTGAAAATCCTTGCCTATTGTAGGGCGCGCCTGTACTTCCAGTGCTGAACGAAAACCAATGATTTTGGATCCTGTTTTCATGCGAAATGGCTAAAAGAAATGTTTCACGTTTGTTACACTCAAACAGTGTCTCCTGTCATATGCTGAACTGGTCGCATTGTGGATTTAGCCAAAAAACATGATTTTGGACAATGTTCATGGAACTCAGCTTAAAACGTACTTGCAGACTTGAAAATCCTTGCCTATTGTAGGGCGCGCCTGTACTTCTAGTGCTGAACGAAAACCAATGATTGTGGATCCTGTTTTCATGCGAAATGGCTAAAAGAAATGTTTCACGTTTTTTACACTCAAACAGTGTCTCCTGTCATATGCTGAACTGGTCGCATTGTGGATTTAGCCAAAAAACATGATTTTGGACAATGTTCATGGAACTCAGCTTAAAACGTACTTGCAGACTTGAAAATCCTTGCCTATTGTAGGGCGCGCCTGTACTTCTAGTGCTGAACGAAAACCAATGATTGTGGATCCTGTTTTCATGCGAAATGGCTAAAAGAAATGTTTCACGTTTGTTACACTCAAACAGTGGCTCCTGTCATATGCTGAACTGGTCGCATTGTGGATTTAGCCTAAAACATGATTTTGGACAATGTTCATGGAACTCAGTTTAAAACGTACTTGCAGACTTGAAAATCCTTGCCTATTGTAGGGCGCGCCTGTACTTCCAGTGCTGAACGAAAACCAATGATTTTGGATCCTGTTTTCATGCGAAATGGCTAAAAGAAATGTTTCAAGTTTGTTACACTCAAACAGTGTCTCCTGTCATATGCTGAACTGGTCGCATTGTGGATTTAGCCAAAAAACATGATTTTGGACAATGTTCATGGAACTCAGCTTAAAACGTACTTGCAGACTTGAAAATCCTTGCCTATTGTAGGGCGCGCCTGTACTTCCAGTGCTGAACGAAAACCAATGATTTTGGATCCTGTTTTCATGCGAAATGGCTAAAATAAATGTTTCAAGTTTGTTACACTCAAACAGTGTCTCCTGTCATATGCTGAACTGGTCGCATTGTGGATTTAGCCTAAAACATGATTTTGGACAATGTTCATGGAACTCAGTTTAAAACGTACTTGCAGACTTGAAAATCCTTGCCTATTGTAGGGCGCGCCTGTACTTCCAGTGCTGAACGAAAACCAATGATTTTGGATCCTGTTTTCATGCGAAATGGCTAAAAGAAATGTTTCAAGTTTGTTACACTCAAACAGTGTCTCCTGTCATATGCTGAACTGGTCGCATTGTGGATTTAGCCAAAAAACATGATTTTGGACAATGTTCATGGAACTCAGCTTAAAACGTACTTGCAGACTTGAAAATCCTTGCCTATTGTAGGGCGCGCCTGTACTTCCAGTGCTGAACGAAAACCAATGATTTTGGATCCTGTTTTCATGCGAAATGGCTAAAAGAAATGTTTCACGTTTGTTACACTCAAACAGTGTCTCCTGTCATATGCTGAACTGGTCGCATTGTGGATTTAGCCTAAAACATGATTTTGGACAATGTTCATGGAACTTAGTTTAAAACGTACTTGCAGACTTGAAAATCCTTGCCTATTGTAGGGCGCGCCTGTACTTCCAGTGCTGAACGAAAACCAATGATTTTGGATCCTGTTTTCATGCGAAATGGCTAAAAGAAATGTTTCAAGTTTGTTACACTCAAACAGTGTCTCCTGTCATATGCTGAACTGGTCGCATTGTGGATTTAGCCAAAAAACATGATTTTGGACAATGTTCATGGAACTCAGCTTAAAACGTACTTGCAGACTTGAAAATCCTTGCCTATTGTAGGGCGCGCCTGTACTTCCAGTGCTGAACGAAAACCAATGATTTTGGATCCTGTTTTCATGCGAAATGGCTAAAAGAAATGTTTCACGTTTGTTACACTCAAACAGTGTCTCCTGTCATATGCTGAACTGGTCGCATTGTGGATTTAGCCAAAAAACATGATTTTGGACAATGTTCATGGAACTCAGCTTAAAACGTACTTGCAGACTTGAAAATCCTTGCCTATTGTAGGGCGCGCCTGTACTTCTAGTGCTGAACGAAAACCAATGATTGTGGATCCTGTTTTCATGCGAAATGGCTAAAAGAAATGTTTCACGTTTTTTACACTCAAACAGTGTCTCCTGTCATATGCTGAACTGGTCGCATTGTGGATTTAGCCAAAAAACATGATTTTGGACAATGTTCATGGAACTCAGCTTAAAACGTACTTGCAGACTTGAAAATCCTTGCCTATTGTAGGGCGCGCCTGTACTTCTAGTGCTGAACGAAAACCAATGATTGTGGATCCTGTTTTCATGCGAAATGGCTAAAAGAAATGTTTCACGTTTGTTACACTCAAACAGTGGCTCCTGTCATATGCTGAACTGGTCGCATTGTGGATTTTGCCTAAAACATGATTTTGGACAATGTTCATGGAACTCAGCTTAAAACGTACTTGCAGACTTGAAAATCCTTGCCTTTTGTAGGGCGCGCCTGTACTTCCAGTGCTGAACGAAAACCAATGATTTTGGATCCTGTTTTCATGCGAAATGGCTAAAATAAATGTTTCAAGTTTGTTACACTCAAACAGTGTCTCCTGTCATATGCTGAACTGGTCGCATTGTGGATTTAGCCTAAAACATGATTTTGGACAATGTTCATGGAACTCAGTTTAAAACGTACTTGCAGACTTGAAAATCCTTGCCTATTGTAGGGCGCGCCTGTACTTCCAGTGCTGAACGAAAACCAATGATTTTGGATCCTGTTTTCATGCGAAATGGCTAAAAGAAATGTTTCAAGTTTGTTACACTCAAACAGTGTCTCCTGTCATATGCTGAACTGGTCGCATTGTGGATTTAGCCAAAAAACATGATTTTGGACAATGTTCATGGAACTCAGCTTAAAACGTACTTGCAGACTTGAAAATCCTTGCCTATTGTAGGGCGCGCCTGTACTTCCAGTGCTGAACGAAAACCAATGATTTTGGATCCTGTTTTCATGCGAAATGGCTAAAAGAAATGTTTCACGTTTGTTACACTCAAACAGTGTCTCCTGTCATATGCTGAACTGGTCGCATTGTGGATTTAGCCTAAAACATGATTTTGGACAATGTTCATGGAACTCAGTTTAAAACGTACTTGCAGACTTGAAAATCCTTGCCTATTGTAGGGCGCGCCTGTACTTCCAGTGCTGAACGAAAACCAATGATTTTGGATCCTGTTTTCATGCGAAATGGCTAAAAGAAATGTTTCACGTTTGTTACACTCAAACAGTGTCTCCTGTCATATGCTGAACTGGTCGCATTGTGGATTTAGCCTAAAACATGATTTTGGACAATGTTCATGGAACTTAGCTTAAAACGTACTTGCAGACTTGAAAATCCTTGCCTTTTGTAGGGCGCGCCTGTACTTCCAGTGCTGAACGAAAACCAATGATTGTGGATCCTGTTTTCATGCAAAATGTCTAAAAGAAATGTTTCACGTTTGTTACACTCAAACAGTGTCTCCTGTCATATGCTGAACTGGTCGCATTGTGGATTTAGCCTAAAACATGATTTTGGACAATGTTCATGGAACTCAGCTTAAAACGTACTTGCAGACTTGAAAATCCTTGCCTTTTGTAGGGCGCGCCTGTACTTCCAGTGCTGAACGAAAACCAATGATTTTGGATCCTGTTTTCATGCGAAATGGCTAAAAGAAATGTTTCACGTTTGTTACACTCAAACAGTGTCTCCTGTCATATGCTGAACTGGTCGCATTGTGGATTTAGCCTAAAACATGATTTTGGACAATGTTCATGGAACTCAGTTTAAAACGTACTTGCAGACTTGAAAATCCTTGCCTATTGTAGGGCGCGCCTGTACTTCCAGTGCTGAACGAAAACCAATGATTTTGGATCCTGTTTTCATGCGAAATGGCTAAAAGAAATGTTTCAAGTTTGTTACACTCAAACAGTGTCTCCTGTCATATGCTGAACTGGTCGCATTGTGGATTTAGCCAAAAAACATGATTTTGGACAATGTTCATGGAACTCAGCTTAAAACGTACTTGCAGACTTGAAAATCCTTGCCTATTGTAGGGCGCGCCTGTACTTCCAGTGCTGAACGAAAACCAATGATTTTGGATCCTGTTTTCATGCGAAATGGCTAAAAGAAATGTTTCAAGTTTGTTACACTCAAACAGTGTCTCCTGTCATATGCTGAACTGGTCGCATTGTGGATTTAGCCAAAAAACATGATTTTGGACAATGTTCATGGAACTCAGCTTAAAACGTACTTGCAGACTTGAAAATCCTTGCCTATTGTAGGGCGCGCCTGTACTTCTAGTGCTGAACGAAAACCAATGATTGTGGATCCTGTTTTCATGCGAAATGGCTAAAAGAAATGTTTCACGTTTGTTACACTCAAACAGTGGCTCCTGTCATATGCTGAACTGGTCGCATTGTGGATTTTGCCTAAAACATGATTTTGGACAATGTTCATGGAACTCAGCTTAAAACGTACTTGCAGACTTGAAAATCCTTGCCTTTTGTAGGGCGCGCCTGTACTTCCAGTGCTGAACGAAAACCAATGATTTTGGATCCTGTTTTCATGCGAAATGGCTAAAATAAATGTTTCAAGTTTGTTACACTCAAACAGTGTCTCCTGTCATATGCTGAACTGGTCGCATTGTGGATTTAGCCTAAAACATGATTTTGGACAATGTTCATGGAACTCAGTTTAAAACGTACTTGCAGACTTGAAAATCCTTGCCTATTGTAGGGCGCGCCTGTACTTCCAGTGCTGAACGAAAACCAATGATTTTGGATCCTGTTTTCATGCGAAATGGCTAAAAGAAATGTTTCAAGTTTGTTACACTCAAACAGTGTCTCCTGTCATATGCTGAACTGGTCGCATTGTGGATTTAGCCAAAAAACATGATTTTGGACAATGTTCATGGAACTCAGCTTAAAACGTACTTGCAGACTTGAAAATCCTTGCCTATTGTAGGGCGCGCCTGTACTTCTAAGTGCTGAACGAAAACCAATGATTGTTGATCCTGTTTTCATGCGAAATGGCTAAAAGAAATGTTTCACGTTTTTTACACTCAAACAGTGTCTCCTGTCATATGCTGAACTGGTCGCATTGTGGATTTAGCCAAAAAACATGATTTTGGACAATGTTCATGGAACTCAGCTTAAAACGTACTTGCAGACTTGAAAATCCTTGCCTATTGTAGGGCGCGCCTGTACTTCTAGTGCTGAACGAAAACCAATGATTGTGGATCCTGTTTTCATGCGAAATGGCTAAAAGAAATGTTTCACGTTTGTTACACTCAAACAGTGGCTCCTGTCATATGCTGAACTGGTCGCATTGTGGATTTTGCCTAAAACATGATTTTGGACTATGTTCATGGAACTCAGCTTAAAACGTACTTGCAGACTTGAAAATCCTTGCCTTTTGTAGGGCGCGCCTGTACTTCCAGTGCTGAACGAAAACCAATGATTGTTGATCCTGTTTTCATGCGAAATGGCTAAAAGAAATGTTTCACGTTTTTTACACTCAAACAGTGTCTCCTGTCATATGCTGAACTGGTCGCATTGTGGATTTAGCCAAAAAACATGATTTTGGACAATGTTCATGGAACTCAGCTTAAAACGTACTTGCAGACTTGAAAATCCTTGCCTATTGTAGGGCGCGCCTGTACTTCTAGTGCTGAACGAAAACCAATGATTGTGGATCCTGTTTTCATGCGAAATGGCTAAAAGAAATGTTTCACGTTTGTTACACTCAAACAGTGGCTCCTGTCATATGCTGAACTGGTCGCATTGTGGATTTTGCCTAAAACATGATTTTGGACAATGTTCATGGAACTCAGCTTAAAACGTACTTGCAGACTTGAAAATCCTTGCCTTTTGTAGGGCGCGCCTGTACTTCCAGTGCTGAACGAAAACCAATGATTTTGGATCCTGTTTTCATGCGAAATGGCTAAAATAAATGTTTCACGTTTTTTACACTCAAACAGTGTCTCCTGTCATATGCTGAACTGGTCGCATTGTGGATTTAGCCAAAAAACATGATTTTGGACAATGTTCATGGAACTCAGCTTAAAACGTACTTGCAGACTTGAAAATCCTTGCCTATTGTAGGGCGCGCCTGTACTTCTAGTGCTGAACGAAAACCAATGATTGTGGATCCTGTTTTCATGCGAAATGGCTAAAAGAAATGTTTCAAGTTTGTTACACTCAAACAGTGTCTCCTGTCATATGCTGAACTGGTCGCATTGTGGATTTTGCCTAAAACATGATTTTGGACAATGTTCATGGAACTCAGCTTAAAACGTACTTGCAGACTTGAAAATCCTTGCCTTTTGTAGGGCGCGCCTGTACTTCCAGTGCTGAACGAAAACCAATGATTTTGGATCCTGTTTTCATGCGAAATGGCTAAAATAAATGTTTCAAGTTTGTTACACTCAAACAGTGTCTCCTGTCATATGCTGAACTGGTCGCATTGTGGATTTAGCCTAAAACATGATTTTGGACAATGTTCATGGAACTCAGTTTAAAACTTACTTGCAGACTTGAAAATCCTTGCCTATTGTAGGGCGCGCCTGTACTTCCAGTGCTGAACGAAAACCAATGATTTTGGATCCTGTTTTCATGCGAAATGGCTAAAAGAAATGTTTCAAGTTTGTTACACTCAAACAGTGTCTCCTGTCATATGCTGAACTGGTCGCATTGTGGATTTTGCCTAAAACATGATTTTGGACAATGTTCATGGAACTCAGCTTAAAACGTACTTGCAGACTTGAAAATCCTTGCCTATTGTAGGGCGCGCCTGTACTTCTAAGTGCTGAACGAAAACCAATGATTTTGGATCCTGTTTTCATGCGAAATGGCTAAAAGAAATGTTTTAAGTTTGTTACACTCAAACAGTGTCTCCTGTCATATGCTGAACTGGTCGCATTGTGGATTTAACCTAAAACATGATTTTGGACAATGTTCATGGAACTCAGCTTAAAACGTACTTGCAGACTTGAAAATCATTGCCTTTTGTAGGGCGCGCCTGTACTTCCAGTGCTGAACGAAAACCAATGATTTTGGATCCTGTTTTCATGCGAAATGGCTAAAAGAAATGTTTCACGTTTGTTACACTCAAACAGTGTCTCCTGTCATATGCTGAACTGGTCGCATTGTGGATTTAGCCTAAAACATGATTTTGGACAATGTTCATGGAACTCAGCTTAAAACGTACTTGCAGACTTGAAAATCCTTGCCTTTTGTAGGGCGCGCCTGTACTTCCAGTGCTGAACGAAAACCAATGATTTTGGATCCTGTTTTCATGCGAAATGGCTAAAAGAAATGTTTCAAATTTGTTACACTCAAACAGTGTCTCCTGTCATATGCTGAACTGGTCGCATTGTGGATTTAACCTAAAACATGATTTTGGACAATGTTCATGGAACTCAGCTTAAAACGTACTTGCAGACTTGAAAATCCTTGCCTATTGTAGGGCGCGCCTGTACTTCTAAGTGCTGAACGAAAACCAATGATTGTGGATCCTGTTTTCATGCGAAATGGCTAAAAGAAATGTTTCACGTTTGTTACACTCAAACAGTGTCTCCTGTCATATGCTGAACTGGTCGCATTGTGGATTTAGCCTAAAACATGATTTTGGACAATGTTCATGGAACTTAGCTTAAAACGTACTTGCAGACTTGAAAATCCTTGCCTTTTGTAGGGCGCGCCTGTACTTCCAGTGCTGAACGAAAACCAATGATTGTGGATCCTGTTTTCATGCGAAATGGCTAAAAGAAATGTTTCAAGTTTGTTACACTCAAACAGTGTCTCCTGTCATATGCTGAACTGGTCGCATTGTGGATTTTGCCTAAAACATGATTTTGGACAATGTTCATGGAACTCAACTTAAAACGTACTTGCAGACTTGAAAATCCTTGCCTATGATTTTGGATCCTGTTTTCATGCGAAATGGCTAAAATAAATGTTTCAAGTTTGTTACACTCAAACAGTGTCTCCTGTCATATGCTGAACTGGTCGCATTGTGGATTTTGCCTAAAACATGATTTTGGACAATGTTCATGGAACTCAGCTTAAAACGTACTTGCAGACTTGAAAATCCTTGCCTATTGTAGGGCGCGCCTGTACTTCTAGTGCTGAACGAAAACCAATGATTGTGGATCCTGTTTTCATGCGAAATGGCTAAAAGAAATGTTTCACGTTTGTTACACTCAAACAGTGTCTCCTGTCATATGCTGAACTGTGGATTTGTGGATTTTCATAGAATTTTATTTTTTTTAAATCACATTTGAAAACCCTTGTATGTTATATTCTACATGTGTCCTTCTAGTGCTGAACGTAAAAAAATATTTTAGACCCTTTTCATGAAACATTTATAAAAAATATTTTTCACGTTTTTTATAAAAAATATTTGTATCTACATATGTCCTTCTAGTGCTGAACGTTAAAAAAATATTTTAGACCCTTTTCATGCAAAATGTTAAAAGAATATTTTTCACGTTTGTTATAAAAAAAAAATTATCCCTTCATATGCCGAACTAGTTGCATTGTGGATTTTGCCTAAAACATGATCTTAGAAAATATTCATATAATTTTTTTTTTAAATCCCATTTGAAAACCCTTGTATGTTATATTCTACATGTGTCCTTCTAGTGCTGAACGTAAAAAAATATTTTAGACCCTTTTCATGAAACATTTATAAAAAATATTTTTTACGTTTTTTATAAAAAAAACTTTGTATCTACATATGTCCTTCTAGTGCTGAACGTTGAAAAAATATTTTAGACCCTTTTCATGAAAAATTTATAAAAAATATTTTTCACGTTTTTTATAAAAAAACTTTGTATCTACATATGTCCTTCTAGTGCTGAACGTTAAAAAAATATTTTAGACCCTTTTCATGAAAATTTTATAAAAAATATTTTTCACGTTTTTTATAAAAATAATTGTATCCCTTCATATGCCGAACTAGTTGCATTGTGGATTTTGCCTAAAACATGATTTTAGAAAATATTCACATAATTTTTTTTTTAAATCACATTTGAAAACCCTTGTATGTTATATTCTACATGTGTCCTTCTAGTGCTGAACGTAAAAAAATATTTTAGACCCTTTTCATGAAACATTTATAAAAAATATTTTTCACGTTTTTTATAAAAAATATTTGTATCTACATATGTCCTTCTAGTGCTGAACGTTAAAAAAATATTTTAGACCCTTTTCATGCAAAATGTTAAAAGAATATTTTTCACGTTTGTTATAAAAAAAAAATTATCCCTTCATATGCCGAACTAGTTGCATTGTGGATTTTGCCTAAAACATGATCTTAGAAAATATTCATATAATTTTTTTTTTAAATCCCATTTGAAAACCCTTGTATGTTATATTCTACATGTGTCCTTCTAGTGCTGAACGTAAAAAAATATTTTAGACCCTTTTCATGAAACATTTATAAAAAATATTTTTTACGTTTTTTATAAAAAAAACTTTGTATCTACATATGTCCTTCTAGTGCTGAACGTTGAAAAAATATTTTAGACCCTTTTCATGAAAAATTTATAAAAAATATTTTTCACGTTTTTTATAAAAATAATTGTATCCCTTCATATGCCGAACTAGTTGCATTGTGGATTTTGCCTAAAACATGATTTTAGAAAATATTCATATAATTTTTTTTTTAAATCACATTTGAAAACCCTTGTATGTTATATTCTACATGTGTCCTTCTAGTGCTGAACGTAAAAAAATATTTTAGACCCTTTTCATGAAAAATTTATAAAAAATATTTTTCACGTTTTTTATAAAAAAACTTTGTATCTACATATGTCCTTCTAGTGCTGAACGTTAAAAAAATATTTTAGACCCTTTTCATGAAAATTTTATAAAAAATATTTTTCACGTTTTTTATAAAAATAATTGTATCCCTTCATATGCCGAACTAGTTGCATTGTGGATTTTGCCTAAAACATGATTTTAGAAAATATTCACATAATTTTTTTTTTAAATCACATTTGAAAACCCTTGTATGTTATATTCTACATGTGTCCTTCTAGTGCTGAACGTAAAAAAATATTTTAGACCCTTTTCATGAAACATTTATAAAAAATATTTTTCACGTTTTTTATAAAAAATATTTGTATCTACATATGTCCTTCTAGTGCTGAACGTTAAAAAAATATTTTAGACCCTTTTCATGCAAAATGTTTAAAAAATATTTTTCACGTTTGTTATAAAAAAATTGTATCCCTTCATTTGCCGAACTAGTTGCATTGTGGATTTTGCCTAAAACATGATTTTAGAAAATATTCATATACATTTTTTTTTTTTAATCACATTTGAAAACCCTTGTATGTTATATTCTACATGTGTCCTTCTAGTGCTGAACGTAAAAAAATATTTTAGACCCTTTTCATGAAAAATTTATAAAAAATATTTTTTACGTTTTTTATAAAAAAAACTTTGTATCTACATATGTCCTTCTAGTGCTGAACGTTAAAAAAAATATTTTAGACCCTTTTCATGAAAAATTTATAAAAAATATTTTTCACGTTTTTTATAAAAATAATTGTATCCCTTCATATGCCGAACTAGTTGCATTGTGGATTTTGCCTAAAACATGATTTTAGAAAATATTCATATAATTTTTTTTTTTTAATCACATTTGAAAACCCTTGTATGTTATATTCTACATGTGTCCTTCTAGTGCTGAACGTAAAAAAATATTTTAGACCCTTTTCATGAAAAATTTATAAAAAATATTTTTCACGTTTTTTATAAAAAAAACTTTGTATCTACATATGTCCTTCTAGTGCTGAACGTTAAAAAAATATTTAAGACCCTTTTCATGAAAAATTTTAAACAAATATTTTTCACGTTTTTTATAAAAATAATTGTATCCCTTCATATGCCGAACTAGTTGCATTGTGGATTTTGCCTAAAACATGATTTTAGAAAATATTCATATAATTATTTATTTTTTAAATCACATTTGAAAACCCTTGTATGTTATATTCTACATGTGTCCTTCTAGTGCTGAACGTAAAAATATATTTTAGACCCTTTTCATGAAAAATTTATAAAAAATATTTTTTACGTTTTTTATAAAAAAACTTTGTATCTACATATGTCCTTCTAGTGCTGAACGTTAAAAAAATATTTTAGACCCTTTTCATGAAAAATTTATAAAAAATATTTTTCACGTTTTTTATAAAAATAATTGTATCCCTTCATATGCCGAACTAGTTGCATTGTGGATTTTGCCTAAAACATGATTTTAGAAAATATTCATATAACATTTTTTTAAAATCACATTTGAAAACCCTTGTATGTTATATTCTACATGTGTCCTTCTAGTGCTGAACGTAAAAAAATATTTTAGACCCTTTTCATGAAAAATTTATAAAAAATATTTTTCACGTTTTTTATAAAAAATATTTGTATCTACATATGTCCTTCTAGTGCTGAACGTAAAAAAAATATTTTAGACCCTTTTCATGAAAAATTTATAAAAAATATTTTTCACGTTTTTTATAAAAAAAACTTTGTATCTACATATGTCCTTCTAGTGCTGAACGTTAAAAAAAATATTTTAGACCCTTTTCATGAAAAATTTATAAAAAATATTTTTCACGTTTTTTATAAAAATAATTGTATCCCTTCATATGCCGAACCATTGTGGATTTTGCCTAAAACATGATTTTAGAAAATATTCATATAATTTTTTTTTTTTAATCACATTTGAAAACCCTTGTATGTTATATTCTACATGTGTCCTTCTAGTGCTGAACGTAAAAAAATATTTTAGACCCTTTTCATGAAAAATTTATAAAAAATATTTTTCACGTTTTTTATAAAAATAATTGTATCCCTTCATATGCCGAACCATTGTGGATTTTGCCTAAAACATGATTTTAGAAAATATTCATATAATTATTTATTTTTTAAATCACATTTGAAAACCCTTGTATGTTATATTCTACATGTGTCCTTCTAGTGCTGAACGTTAAAAAAATATTTAAGACCCTTTTCATGAAAAATTTTTAAAAAATATTTTTCACGTTTTTTATAAAAATAATTGTATCCCTTCATATGCCGAACTAGTTGCATTGTGGATTTTGCCTAAAACATGATTTTAGAAAATATTCATATAATTATTTATTTTTTAAATCACATTTGAAAACCCTTGTATGTTATATTCTACATGTGTCCTTCTAGTGCTGAACGTAAAAATATATTTTAGACCCTTTTCATGAAAAATTTATAAAAAATATTTTTTACGTTTTTTATAAAAAAACTTTGTATCTACATATGTCCTTCTAGTGCTGAACGTTAAAAAAATATTTTAGACCCTTTTCATGAAAAATTTATAAAAAATATTTTTCACGTTTTTTATAAAAATAATTGTATCCCTTCATATGCCGAACTAGTTGCATTGTGGATTTTGCCTAAAACATGATTTTAGAAAATATTCATATAACATTTTTTTAAAATCACATTTGAAAACCCTTGTATGTTATATTCTACATGTGTCCTTCTAGTGCTGAACGTAAAAAAATATTTTAGACCCTTTTCATGAAAAATTTATAAAAAATATTTTTCACGTTTTTTATAAAAAATATTTGTATCTACATATGTCCTTCTAGTGCTGAACGTAAAAAAAATATTTTAGACCCTTTTCATGAAAAATTTATAAAAAATATTTTTCACGTTTTTTATAAAAATAATTGTATCCCTTCATATGCCGAACTAGTTGCATTGTAGATTTTGCCTAAAACATGATTTTAGAAAATATTCATATAATTTTTTTTTTAATCACATTTGAAAACCCTTGTATGTTATATTCTACATGTGTCCTTCTAGTGCTGAACGTAAAAAAATATTTTAGACCCTTTTCATGAAAAATTTATAAAAAATATTTTTCACGTTTTTTATAAAAAAAACTTTGTATCTACATATGTCCTTCTAGTGCTGAACGTTAAAAAAATATTTAAGACCCTTTTCATGAAAAATTTATAAAAAATATTTTTCACGTTTTTTATAAAAATAATTGTATCCCTTCATATGCCGAACTAGTTGCATTGTGGATTTTGCCTAAAACATGATTTTAGAAAATATTCATATAATTATTTTTTTTTTAAATCACATTTGAAAACCCTTGTATGTTATATTCTACATGTGTCCTTCTAGTGCTGAACGTAAAAATATATTTTAGACCCTTTTCATGAAAAATTTATAAAAAATATTTTTTACGTTTTTTATAAAAAAACTTTGTATCTACATATGTCCTTCTAGTGCTGAACGTTAAAAAAATATTTTAGACCCTTTTCATGAAAAATTTATAAAAAATATTTTTCACGTTTTTTATAAAAATAATTGTATCCCTTCATATGCCGAACTAGTTGCATTGCGGATTTTGCCTAAAACATGATTTTAGAAAATATTCATATAATTATTTTTTTTTTAAATCACATTTGAAAACCCTTGTATGTTATATTCTACATGTGTCCTTCTAGTGCTGAACGTAAAAATATATTTTTTCGACCCTTTTCATGAAAAATTTATAAAAAATATTTTTTACGTTTTTTATAAAAAAACTTTGTATCTACATATGTCCTTCTAGTGCTGAACGTAAAAAAAATATTTTAGACCCTTTTCATGAAACATTTATAAAAAATATTTTTCATGTGTTTTATAAAAATAATTGTATCCCTTCATATGCCAAACTAGTTGCATTGTGGATTTTGCCTAAAACATGATTTTAGAAAATATTCATATAATTTTTTTTTTTTAATCACATTTGAAAACCCTTGTATGTTATATTCTACATGTGTCCTTCTAGTGCTGAACGTAAAAAAATATTTTAGACCCTTTTCATGAAAAATTTATAAAAAATATTTTTCACGTTTTTTATAAAAAAAACTTTGTATCTACATATGTCCTTCTAGTGCTGAACGTTAAAAAAATATTTAAGACCCTTTTCATGAAAAATTTTAAAAAAATATTTTTCACGTTTTTTATAAAAATAATTGTATCCCTTCATATGCCGAACTAGTTGCATTGTGGATTTTGCCTAAAACATGATTTTAGAAAATATTCATATAATTATTTATTTTTTAAATCACATTTGAAAACCCTTGTATGTTATATTCTACATGTGTCCTTCTAGTGCTGAACGTAAAAATATATTTTAGACCCTTTTCATGAAAAATTTATAAAAAATATTTTTTACGTTTTTTATAAAAAAACTTTGTATCTACATATGTCCTTCTAGTGCTGAACGTTAAAAAAATATTTTAGACCCTTTTCATGAAAAATTTATAAAAAATATTTTTCACGTTTTTTATAAAAATAATTGTATCCCTTCATATGCCGAACTAGTTGCATTGTGGATTTTGCCTAAAACATGATTTTAGAAAATATTCATATAACATTTTTTTAAAATCACATTTGAAAACCCTTGTATGTTATATTCTACATGTGTCCTTCTAGTGCTGAACGTAAAAAAATATTTTAGACCCTTTTCATGAAAAATTTATAAAAAATATTTTTCACGTTTTTTATAAAAAATATTTGTATCTACATATGTCCTTCTAGTGCTGAACGTAAAAAAAATATTTTAGACCCTTTTCATGAAAAATTTATAAAAAATATTTTTCACGTTTTTTATAAAAATAATTGTATCCCTTCATATGCCGAACTAGTTGCATTGTAGATTTTGCCTAAAACATGATTTTAGAAAATATTCATATAATTTTTTTTTTAATCACATTTGAAAACCCTTGTATGTTATATTCTACATGTGTCCTTCTAGTGCTGAACGTAAAAAAATATTTTAGACCCTTTTCATGAAAAATTTATAAAAAATATTTTTCACGTTTTTTATAAAAAAAACTTTGTATCTACATATGTCCTTCTAGTGCTGAACGTTAAAAAAATATTTAAGACCCTTTTCATGAAAAATTTATAAAAAATATTTTTCACGTTTTTTATAAAAATAATTGTATCCCTTCATATGCCGAACTAGTTGCATTGTGGATTTTGCCTAAAACATGATTTTAGAAAATATTCATATAATTATTTTTTTTTTAAATCACATTTGAAAACCCTTGTATGTTATATTCTACATGTGTCCTTCTAGTGCTGAACGTAAAAATATATTTTAGACCCTTTTCATGAAAAATTTATAAAAAATATTTTTTACGTTTTTTATAAAAAAACTTTGTATCTACATATGTCCTTCTAGTGCTGAACGTTAAAAAAATATTTTAGACCCTTTTCATGAAAAATTTATAAAAAATATTTTTCACGTTTTTTATAAAAATAATTGTATCCCTTCATATGCCGAACTAGTTGCATTGCGGATTTTGCCTAAAACATGATTTTAGAAAATATTCATATAATTATTTTTTTTTTAAATCACATTTGAAAACCCTTGTATGTTATATTCTACATGTGTCCTTCTAGTGCTGAACGTAAAAATATATTTTTTCGACCCTTTTCATGAAAAATTTATAAAAAATATTTTTTACGTTTTTTATAAAAAAACTTTGTATCTACATATGTCCTTCTAGTGCTGAACGTAAAAAAAATATTTTAGACCCTTTTCATGAAAAATTTATAAAAAATATTTTTCATGTGTTTTATAAAAATAATTGTATCCCTTCATATGCCAAACTAGTTGCATTGTGGATTTTGCCTAAAACATGATTTTAGAAAATATTCATATAAATTTTTTTTTAAATCACATTTGAAAACCCTTGTATGTTATATTCTACATGTGTCCTTCTAGTGCTGAACGTCAAAAAATATTTTAGACCCTTTTCATGAAATATTTATAACAAATATTTTTCACCTTTTTTATAAAAAATATTTGTATCTACATATGTCCTTCTAGTGCTGAACGTAAAAAAAATATTTTTGACCCTTTTCATGCAAAATGTAAAAAAAATATTTTTCACGTTTGTTATAAAAAAAATTGTATCCCTTCATATGCCGAACTAGTTGCATTGTGGATTTAGCCTAAAACATGATTTGAGAAAATATTCATAGATTTTTTTTTATTTTTTATCACATTTGAAAACCCTTGTATGTTATATTCTACATGTGTCCTTCTAGTGCTGAACGTAAAAAAATATTTTAGACCCTTTTCATGAAACATTTATAAAAAATATTTTTCACGTTTTTTATAAAAAATATTTGTATCTACATATATCCTTCTAGTGCTGAACGTTAAAAAAACATTTTAGACCCTTTTCATGCAAAATGTAAAAAAAATATTTTTCACGTTTGTTATAAAAAAAATTGTATCCCTTCATATGCCGAACTAGTTGCATTGTGGATTTTGCCTAAAACATGATTTGAGAAAATATTCATATAACATTTTTTTTAAATCACATTTGAAAACCCTTGTATGTTATATTCTACATGTGTCCTTCTAGTGCTGAACGTAAAAAAATATTTTAGACCCTTTTCATGAAAAATTTATAAAAATATTTTTCACGTTTTTTATAAAAAATATTTGTATCTACATATGTCCTTCTAGTGCTGAACGTTAAAAAAATATTTAAGACCCTTTTCATGAAAAATTTATAAAAAATATTTTTCACGTTTTTTATAAAAATAATTGTATCCCTTCATATGCCGAACTAGTTGCATTGTGGATTTTGCCTAAAACATGATTTGAGAAAATATTCATAGATTTTTTTTTATTTTTTATCACATTTGAAAACCCTTGTATGTTATATTCTACATGTGTCCTTCTAGTGCTGAACGTAAAAAAATATTTTAGACCCTTTTCATGAAACATTTATAAAAAATATTTTTCACGTTTTTTATAAAAAAAACTTTGTATCTACATATGTCCTTCTAGTGCTGAACGTTAAAAAAATATTTAAGACCCTTTTCATGAAAAATTTATAAAAAATATTTTTCACGTTTTTTATAAAAATAATTGTATCCCTTCATATGCCGAACTAGTTGCATTGTGGATTTTGCCTAAAACATGATTTTAGAAAATATTCATATAATTATTTTTTTTTTAAATCACATTTGAAAACCCTTGTATGTTATATTCTACATGTGTCCTTCTAGTGCTGAACGTAAAAATATATTTTAGACCCTTTTCATGAAAAATTTATAAAAAATATTTTTTACGTTTTTTATAAAAAAACTTTGTATCTACATATGTCCTTCTAGTGCTGAACGTTAAAAAAATATTTTAGACCCTTTTCATGAAAAATTTATAAAAAATATTTTTCACGTTTTTTATAAAAATAATTGTATCCCTTCATATGCCGAACTAGTTGCATTGTGGATTTTGCCTAAAACATGATTTTAGAAAATATTCATATAAATTTTTTTTTTAATCACATTTGAAAACCCTTGTATGTTATATTCTACATGTGTCCTTCTAGTGCTGAACGTAAAAAAATATTTTAGACCCTTTTCATGAAAAATTTATAACAAATATTTTTCACGTTTTTTATAAAAAAAACTTTGTATCTACATATGTCCTTCTAGTGCTGAACGTAAAAAAAATATTTTTGACCCTTTTCATGCAAAATGTAAAAAAAATATTTTTCACGTTTGTTATAAAAAAAATTGTATCCCTTCATATGCCGAACTAGTTGCATTGTGGATTTAGCCTAAAACATGATTTGAGAAAATATTCATAGATTTTTTTAAATTTTTTATCACATTTGAAAACCCTTGTATGTTATATTCTACATGTGTCCTTCTAGTGCTGAACGTAAAAAAATATTTTAGACCCTTTTCATGAAACATTTATAAAAAATATTTTTCACGTTTTTTATAAAAAATATTTGTATCTACATATATCCTTCTAGTGCTGAACGTTAAAAAAACATTTTAGACCCTTTTCATGCAAAATGTAAAAAAAATATTTTTCACGTTTGTTATAAAAAAATTGTATCCCTTCATATGCCGAACTAGTTGCATTGTGGATTTTGCCTAAAACATGATTTGAGAAAATATTCATATAACATTTTTTTTAAATCACATTTGAAAACCCTTGTATGTTATATTCTACATGTGTCCTTCTAGTGCTGAACGTAAAAAAATATTTTAGACCCTTTTCATGAAAAATTTATAAAAATATTTTTCACGTTTTTTATAAAAAATATTTGTATCTACATATGTCCTTCTAGTGCTGAACGTTAAAAAAAATATTTAAGACCCTTTTCATGAAAAATTTATAAAAAATATTTTTCACGTTTTTTATAAAAATAATTGTATCCCTTCATATGCCGAACTAGTTGCATTGTGGATTTTGCCTAAAACATGATTTGAGAAAATATTCATAGATTTTTTTTTATTTTTTATCACATTTGAAAACCCTTGTATGTTATATTCTACATGTGTCCTTCTAGTGCTGAACGTAAAAAAATATTTTAGACCCTTTTCATGAAACATTTATAAAAAATATTTTTCACGTTTTTTATAAAAAAAACTTTGTATCTACATATGTCCTTCTAGTGCTGAACGTTAAAAAAATATTTAAGACCCTTTTCATGAAAAATTTATAAAAAATATTTTTCACGTTTTTTATAAAAATAATTGTATCCCTTCATATGCCGAACTAGTTGCATTGTGGATTTTGCCTAAAACATGATTTTAGAAAATATTCATATAATTATTTTTTTTTTAAATCACATTTGAAAACCCTTGTATGTTATATTCTACATGTGTCCTTCTAGTGCTGAACGTAAAAATATATTTTAGACCCTTTTCATGAAAAATTTATAAAAAATATTTTTTACGTTTTTTATAAAAAAACTTTGTATCTACATATGTCCTTCTAGTGCTGAACGTTAAAAAAATATTTTAGACCCTTTTCATGAAAAATTTATAAAAAATATTTTTCACGTTTTTTATAAAAATAATTGTATCCCTTCATATGCCGAACTAGTTGCATTGTGGATTTTGCCTAAAACATGATTTTAGAAAATATTCATATAAATTTTTTTTTTAATCACATTTGAAAACCCTTGTATGTTATATTCTACATGTGTCCTTCTAGTGCTGAACGTAAAAAAATATTTTAGACCCTTTTCATGAAAAATTTATAACAAATTTTTTTCACGTTTTTTATAAAAAAAACTTTGTATCTACATATGTCCTTCTAGTGCTGAACGTAAAAAAAATATTTTTGACCCTTTTCATGCAAAATGTAAAAAAAATATTTTTCACGTTTGTTATAAAAAAAATTGTATCCCTTCATATGCCGAACTAGTTGCATTGTGGATTTAGCCTAAAACATGATTTGAGAAAATATTCATAGATTTTTTTTAATTTTTTATCACATTTGAAAACCCTTGTATGTTATATTCTACATGTGTCCTTCTAGTGCTGAACGTAAAAAAATATTTTAGACCCTTTTCATGAAACATTTATAAAAAATATTTTTCACGTTTTTTATAAAAAATATTTGTATCTACATATATCCTTCTAGTGCTGAACGTTAAAAAAACATTTTAGACCCTTTTCATGCAAAATGTAAAAAAAATATTTTTCACGTTTGTTATAAAAAAATTGTATCCCTTCATATGCCGAACTAGTTGCATTGTGGATTTTGCCTAAAACATGATTTGAGAAAATATTCATATAACATTTTTTTTAAATCACATTTGAAAACCCTTGTATGTTATATTCTACATGTGTCCTTCTAGTGCTGAACGTAAAAAAATATTTTAGACCCTTTTCATGAAAAATTTCTAAAAATATTTTTCACGTTTTTAATAAAAAATATTTGTATCTACATATGTCCTTCTAGTGCTGAACGTTAAAAAAAATATTTAAGACCCTTTTCATGAAAAATTTATAAAAAATATTTTTCACGTTTTTTATAAAAATAATTGTATCCCTTCATATGCCGAACTAGTTGCATTGTGGATTTTGCCTAAAACATGATTTGAGAAAATATTCATAGATTTTTTTTTATTTTTTATCACATTTGAAAACCCTTGTATGTTATATTCTACATGTGTCCTTCTAGTGCTGAACGTAAAAAAATATTTTAGACCCTTTTCATGAAACATTTATAAAAAATATTTTTCACGTTTTTTATAAAAAAAACTTTGTATCTACATATGTCCTTCTAGTGCTGAACGTTAAAAAAATATTTAAGACCCTTTTCATGAAAAATTTATAAAAAATATTTTTCACGTTTTTTATAAAAATAATTGTATCCCTTCATATGCCGAACTAGTTGCATTGTGGATTTTGCCTAAAACATGATTTTAGAAAATATTCATATAATTATTATTTTTTTAAATCACATTTGAAAACCCTTGTATGTTATATTCTACATGTGTCCTTCTAGTGCTGAACGTAAAAATATATTTTAGACCCTTTTCATGAAAAATTTATAAAAAATATTTTTTACGTTTTTTATAAAAAAACTTTGTATCTACATATGTCCTTCTAGTGCTGAACGTTAAAAAAATATTTTAGACCCTTTTCATGAAAAATTTATAAAAAATATTTTTCACGTTTTTTATAAAAATAATTGTATCCCTTCATATGCCGAACTAGTTGCATTGTGGATTTTGCCTAAAACATGATTTTAGAAAATATTCATATAAATTTTTTTTAATCACATTTGAAAACCCTTGTATGTTATATTCTACATGTGTCCTTCTAGTGCTGAACGTAAAAAAATATTTTAGACCCTTTTCATGAAAAATTTATAAAAAATATTTTTCACGTTTTTTATAAAAAAAACTTTGTATCTACATATGTCCTTCTAGTGCTGAACGTTAAAAAAATATTTAAGACCCTTTTCATGAAAAATTTATAAAAAATATTTTTCACGTTTTTTATAAAAATAATTGTATCCCTTCATATGCCGAACTAGTTGCATTGCGGATTTTGCCTAAAACATGATTTTAGAAAATATTCATATAATTAATTTTTTTTTAAATCACATTTGAAAACCCTTGTATGTTATATTCTACATGTGTCCTTCTAGTGCTGAACGTAAAAAAATATTTTAGACCCTTTTCATGAAATATTTATAACAAATATTTTTCACCTTTTTTATAAAAAATATTTGTATCTACATATGTCCTTCTAGTGCTGAACGTAAAAAAAATATTTTTGACCCTTTTCATGCAAAATGTAAAAAAAATATTTTTCACGTTTGTTATAAAAAAAATTGTATCCCTTCATATGCCGAACTAGTTGCATTGTGGATTTAGCCTAAAACATGATTTGAGAAAATATTCATAGATTTTTTTTTATTTTTTATCACATTTGAAAACCCTTGTATGTTATATTCTACATGTGTCCTTCTAGTGCTGAACGTAAAAAAATATTTTAGACCCTTTTCATGAAACATTTATAAAAAATATTTTTCACGTTTTTTATAAAAAATATTTGTATCAACATATATCCTTCTAGTGCTGAACGTTAAAAAAACATTTTAGACCCTTTTCATGCAAAATGTAAAAAAAATATTTTTCACGTTTGTTATAAAAAAAAATGTATCCCTTCATATGCCGAACTAGTTGCATTGTGGATTTTGCCTAAAACATGATTTGAGAAAATATTCATATAACATTTTTTTTAAATCACATTTGAAAACCCTTGTATGTTATATTCTACATGTGTCCTTCTAGTGCTGAACGTAAAAAAATATTTTAGACCCTTTTCATGAAAAATTTATAAAAATATTTTTCACGTTTTTTATAAAAAATATTTGTATCTACATATGTCCTTCTAGTGCTGAACGTTAAAAAAATATTTAAGACCCTTTTCATGAAAAATTTATAAAAAATATTTTTCACGTTTTTTATAAAAATAATTGTATCCCTTCATATGCCGAACTAGTTGCATTGTGGATTTTGCCTAAAACATGATTTGAGAAAATATTCATAGATTTTTTTTTATTTTTTATCACATTTGAAAACCCTTGTATGTTATATTCTACATGTGTCCTTCTAGTGCTGAACGTAAAAAAATATTTTAGACCCTTTTCATGAAACATTTATAAAAAATATTTTTCACGTTTTTTATAAAAAAAACTTTGTATCTACATATGTCCTTCTAGTGCTGAACGTTAAAAAAATATTTAAGACCCTTTTCATGAAAAATTTATAAAAAATATTTTTCACGTTTTTTATAAAAATAATTGTATCCCTTCATATGCCGAACTAGTTGCATTGTGGATTTTGCCTAAAACATGATTTTAGAAAATATTCATATAATTATATTTTTTTTTAATCACATTTGAAAACCCTTGTATGTTATATTCTACATGTGTCCTTCTAGTGCTGAACGTAAAAATATATTTTAGACCCTTTTCATGAAAAATTTATAAAAAATATTTTTTACGTTTTTTATAAAAAAACTTTGTATCTACATATGTCCTTCTAGTGCTGAACGTTAAAAAAATATTTTAGACCCTTTTCATGAAAAATTTATAAAAAATATTTTTCACGTTTTTTATAAAAAAAACTTTGTATCTACATATGTCCTTCTAGTGCTGAACGTTAAAAAAATATTTAAGACCCTTTTCATGAAAAATTTATAAAAAATATTTTTCACGTTTTTTATAAAAATAATTGTATCCCTTCATATGCCGAACTAGTTGCATTGCGGATTTTGCCTAAAACATGATTTTAGAAAATATTCATATAATTAATTTTTTTTTAAATCACATTTGAAAACCCTTGTATGTTATATTCTACATGTGTCCTTCTAGTGCTGAACGTAAAAAAATATTTTAGACCCTTTTCATGAAATATTTATAACAAATATTTTTCACCTTTTTTATAAAAAATATTTGTATCTACATATGTCCTTCTAGTGCTGAACGTAAAAAAAATATTTTTGACCCTTTTCATGCAAAATGTAAAAAAAATATTTTTCACGTTTGTTATAAAAAAAATTGTATCCCTTCATATGCCGAACTAGTTGCATTGTGGATTTAGCCTAAAACATGATTTGAGAAAATATTCATAGATTTTTTTTTATTTTTTATCACATTTGAAAACCCTTGTATGTTATATTCTACATGTGTCCTTCTAGTGCTGAACGTAAAAAAATATTTAAGACCCTTTTCATGAAAAATTTATAAAAAATATTTTTCACGTTTTTTATAAAAATAATTGTATCCCTTCATATGCCGAACTAGTTGCATTGCGGATTTTGCCTAAAACATGATTTTAGAAAATATTCATATAATTAATTTTTTTTTAAATCACATTTGAAAACCCTTGTATGTTATATTCTACATGTGTCCTTCTAGTGCTGAACGTAAAAAAATATTTTAGACCCTTTTCATGAAATATTTATAACAAATATTTTTCACCTTTTTTATAAAAAATATTTGTATCTACATATGTCCTTCTAGTGCTGAACGTAAAAAAAATATTTTTGACCCTTTTCATGCAAAATGTAAAAAAAATATTTTTCACGTTTGTTATAAAAAAAATTGTATCCCTTCATATGCCGAACTAGTTGCATTGTGGATTTAGCCTAAAACATGATTTGAGAAAATATTCATAGATTTTTTTTTATTTTTTATCACATTTGAAAACCCTTGTATGTTATATTCTACATGTGTCCTTCTAGTGCTGAACGTAAAAAAATATTTTAGACCCTTTTCATGAAACATTTATAAAAAATATTTTTCACGTTTTTTATAAAAAATATTTGTATCAACATATATCCTTCTAGTGCTGAACGTTAAAAAAACATTTTAGACCCTTTTCATGCAAAATGTAAAAAAAATATTTTTCACGTTTGTTATAAAAAAAATTGTATCCCTTCATATGCCGAACTAGTTGCATTGTGGATTTTGCCTAAAACATGATTTGAGAAAATATTCATATAACATTTTTTTTAAATCACATTTGAAAACCCTTGTATGTTATATTCTACATGTGTCCTTCTAGTGCTGAACGTAAAAAAATATTTTAGACCCTTTTCATGAAAAATTTATAAAAATATTTTTCACGTTTTTTATAAAAAATATTTGTATCTACATATGTCCTTCTAGTGCTGAACGTTAAAAAAATATTTAAGACCCTTTTCATGAAAAATTTATAAAAAATATTTTTCACGTTTTTTATAAAAATAATTGTATCCCTTCATATGCCGAACTAGTTGCATTGTGGATTTTGCCTAAAACATGATTTGAGAAAATATTCATAGATTTTTTTTTATTTTTTATCACATTTGAAAACCCTTGTATGTTATATTCTACATGTGTCCTTCTAGTGCTGAACGTAAAAAAATATTTTAGACCCTTTTCATGAAACATTTATAAAAAATATTTTTCACGTTTTTTATAAAAAAAACTTTGTATCTACATATGTCCTTCTAGTGCTGAACGTTAAAAAAATATTTAAGACCCTTTTCATGAAAAATTTATAAAAAATATTTTTCACGTTTTTTATAAAAATAATTGTATCCCTTCATATGCCGAACTAGTTGCATTGTGGATTTTGCCTAAAACATGATTTTAGAAAATATTCATATAATTATATTTTTTTTTAATCACATTTGAAAACCCTTGTATGTTATATTCTACATGTGTCCTTCTAGTGCTGAACGTAAAAATATATTTTAGACCCTTTTCATGAAAAATTTATAAAAAATATTTTTTACGTTTTTTATAAAAAAACTTTGTATCTACATATGTCCTTCTAGTGCTGAACGTTAAAAAAATATTTTAGACCCTTTTCATGAAAAATTTATAAAAAATATTTTTCACGTTTTTTATAAAAATAATTGTATCCCTTCATATGCCGAACTAGTTGCATTGTGGATTTTGCCTAAAACATGATTTTAGAAAATATTCATATAATTATTTATTTTTTAAATCACATTTGAAAACCCTTGTATGTTATATTCTACATGTGTCCTTCTAGTGCTGAACGTAAAAATATATTTTAGACCCTTTTCATGAAAAATTTATAAAAAATATTTTTTACGTTTTTTATAAAAAAACTTTGTATCTACATATGTCCTTCTAGTGCTGAACGTTAAAAAAATATTTTAGACCCTTTTCATGAAAAATTTATAAAAAATATTTTTCACGTTTTTTATAAAAATAATTGTATCCCTTCATATGCCGAACTAGTTGCATTGTGGATTTTGCCTAAAACATGATTTTAGAAAATATTCATATAACATTTTTTTAAAATCACATTTGAAAACCCTTGTATGTTATATTCTACATGTGTCCTTCTAGTGCTGAACGTAAAAAAATATTTTAGACCCTTTTCATGAAAAATTTATAAAAAATATTTTTCACGTTTTTTATAAAAAATATTTGTATCTACATATGTCCTTCTAGTGCTGAACGTAAAAAAAATATTTTAGACCCTTTTCATGAAAAATTTATAAAAAATATTTTTCACGTTTTTTATAAAAATAATTGTATCCCTTCATATGCCGAACTAGTTGCATTGTAGATTTTGCCTAAAACATGATTTTAGAAAATATTCATATAATTTTTTTTTTAATCACATTTGAAAACCCTTGTATGTTATATTCTACATGTGTCCTTCTAGTGCTGAACGTAAAAAAATATTTTAGACCCTTTTCATGAAAAATTTATAAAAAATATTTTTCACGTTTTTTATAAAAAAAACTTTGTATCTACATATGTCCTTCTAGTGCTGAACGTTAAAAAAATATTTAAGACCCTTTTCATGAAAAATTTATAAAAAATATTTTTCACGTTTTTTATAAAAATAATTGTATCCCTTCATATGCCGAACTAGTTGCATTGTGGATTTTGCCTAAAACATGATTTTAGAAAATATTCATATAATTATTTTTTTTTTAAATCACATTTGAAAACCCTTGTATGTTATATTCTACATGTGTCCTTCTAGTGCTGAACGTAAAAATATATTTTAGACCCTTTTCATGAAAAATTTATAAAAAATATTTTTTACGTTTTTTATAAAAAAACTTTGTATCTACATATGTCCTTCTAGTGCTGAACGTTAAAAAAATATTTTAGACCCTTTTCATGAAAAATTTATAAAAAATATTTTTCACGTTTTTTATAAAAATAATTGTATCCCTTCATATGCCGAACTAGTTGCATTGCGGATTTTGCCTAAAACATGATTTTAGAAAATATTCATATAATTATTTTTTTTTTAAATCACATTTGAAAACCCTTGTATGTTATATTCTACATGTGTCCTTCTAGTGCTGAACGTAAAAATATATTTTTTCGACCCTTTTCATGAAAAATTTATAAAAAATATTTTTTACGTTTTTTATAAAAAAACTTTGTATCTACATATGTCCTTCTAGTGCTGAACGTAAAAAAAATATTTTAGACCCTTTTCATGAAAAATTTATAAAAAATATTTTTCATGTGTTTTATAAAAATAATTGTATCCCTTCATATGCCAAACTAGTTGCATTGTGGATTTTGCCTAAAACATGATTTTAGAAAATATTCATATAAATTTTTTTTTAAATCACATTTGAAAACCCTTGTATGTTATATTCTACATGTGTCCTTCTAGTGCTGAACGTCAAAAAATATTTTAGACCCTTTTCATGAAATATTTATAACAAATATTTTTCACCTTTTTTATAAAAAATATTTGTATCTACATATGTCCTTCTAGTGCTGAACGTAAAAAAAATATTTTTGACCCTTTTCATGCAAAATGTAAAAAAAATATTTTTCACGTTTGTTATAAAAAAAATTGTATCCCTTCATATGCCGAACTAGTTGCATTGTGGATTTAGCCTAAAACATGATTTGAGAAAATATTCATAGATTTTTTTTTATTTTTTATCACATTTGAAAACCCTTGTATGTTATATTCTACATGTGTCCTTCTAGTGCTGAACGTAAAAAAATATTTTAGACCCTTTTCATGAAACATTTATAAAAAATATTTTTCACGTTTTTTATAAAAAATATTTGTATCTACATATATCCTTCTAGTGCTGAACGTTAAAAAAACATTTTAGACCCTTTTCATGCAAAATGTAAAAAAAATATTTTTCACGTTTGTTATAAAAAAAATTGTATCCCTTCATATGCCGAACTAGTTGCATTGTGGATTTTGCCTAAAACATGATTTGAGAAAATATTCATATAACATTTTTTTTAAATCACATTTGAAAACCCTTGTATGTTATATTCTACATGTGTCCTTCTAGTGCTGAACGTAAAAAAATATTTTAGACCCTTTTCATGAAAAATTTATAAAAATATTTTTCACGTTTTTTATAAAAAATATTTGTATCTACATATGTCCTTCTAGTGCTGAACGTTAAAAAAATATTTAAGACCCTTTTCATGAAAAATTTATAAAAAATATTTTTCACGTTTTTTATAAAAATAATTGTATCCCTTCATATGCCGAACTAGTTGCATTGTGGATTTAGCCTAAAACATGATTTGAGAAAATATTCATAGATTTTTTTTTATTTTTTATCACATTTGAAAACCCTTGTATGTTATATTCTACATGTGTCCTTCTAGTGCTGAACGTAAAAAAATATTTTAGACCCTTTTCATGAAACATTTATAAAAAATATTTTTCACGTTTTTTATAAAAAATATTTGTATCTACATATATCCTTCTAGTGCTGAACGTTAAAAAAACATTTTAGACCCTTTTCATGCAAAATGTAAAAAAAATATTTTTCACGTTTGTTATAAAAAAAATTGTATCCCTTCATATGCCGAACTAGTTGCATTGTGGATTTTGCCTAAAACATGATTTGAGAAAATATTCATATAACATTTTTTTTAAATCACATTTGAAAACCCTTGTATGTTATATTCTACATGTGTCCTTCTAGTGCTGAACGTAAAAAAATATTTTAGACCCTTTTCATGAAAAATTTATAAAAATATTTTTCACGTTTTTTATAAAAAATATTTGTATCTACATATGTCCTTCTAGTGCTGAACGTTAAAAAAATATTTAAGACCCTTTTCATGAAAAATTTATAAAAAATATTTTTCACGTTTTTTATAAAAATAATTGTATCCCTTCATATGCCGAACTAGTTGCATTGTGGATTTTGCCTAAAACATGATTTGAGAAAATATTCATAGATTTTTTTTTATTTTTTATCACATTTGAAAACCCTTGTATGTTATATTCTACATGTGTCCTTCTAGTGCTGAACGTAAAAAAATATTTTAGACCCTTTTCATGAAACATTTATAAAAAATATTTTTCACGTTTTTTATAAAAAAAACTTTGTATCTACATATGTCCTTCTAGTGCTGAACGTTAAAAAAATATTTAAGACCCTTTTCATGAAAAATTTATAAAAAATATTTTTCACGTTTTTTATAAAAATAATTGTATCCCTTCATATGCCGAACTAGTTGCATTGTGGATTTTGCCTAAAACATGATTTTAGAAAATATTCATATAATTATTTTTTTTTTAAATCACATTTGAAAACCCTTGTATGTTATATTCTACATGTGTCCTTCTAGTGCTGAACGTAAAAATATATTTTAGACCCTTTTCATGAAAAATTTATAAAAAATATTTTTTACGTTTTTTATAAAAAAACTTTGTATCTACATATGTCCTTCTAGTGCTGAACGTTAAAAAAATATTTTAGACCCTTTTCATGAAAAATTTATAAAAAATATTTTTCACGTTTTTTATAAAAATAATTGTATCCCTTCATATGCCGAACTAGTTGCATTGTGGATTTTGCCTAAAACATGATTTTAGAAAATATTCATATAATTTTTTTTTTTAATCACATTTGAAAACCCTTGTATGTTATATTCTACATGTGTCCTTCTAGTGCTGAACGTAAAAAAATATTTTAGACCCTTTTCATGAAAAATTTATAACAAATATTTTTCACGTTTTTTATAAAAAAAACTTTGTATCTACATATGTCCTTCTAGTGCTGAACGTAAAAAAAATATTTTTGACCCTTTTCATGCAAAATGTAAAAAAAATATTTTTCACGTTTGTTATAAAAAAAATTGTATCCCTTCATATGCCGAACTAGTTGCATTGTGGATTTAGCCTAAAACATGATTTGAGAAAATATTCATAGATTTTTTTTAATTTTTTATCACATTTGAAAACCCTTGTATGTTATATTCTACATGTGTCCTTCTAGTGCTGAACGTAAAAAAATATTTTAGACCCTTTTCATGAAACATTTATAAAAAATATTTTTCACGTTTTTTATAAAAAATATTTGTATCTACATATATCCTTCTAGTGCTGAACGTTAAAAAAACATTTTAGACCCTTTTCATGCAAAATGTAAAAAAAATATTTTTCACGTTTGTTATAAAAAAATTGTATCCCTTCATATGCCGAACTAGTTGCATTGTGGATTTTGCCTAAAACATGATTTGAGAAAATATTCATATAACATTTTTTTTAAATCACATTTGAAAACCCTTGTATGTTATATTCTACATGTGTCCTTCTAGTGCTGAACGTAAAAAAATATTTTAGACCCTTTTCATGAAAAATTTATAAAAATATTTTTCACGTTTTTTATAAAAAATATTTGTATCTACATATGTCCTTCTAGTGCTGAACGTTAAAAAAAATATTTAAGACCCTTTTCATGAAAAATTTATAAAAAATATTTTTCACGTTTTTTATAAAAATAATTGTATCCCTTCATATGCCGAACTAGTTGCATTGTGGATTTTGCCTAAAACATGATTTGAGAAAATATTCATAGATTTTTTTTTATTTTTTATCACATTTGAAAACCCTTGTATGTTATATTCTACATGTGTCCTTCTAGTGCTGAACGTAAAAAAATATTTTAGACCCTTTTCATGAAACATTTATAAAAAATATTTTTCACGTTTTTTATAAAAAAAACTTTGTATCTACATATGTCCTTCTAGTGCTGAACGTTAAAAAAATATTTAAGACCCTTTTCATGAAAAATTTATAAAAAATATTTTTCACGTTTTTTATAAAAATAATTGTATCCCTTCATATGCCGAACTAGTTGCATTGTGGATTTTGCCTAAAACATGATTTTAGAAAATATTCATATAATTATTTTTTTTTTAAATCACATTTGAAAACCCTTGTATGTTATATTCTACATGTGTCCTTCTAGTGCTGAACGTAAAAATATATTTTAGACCCTTTTCATGAAAAATTTATAAAAAATATTTTTTACGTTTTTTATAAAAAAACTTTGTATCTACATATGTCCTTCTAGTGCTGAACGTTAAAAAAATATTTTAGACCCTTTTCATGAAAAATTTATAAAAAATATTTTTCACGTTTTTTATAAAAATAATTGTATCCCTTCATATGCCGAACTAGTTGCATTGTGGATTTTGCCTAAAACATGATTTTAGAAAATATTCATATAAATTTTTTTTTTAATCACATTTGAAAACCCTTGTATGTTATATTCTACATGTGTCCTTCTAGTGCTGAACGTAAAAAAATATTTTAGACCCTTTTCATGAAAAATTTATAACAAATTTTTTTCACGTTTTTTATAAAAAAAACTTTGTATCTACATATGTCCTTCTAGTGCTGAACGTAAAAAAAATATTTTTGACCCTTTTCATGCAAAATGTAAAAAAAATATTTTTCACGTTTGTTATAAAAAAAATTGTATCCCTTCATATGCCGAACTAGTTGCATTGTGGATTTAGCCTAAAACATGATTTGAGAAAATATTCATAGATTTTTTTTAATTTTTTATCACATTTGAAAACCCTTGTATGTTATATTCTACATGTGTCCTTCTAGTGCTGAACGTAAAAAAATATTTTAGACCCTTTTCATGAAACATTTATAAAAAATATTTTTCACGTTTTTTATAAAAAATATTTGTATCTACATATATCCTTCTAGTGCTGAACGTTAAAAAAACATTTTAGACCCTTTTCATGCAAAATGTAAAAAAAATATTTTTCACGTTTGTTATAAAAAAATTGTATCCCTTCATATGCCGAACTAGTTGCATTGTGGATTTTGCCTAAAACATGATTTGAGAAAATATTCATATAACATTTTTTTTAAATCACATTTGAAAACCCTTGTATGTTATATTCTACATGTGTCCTTCTAGTGCTGAACGTAAAAAAATATTTTAGACCCTTTTCATGAAAAATTTATAAAAATATTTTTCACGTTTTTAATAAAAAATATTTGTATCTACATATGTCCTTCTAGTGCTGAACGTTAAAAAAAATATTTAAGACCCTTTTCATGAAAAATTTATAAAAAATATTTTTCACGTTTTTTATAAAAATAATTGTATCCCTTCATATGCCGAACTAGTTGCATTGTGGATTTTGCCTAAAACATGATTTGAGAAAATATTCATAGATTTTTTTTTATTTTTTATCACATTTGAAAACCCTTGTATGTTATATTCTACATGTGTCCTTCTAGTGCTGAACGTAAAAAAATATTTTAGACCCTTTTCATGAAACATTTATAAAAAATATTTTTCACGTTTTTTATAAAAAAAACTTTGTATCTACATATGTCCTTCTAGTGCTGAACGTTAAAAAAATATTTAAGACCCTTTTCATGAAAAATTTATAAAAAATATTTTTCACGTTTTTTATAAAAATAATTGTATCCCTTCATATGCCGAACTAGTTGCATTGTGGATTTTGCCTAAAACATGATTTTAGAAAATATTCATATAATTATTATTTTTTTAAATCACATTTGAAAACCCTTGTATGTTATATTCTACATGTGTCCTTCTAGTGCTGAACGTAAAAATATATTTTAGACCCTTTTCATGAAAAATTTATAAAAAATATTTTTTACGTTTTTTATAAAAAAACTTTGTATCTACATATGTCCTTCTAGTGCTGAACGTTAAAAAAATATTTTAGACCCTTTTCATGAAAAATTTATAAAAAATATTTTTCACGTTTTTTATAAAAATAATTGTATCCCTTCATATGCCGAACTAGTTGCATTGTGGATTTTGCCTAAAACATGATTTTAGAAAATATTCATATAAATTTTTTTTTAATCACATTTGAAAACCCTTGTATGTTATATTCTACATGTGTCCTTCTAGTGCTGAACGTAAAAAAATATTTTAGACCCTTTTCATGAAAAATTTATAAAAAATATTTTTCACGTTTTTTATAAAAAAAACTTTGTATCTACATATGTCCTTCTAGTGCTGAACGTTAAAAAAATATTTAAGACCCTTTTCATGAAAAATTTATAAAAAATATTTTTCACGTTTTTTATAAAAATAATTGTATCCCTTCATATGCCGAACTAGTTGCATTGCGGATTTTGCCTAAAACATGATTTTAGAAAATATTCATATAATTAATTTTTTTTTAAATCACATTTGAAAACCCTTGTATGTTATATTCTACATGTGTCCTTCTAGTGCTGAACGTAAAAAAATATTTTAGACCCTTTTCATGAAATATTTATAACAAATATTTTTCACCTTTTTTATAAAAAATATTTGTATCTACATATGTCCTTCTAGTGCTGAACGTAAAAAAAATATTTTTGACCCTTTTCATGCAAAATGTAAAAAAAATATTTTTCACGTTTGTTATAAAAAAAATTGTATCCCTTCATATGCCGAACTAGTTGCATTGTGGATTTAGCCTAAAACATGATTTGAGAAAATATTCATAGATTTTTTTTTATTTTTTATCACATTTGAAAACCCTTGTATGTTATATTCTACATGTGTCCTTCTAGTGCTGAACGTAAAAAAATATTTTAGACCCTTTTCATGAAACATTTATAAAAAATATTTTTCACGTTTTTTATAAAAAATATTTGTATCAACATATATCCTTCTAGTGCTGAACGTTAAAAAAACATTTTAGACCCTTTTCATGCAAAATGTAAAAAAAATATTTTTCACGTTTGTTATAAAAAAAAATGTATCCCTTCATATGCCGAACTAGTTGCATTGTGGATTTTGCCTAAAACATGATTTGAGAAAATATTCATATAACATTTTTTTTAAATCACATTTGAAAACCCTTGTATGTTATATTCTACATGTGTCCTTCTAGTGCTGAACGTAAAAAAATATTTTAGACCCTTTTCATGAAAAATTTATAAAAATATTTTTCACGTTTTTTATAAAAAATATTTGTATCTACATATGTCCTTCTAGTGCTGAACGTTAAAAAAATATTTAAGACCCTTTTCATGAAAAATTTATAAAAAATATTTTTCACGTTTTTTATAAAAATAATTGTATCCCTTCATATGCCGAACTAGTTGCATTGTGGATTTTGCCTAAAACATGATTTGAGAAAATATTCATAGATTTTTTTTTATTTTTTATCACATTTGAAAACCCTTGTATGTTATATTCTACATGTGTCCTTCTAGTGCTGAACGTAAAAAAATATTTTAGACCCTTTTCATGAAACATTTATAAAAAATATTTTTCACGTTTTTTATAAAAAAAACTTTGTATCTACATATGTCCTTCTAGTGCTGAACGTTAAAAAAATATTTAAGACCCTTTTCATGAAAAATTTATAAAAAATATTTTTCACGTTTTTTATAAAAATAATTGTATCCCTTCATATGCCGAACTAGTTGCATTGTGGATTTTGCCTAAAACATGATTTTAGAAAATATTCATATAATTATATTTTTTTTTAATCACATTTGAAAACCCTTGTATGTTATATTCTACATGTGTCCTTCTAGTGCTGAACGTAAAAATATATTTTAGACCCTTTTCATGAAAAATTTATAAAAAATATTTTTTACGTTTTTTATAAAAAAACTTTGTATCTACATATGTCCTTCTAGTGCTGAACGTAAAAAAAATATTTTAGACCCTTTTCATGAAAAATTTATAAAAAATATTTTTCACGTTTTTTATAAAAAAAACTTTGTATCTACATATGTCCTTCTAGTGCTGAACGTTAAAAAAATATTTAAGACCCTTTTCATGAAAAATTTATAAAAAATATTTTTCACGTTTTTTATAAAAATAATTGTATCCCTTCATATGCCGAACTAGTTGCATTGCGGATTTTGCCTAAAACATGATTTTAGAAAATATTCATATAATTAATTTTTTTTTAAATCACATTTGAAAACCCTTGTATGTTATATTCTACATGTGTCCTTCTAGTGCTGAACGTAAAAAAATATTTTAGACCCTTTTCATGAAATATTTATAACAAATATTTTTCACCTTTTTTATAAAAAATATTTGTATCTACATATGTCCTTCTAGTGCTGAACGTAAAAAAAATATTTTTGACCCTTTTCATGCAAAATGTAAAAAAAATATTTTTCACGTTTGTTATAAAAAAAATTGTATCCCTTCATATGCCGAACTAGTTGCATTGTGGATTTAGCCTAAAACATGATTTGAGAAAATATTCATAGATTTTTTTTTATTTTTTATCACATTTGAAAACCCTTGTATGTTATATTCTACATGTGTCCTTCTAGTGCTGAACGTAAAAAAATATTTAAGACCCTTTTCATGAAAAATTTATAAAAAATATTTTTCACGTTTTTTATAAAAATAATTGTATCCCTTCATATGCCGAACTAGTTGCATTGCGGATTTTGCCTAAAACATGATTTTAGAAAATATTCATATAATTAATTTTTTTTTAAATCACATTTGAAAACCCTTGTATGTTATATTCTACATGTGTCCTTCTAGTGCTGAACGTAAAAAAATATTTTAGACCCTTTTCATGAAATATTTATAACAAATATTTTTCACCTTTTTTATAAAAAATATTTGTATCTACATATGTCCTTCTAGTGCTGAACGTAAAAAAAATATTTTTGACCCTTTTCATGCAAAATGTAAAAAAAATATTTTTCACGTTTGTTATAAAAAAAATTGTATCCCTTCATATGCCGAACTAGTTGCATTGTGGATTTAGCCTAAAACATGATTTGAGAAAATATTCATAGATTTTTTTTTATTTTTTATCACATTTGAAAACCCTTGTATGTTATATTCTACATGTGTCCTTCTAGTGCTGAACGTAAAAAAATATTTTAGACCCTTTTCATGAAACATTTATAAAAAATATTTTTCACGTTTTTTATAAAAAATATTTGTATCAACATATATCCTTCTAGTGCTGAACGTTAAAAAAACATTTTAGACCCTTTTCATGCAAAATGTAAAAAAAATATTTTTCACGTTTGTTATAAAAAAAATTGTATCCCTTCATATGCCGAACTAGTTGCATTGTGGATTTTGCCTAAAACATGATTTGAGAAAATATTCATATAACATTTTTTTTAAATCACATTTGAAAACCCTTGTATGTTATATTCTACATGTGTCCTTCTAGTGCTGAACGTAAAAAAATATTTTAGACCCTTTTCATGAAAAATTTATAAAAATATTTTTCACGTTTTTTATAAAAAATATTTGTATCTACATATGTCCTTCTAGTGCTGAACGTTAAAAAAATATTTAAGACCCTTTTCATGAAAAATTTATAAAAAATATTTTTCACGTTTTTTATAAAAATAATTGTATCCCTTCATATGCCGAACTAGTTGCATTGTGGATTTTGCCTAAAACATGATTTGAGAAAATATTCATAGATTTTTTTTTATTTTTTATCACATTTGAAAACCCTTGTATGTTATATTCTACATGTGTCCTTCTAGTGCTGAACGTAAAAAAATATTTTAGACCCTTTTCATGAAACATTTATAAAAAATATTTTTCACGTTTTTTATAAAAAAAACTTTGTATCTACATATGTCCTTCTAGTGCTGAACGTTAAAAAAATATTTAAGACCCTTTTCATGAAAAATTTATAAAAAATATTTTTCACGTTTTTTATAAAAATAATTGTATCCCTTCATATGCCGAACTAGTTGCATTGTGGATTTTGCCTAAAACATGATTTTAGAAAATATTCATATAATTATATTTTTTTTTAATCACATTTGAAAACCCTTGTATGTTATATTCTACATGTGTCCTTCTAGTGCTGAACGTAAAAATATATTTTAGACCCTTTTCATGAAAAATTTATAAAAAATATTTTTTACGTTTTTTATAAAAAAACTTTGTATCTACATATGTCCTTCTAGTGCTGAACGTTAAAAAAATATTTTAGACCCTTTTCATGAAAAATTTATAAAAAATATTTTTCACGTTTTTTATAAAAATAATTGTATCCCTTCATATGCCGAACTAGTTGCATTGTGGATTTTGCCTAAAACATGATTTTAGAAAATATTCATATAATTTTTTTTTTTAATCACATTTGAAAACCCTTGTATGTTATATTCTACATGTGTCCTTCTAGTGCTGAACGTAAAAAAATATTTTAGACCCTTTTCATGAAAAATTTATAAAAAATATTTTTCACGTTTTTTATAAAAAAAACTTTGTATCTACATATGTCCTTCTAGTGCTGAACGTTAAAAAAATATTTAAGACCCTTTTCATGAAAAATTTATAAAAAATATTTTTCACGTTTTTTATAAAAATAATTGTATCCCTTCATATGCCGAACTAGTTGCATTGCGGATTTTGCCTAAAACATGATTTTAGAAAATATTAATATAATTATTTTTTTTTTAAATCACATTTGAAAACCCTTGTATGTTATATTCTACATGTGTCCTTCTAGTGCTGAACGTAAAAATATATTTTAGACCCTTTTCATGAAAAATTTATAAAAAATATTTTTCACGTTTTTTATAAAAAAACTTTGTATCTACATATGTCCTTCTAGTGCTGAACGTAAAAAAAATATTTTAGACCCTTTTCATGAAAAATTTATAAAAAATATTTTTCATGTGTTTTATTAAAATAATTGTATCCCTTCATATGCCAAACTAGTTGCATTGTGGATTTTGCCTAAAACATGATTTTAGAAAATATTCATATAATTTTTTTTTTAAATCACATTTGAAAACCCTTGTATGTTATATTCTACATGTGTCCTTCTAGTGCTGAACGTAAAAAAATATTTTAGACCCTTTTCATGAAATATTTATAACAAATATTTTTCACCTTTTTTATAAAAAATATTTGTATCTACATATGTCCTTCTAGTGCTGAACGTAAAAAAAATATTTTTGACCCTTTTCATGCAAAATGTAAAAAAAATATTTTTCACGTTTGTTATAAAAAAAATTGTATCCCTTCATATGCCGAACTAGTTGCATTGTGGATTTTGCCTAAAACATGATTTGAGAAAATATTCATAGATTTTTTTAAATTTTTTATCACATTTGAAAACCCTTGTATGTTATATTCTACATGTGTCCTTCTAGTGCTGAACGTAAAAAAATATTTTAGACCCTTTTCATGAAACATTTATAAAAAATATTTTTCACGTTTTTTATAAAAAATATTTGTATCTACATATATCCTTCTAGTGCTGAACGTTAAAAAAACATTTTAGACCCTTTTCATGCAAAATGTAAAAAAAAATATTTTTCACGTTTGTTATAAAAAAAATTGTATCCCTTCATATGCCGAACTAGTTGCATTGTGGATTTTGCCTATAACATGATTTGAGAAAATATTCATAGATTTTTTTTTTTTTTTTATCACATTTGAAAACCCTTGTATGTTATATTCTACATGTGTCCTTCTAGTGCTGAACGTAAAAAAATATTTTAGACCCTTTTCATGAAACATTTATAAAAAATATTTTTCACGTTTTTTATAAAAAATATTTGTATCTACATATATCCTTCTAGTGCTGAACGTTAAAAAAATATTTTAGACCCTTTTCATGAAAAATTTATAAAAAATATTTTTCACGTTTTTTATAAAAATAATTGTATCCCTTCATATGCCGAACTAGTTGCATTGTGGATTTTGCCTAAAACATGATTTTAGAAAATATTCATATAATTTTTTTTTTAATCACATTTGAAAACCCTTGTATGTTATATTCTACATGTGTCCTTCTAGTGCTGAACGTAAAAAAATATTTTAGACCCTTTTCATGAAAAATTTATAAAAAATATTTTTCACGTTTTTTATAAAAAAAACTTTGTATCTACATATGTCCTTCTAGTGCTGAACGTTAAAAAAATATTTAAGACCCTTTTCATGAAAAATTTATAAAAAATATTTTTCACGTTTTTTATAAAAATAATTGTATCCCTTCATATGCCGAACTAGTTGCATTGCGGATTTTGCCTAAAACATGATTTTAGAAAATATTCATATAATTTTTTTTTTTTTAAATCACATTTGAAAACCCTTGTATGTTATATTCTACATGTGTCCTTCTAGTGCTGAACGTAAAAATATATTTTAGACCCTTTTCATGAAAAATTTATAAAAAATATTTTTTACGTTTTTTATAAAAAAACTTTGTATCTACATATGTCCTTCTAGTGCTGAACGTAAAAAAAATATTTTAGACCCTTTTCATGAAAAATTTATAAAAAATATTTTTCATGTGTTTTATTAAAATAATTGTATCCCTTCATATGCCAAACTAGTTGCATTGTGGATTTTGCCTAAAACATGATTTTAGAAAATATTCATATAATTTTTTTTTTAAATCACATTTGAAAACCCTTGTATGTTATATTCTACATGTGTCCTTCTAGTGCTGAACGTAAAAAAATATTTTAGACCCTTTTCATGAAATATTTATAACAAATATTTTTCACCTTTTTTATAAAAAATATTTGTATCTACATATGTCCTTCTAGTGCTGAACGTAAAAAAAATATTTTTGACCCTTTTCATGCAAAATGTAAAAAAAATATTTTTCACGTTTGTTATAAAAAAAATTGTATCCCTTCATATGCCGAACTAGTTGCATTGTGGATTTTGCCTAAAACATGATTTGAGAAAATATTCATAGATTTTTTTAAATTTTTTATCACATTTGAAAACCCTTGTATGTTATATTCTACATGTGTCCTTCTAGTGCTGAACGTAAAAAAATATTTTAGACCCTTTTCATGAAACATTTATAAAAAATATTTTTCACGTTTTTTATAAAAAATATTTGTATCTACATATATCCTTCTAGTGCTGAACGTTAAAAAAACATTTTAGACCCTTTTCATGCAAAATGTAAAAAAAAATATTTTTCACGTTTGTTATAAAAAAAATTGTATCCCTTCATATGCCGAACTAGTTGCATTGTGGATTTTGCCTAAAACATGATTTGAGAAAATATTCATAGATTTTTTTTTTTTTTTTATCACATTTGAAAACCCTTGTATGTTATATTCTACATGTGTCCTTCTAGTGCTGAACGTAAAAAAATATTTTAGACCCTTTTCATGAAACATTTATAAAAAATATTTTTCACGTTTTTTATAAAAAATATTTGTATCTACATATATCCTTCTAGTGCTGAACGTTAAAAAAACATTTTAGACCCTTTTCATGCAAAATGTAAAAAAAATATTTTTCATGTGTTTTATTAAAATAATTGTATCCCTTCATATGCCAAACTAGTTGCATTGTGGATTTTGCCTAAAACATGATTTTAGAAAATATTAATATAATTATTTTTTTTTTAAATCACATTTGAAAACCCTTGTATGTTATATTCTACATGTGTCCTTCTAGTGCTGAACGTAAAAATATATTTTAGACCCTTTTCATGAAAAATTTATAAAAAATATTTTTTACGTTTTTTATAAAAAAACTTTGTATCTACATATGTCCTTCTAGTGCTGAACGTAAAAAAAATATTTTAGACCCTTTTCATGAAAAATTTATAAAAAATATTTTTCATGTGTTTTATTAAAATAATTGTATCCCTTCATATGCCAAACTAGTTGCATTGTGGATTTTGCCTAAAACATGATTTTAGAAAATATTCATATAATTTTTTTTTTAAATCACATTTGAAAACCCTTGTATGTTATATTCTACATGTGTCCTTCTAGTGCTGAACGTAAAAAAATATTTTAGACCCTTTTCATGAAATATTTATAACAAATATTTTTCACCTTTTTTATAAAAAATATTTGTATCTACATATGTCCTTCTAGTGCTGAACGTAAAAAAAATATTTTTGACCCTTTTCATGCAAAATGTAAAAAAAATATTTTTCACGTTTGTTATAAAAAAAATTGTATCCCTTCATATGCCGAACTAGTTGCATTGTGGATTTTGCCTAAAACATGATTTGAGAAAATATTCATAGATTTTTTAAAATTTTTTATCACATTTGAAAACCCTTGTATGTTATATTCTACATGTGTCCTTCTAGTGCTGAACGTAAAAAAATATTTTAGACCCTTTTCATGAAACATTTATAAAAAATATTTTTCACGTTTTTTATAAAAAATATTTGTATCTACATATATCCTTCTAGTGCTGAACGTTAAAAAAACATTTTAGACCCTTTTCATGCAAAATGTAAAAAAAAATATTTTTCACGTTTGTTATAAAAAAAATTGTATCCCTTCATATGCCGAACTAGTTGCATTGTGGATTTTGCCTATAACATGATTTGAGAAAATATTCATAGATTTTTATTTTTTTTTTATCACATTTGAAAACCCTTGTATGTTATATTCTACATGTGTCCTTCTAGTGCTGAACGTAAAAAAATATTTTAGACCCTTTTCATGAAACATTTATAAAAAATATTTTTCACGTTTTTTATAAAAAATATTTGTATCTACATATATCCTTCTAGTGCTGAACGTTAAAAAAATATTTTAGACCCTTTTCATGAAAAATTTATAAAAAATATTTTTCACGTTTTTTATAAAAATAATTGTATCCCTTCATATGCCGAACTAGTTGCATTGTGGATTTTGCCTAAAACATGATTTTAGAAAATATTCATATAATTTTTTTTTTTAATCACATTTGAAAACCCTTGTATGTTATATTCTACATGTGTCCTTCTAGTGCTGAACGTAAAAAAATATTTTAGACCCTTTTCATGAAAAATTTATAAAAAATATTTTTCACGTTTTTTATAAAAAAAACTTTGTATCTACATATGTCCTTCTAGTGCTGAACGTTAAAAAAATATTTAAGACCCTTTTCATGAAAAATTTATAAAAAATATTTTTCACGTTTTTTATAAAAATAATTGTATCCCTTCATATGCCGAACTAGTTGCATTGCGGATTTTGCCTAAAACATGATTTTAGAAAATATTCATATAATTATTTTTTTTTTAAATCACATTTGAAAACCCTTGTATGTTATATTCTACATGTGTCCTTCTAGTGCTGAACGTAAAAATATATTTTAGACCCTTTTCATGAAAAATTTATAAAAAATATTTTTTACGTTTTTTATAAAAAAACTTTGTATCTACATATGTCCTTCTAGTGCTGAACGTAAAAAAAATATTTTAGACCCTTTTCATGAAAAATTTATAAAAAATATTTTTCATGTGTTTTATTAAAATAATTGTATCCCTTCATATGCCAAACTAGTTGCATTGTGGATTTTGCCTAAAACATGATTTTAGAAAATATTCATATAATTTTTTTTTTAAATCACATTTGAAAACCCTTGTATGTTATATTCTACATGTGTCCTTCTAGTGCTGAACGTAAAAAAATATTTTAGACCCTTTTCATGAAATATTTATAACAAATATTTTTCACCTTTTTTATAAAAAATATTTGTATCTACATATGTCCTTCTAGTGCTGAACGTAAAAAAAATATTTTTGACCCTTTTCATGCAAAATGTAAAAAAAATATTTTTCACGTTTGTTATAAAAAAAATTGTATCCCTTCATATGCCGAACTAGTTGCATTGTGGATTTTGCCTAAAACATGATTTGAGAAAATATTCATAGATTTTTTTAAATTTTTTATCACATTTGAAAACCCTTGTATGTTATATTCTACATGTGTCCTTCTAGTGCTGAACGTAAAAAAATATTTTAGACCCTTTTCATGAAACATTTATAAAAAATATTTTTCACGTTTTTTATAAAAAATATTTGTATCTACATATATCCTTCTAGTGCTGAACGTTAAAAAAACATTTTAGACCCTTTTCATGCAAAATGTAAAAAAAAATATTTTTCACGTTTGTTATAAAAAAAATTGTATCCCTTCATATGCCGAACTAGTTGCATTGTGGATTTTGCCTAAAACATGATTTGAGAAAATATTCATAGATTTTTTTTTTTTTTTTATCACATTTGAAAACCCTTGTATGTTATATTCTACATGTGTCCTTCTAGTGCTGAACGTAAAAAAATATTTTAGACCCTTTTCATGAAACATTTATAAAAAATATTTTTCACGTTTTTTATAAAAAATATTTGTATCTACATATATCCTTCTAGTGCTGAACGTTAAAAAAACATTTTAGACCCTTTTCATGCAAAATGTAAAAAAAATATTTTTCACGTTTGTTATAAAAAAAATTGTATCCCTTCATATGCCGAACTAGTTGCATTGTGGATTTTGCCTAAAACATGATTTGAGAAAATATTCATATAACATTTTTTTTAAATCACATTTGAAAACCCTTGTATGTTATATTCTACATGTGTCCTTCTAGTGCTGAACGTAAAAAAATATTTTAGACCCTTTTCATGAAAAATTTATAAAAAATATTTTTCACGTTTTTTATAAAAAATATTTGTATCTACATATGTCCTTCTAGTGCTGAACGTTAAAAAAATATTTTAGACCCTTTTCATGAAAAATTTATAAAAAATATTTTTCACGTTTTTTATAAAAATAATTGTATCCCTTCATATGCCGAAGTAGTTGCATTGTGGATTTTGCCTAAAACATGATTTTAGAAAATATTCATATAATTTTTTTTTTAATCACATTTGAAAACCCTTGTATGTTATATTCTACATGTGTCCTTCTAGTGCTGAACGTAAAAAAATATTTTAGACCCTTTTCATGAAAAATTTATAAAAAATATTTTTCACGTTTTTTATAAAAAAAACTTTGTATCTACATATGTCCTTCTAGTGCTGAACGTTAAAAAAATATTTAAGACCCTTTTCATGAAAAATTTATAAAAAATATTTTTCACGTTTTTTATAAAAATAATTGTATCCCTTCATATGCCGAACTAGTTGCATTGTGGATTTTGCCTAAAACATGATTTTAGAAAATATTCATATAATTATTTTTTTTTTAAATCACATTTGAAAACCCTTGTATGTTATATTCTACATGTGTCCTTCTAGTGCTGAACGTAAAAAAATATTTTAGACCCTTTTCATGAAAAATTTATAAAAAATATTTTTCACGTTTTTTATAAAAAAAACTTTGTATCTACATATGTCCTTCTAGTGCTGAACGTTAAAAAAATATTTAAGACCCTTTTCATGAAAAATTTATAAAAAATATTTTTCAAGTTTTTTATAAAAATAATTGTATCCCTTCATATGCCGAACTAGTTGCATTGTGGATTTTGCCTAAAACATGATTTTAGAAAATATTCATATAATTATTTTTTTTTTAAATCACATTTGAAAACCCTTGTATGTTATATTCTACATGTGTCCTTCTAGTGCTGAACGTAAAAATATATTTTAGACCCTTTTCATGAAAAATTTATAAAAAATATTTTTTACGTTTTTTATAAAAAAACTTTGTATCTACATATGTCCTTCTAGTGCTGAACGTAAAAAAAATATTTTAGACCCTTTTCATGAAAAATTTATAAAAAATATTTTTCATGTGTTTTATAAAAATAATTGTATCCCTTCATATGCCAAACTAGTTGCATTGTGGATTTTGCCTAAAACATGATTTTAGAAAATATTCATATAATTTTTTTTTTAAATCACATTTGAAAACCCTTGTATGTTATATTCTACATGTGTCCTTCTAGTGCTGAACGTAAAAAAATATTTTAGACCCTTTTCATGAAATATTTATAACAAATATTTTTCACCTTTTTTATAAAAAATATTTGTATCTACATATGTCCTTCTAGTGCTGAACGTAAAAAAAATATTTTTGACCCTTTTCATGCAAAATGTAAAAAAAATATTTTTCACGTTTGTTATAAAAAAAATTGTATCCCTTCATATGCCGAACTAGTTGCATTGTGGATTTTGCCTAAAACATGATTTGAGAAAATATTCATAGATTTTTTTTTATTTTTTATCACATTTGAAAACCCTTGTATGTTATATTCTACATGTGTCCTTCTAGTGCTGAACGTAAAAAAATATTTTAGACCCTTTTCATGAAAAATTTATAAAAATATTTTTCACGTTTTTTATAAAAAATATTTGTATCTACATATGTCCTTCTAGTGCTGAACGTTAAAAAAATATTTAAGACCCTTTTCATGAAAAATTTATAAAAAATATTTTTCACGTTTTTTATAAAAATAATTGTATCCCTTCATATGCCGAACTAGTTGCATTGTGGATTTTGCCTAAAACATGATTTTAGAAAATATTCATATAATTATTTTTTTTTTAAATCACATTTGAAAACCCTTGTATGTTATATTCTACATGTGTCCTTCTAGTGCTGAACGTAAAAAAATATTTTAGACCCTTTTCATGAAAAATTTATAAAAAATATTTTTCACGTTTTTTATAAAAATAATTGTATCCCTTCATATGCCGAACTAGTTGCATTGTGGATTTTGCCTAAAACATGATTTTAGAAAATATTCATATAATTATTATTTTTTTAAATCACATTTGAAAACCCTTGTATGTTATATTCTACATGTGTCCTTCTAGTGCTGAACGTAAAAATATATTTTAGACCCTTTTCATGAAAAATTTATAAAAAATATTTTTTACGTTTTTTATAAAAAAACTTTGTATCTACATATGTCCTTCTAGTGCTGAACGTTAAAAAAATATTTTAGACCCTTTTCATGAAAATTTTATAAAAAATATTTTTCACGTTTTTTATAAAAATAATTGTATCCCTTCATATGCCGAACTAGTTGCATTGTGGATTTTGCCTAAAACATGATTTTAGAAAATATTCATATAATTTTTTTTTTAAATCACATTTGAAAACCCTTGTATGTTATATTCTACATGTGTCCTTCTAGTGCTGAACGTAAAAAAATATTTTAGACCCTTTTCATGAAACATTTATAAAAAATATTTTTCACGTTTTTTATAAAAAATATTTGTATCTACATATGTCCTTCTAGTGCTGAACGTTAAAAAAATATTTTAGACCCTTTTCATGCAAAATGTTTAAAAAATATTTTTCACGTTTGTTATAAAAAAATTGTATCCCTTCATTTGCCGAACTAGTTGCATTGTGGATTTTGCCTAAAACATGATTTTAGAAAATATTCATATACATTTTTTTTTTTTTAATCACATTTGAAAACCCTTGTATGTTATATTCTACATGTGTCCTTCTAGTGCTGAACGTAAAAAAATATTTTAGACCCTTTTCATGAAAAATTTATAAAAAATATTTTTTAAGTTTTTTATAAAAAAAACTTTGTATCTACATATGTCCTTCTAGTGCTGAACGTTAAAAAAATATTTTAGACCCTTTTCATGAAAAATTTATAAAAAATATTTTTCACGTTTTTTATAAAAATAATTGTATCCCTTCATATGCCGAACTAGTTGCATTGTGGATTTTGCCTAAAACATGATTTTAGAAAATATTCATATAATTTATTTTTTTTAATCACATTTGAAAACCCTTGTATGTTATATTCTACATGTGTCCTTCTAGTGCTGAACGTAAAAAAATATTTTAGACCCTTTTCATGAAAAATTTATAAAAAATATTTTTCACGTTTTTTATAAAAAAAACTTTGTATCTACATATGTCCTTCTAGTGCTGAACGTTAAAAAAATATTTAAGACCCTTTTCATGAAAAATTTAAAAAAAATATTTTTCACGTTTTTTATAAAAATAATTGTATCCCTTCATATGCCGAACTAGTTGCATTGCGGATTTTGCCTAAAACATGATTTTAGAAAATATTCATATAATTATTTTTTTTTTAAATCACATTTGAAAACCCTTGTATGTTATATTCTACATGTGTCCTTCTAGTGCTGAACGTAAAAATATATTTTAGACCCTTTTCATGAAAAATTTATAAAAAATATTTTTTACGTTTTTTATAAAAAAACTTTGTATCTACATATGTCCTTCTAGTGCTGAACGTAAAAAAAATATTTTAGACCCTTTTCATGAAAAATTTATAAAAAATATTTTTCATGTGTTTTATTAAAATAATTGTATCCCTTCATATGCCAAACTAGTTGCATTGTGGATTTTGCCTAAAACATGATTTTAGAAAATATTCATATAATTTTTTTTTTAAATCACATTTGAAAACCCTTGTATGTTATATTCTACATGTGTCCTTCTAGTGCTGAACGTAAAAAAATATTTTAGACCCTTTTCATGAAATATTTATAACAAATATTTTTCACCTTTTTTATAAAAAATATTTGTATCTACATATGTCCTTCTAGTGCTGAACGTAAAAAAAATATTTTTGACCCTTTTCATGCAAAATGTAAAAAAAATATTTTTCACGTTTGTTATAAAAAAAATTGTATCCCTTCATATGCCGAACTAGTTGCATTGTGGATTTTGCCTAAAACATGATTTGAGAAAATATTCATAGATTTTTTTAAATTTTTTATCACATTTGAAAACCCTTGTATGTTATATTCTACATGTGTCCTTCTAGTGCTGAACGTAAAAAAATATTTTAGACCCTTTTCATGAAACATTTATAAAAAATATTTTTCACGTTTTTTATAAAAAATATTTGTATCTACATATATCCTTCTAGTGCTGAACGTTAAAAAAACATTTTAGACCCTTTTCATGCAAAATGTAAAAAAAAATATTTTTCACGTTTGTTATAAAAAAAATTGTATCCCTTCATATGCCGAACTAGTTGCATTGTGGATTTTGCCTAAAACATGATTTGAGAAAATATTCATAGATTTTTTTTTTTTTTTTATCACATTTGAAAACCCTTGTATGTTATATTCTACATGTGTCCTTCTAGTGCTGAACGTAAAAAAATATTTTAGACCCTTTTCATGAAACATTTATAAAAAATATTTTTCACGTTTTTTATAAAAAATATTTGTATCTACATATATCCTTCTAGTGCTGAACGTTAAAAAAACATTTTAGACCCTTTTCATGCAAAATGTAAAAAAAATATTTTTCACGTTTGTTATAAAAAAAATTGTATCCCTTCATATGCCGAACTAGTTGCATTGTGGATTTTGCCTAAAACATGATTTGAGAAAATATTCATATAACATTTTTTTTAAATCACATTTGAAAACCCTTGTATGTTATATTCTACATGTGTCCTTCTAGTGCTGAACGTAAAAAAATATTTTAGACCCTTTTCATGAAAAATTTATAAAAAATATTTTTCACGTTTTTTATAAAAAATATTTGTATCTACATATGTCCTTCTAGTGCTGAACGTTAAAAAAATATTTTAGACCCTTTTCATGAAAAATTTATAAAAAATATTTTTCACGTTTTTTATAAAAATAATTGTATCCCTTCATATGCCGAAGTAGTTGCATTGTGGATTTTGCCTAAAACATGATTTTAGAAAATATTCATATAATTTTTTTTTTAATCACATTTGAAAACCCTTGTATGTTATATTCTACATGTGTCCTTCTAGTGCTGAACGTAAAAAAATATTTTAGACCCTTTTCATGAAAAATTTATAAAAAATATTTTTCACGTTTTTTATAAAAAAAACTTTGTATCTACATATGTCCTTCTAGTGCTGAACGTTGAAAAAATATTTAAGACCCTTTTCATGAAAAATTTATAAAAAATATTTTTCACGTTTTTTATAAAAATAATTGTATCCCTTCATATGCCGAACTAGTTGCATTGTGGATTTTGCCTAAAACATGATTTTAGAAAATATTCATATAATTTTTTTTTTTTTAAATCACATTTGAAAACCCTTGTATGTTATATTCTACATGTGTCCTTCTAGTGCTGAACGTAAAAAAATATTTTAGACCCTTTTCATGAAAAATTTATAAAAAATATTTTTCACGTTTTTTATAAAAAAAACTTTGTATCTACATATGTCCTTCTAGTGCTGAACGTTAAAAAAATATTTAAGACCCTTTTCATGAAAAATTTATAAAAAATATTTTTCACGTTTTTTATAAAAATAATTGTATCCCTTCATATGCCGAACTAGTTGCATTGTGGATATTGCCTAAAACATGATTTTAGAAAATATTCATATAATTATTTTTTTTTTAAATCACATTTGAAAACCCTTGTATGTTATATTCTACATGTGTCCTTCTAGTGCTGAACGTAAAAATATATTTTAGACCCTTTTCATGAAAAATTTATAAAAAATATTTTTTACGTTTTTTATAAAAAAACTTTGTATCTACATATGTCCTTCTAGTGCTGAACGTAAAAAAAATATTTTAGACCCTTTTCATGAAAAATTTATAAAAAATATTTTTCATGTGTTTTATAAAAATAATTGTATCCCTTCATATGCCAAACTAGTTGCATTGTGGATTTTGCCTAAAACATGATTTTAGAAAATATTCATATAATTTTTTTTTTTAATCACATTTGAAAACCCTTGTATGTTATATTCTACATGTGTCCTTCTAGTGCTGAACGTAAAAAAATATTTTAGACCCTTTTCATGAAATATTTATAACAAATATTTTTCACCTTTTTTATAAAAAATATTTGTATCTACATATGTCCTTCTAGTGCTGAACGTAAAAAAAATATTTTTGACCCTTTTCATGCAAAATGTAAAAAAAATATTTTTCACGTTTGTTATAAAAAAAATTGTATCCCTTCATATGCCGAACTAGTTGCATTGTGGATTTTGCCTAAAACATGATTTGAGAAAATATTCATAGATTTTTTTTTATTTTTTATCACATTTGAAAACCCTTGTATGTTATATTCTACATGTGTCCTTCTAGTGCTGAACGTAAAAAAATATTTTAGACCCTTTTCATGAAAAATTTATAAAAATATTTTTCACGTTTTTTATAAAAAATATTTGTATCTACATATGTCCTTCTAGTGCTGAACGTTAAAAAAATATTTAAGACCCTTTTCATGAAAAATTTATAAAAAATATTTTTCACGTTTTTTATAAAAATAATTGTATCCCTTCATATGCCGAACTAGTTGCATTGTGGATTTTGCCTAAAACATGATTTTAGAAAATATTCATATAATTATTTTTTTTTTAAATCACATTTGAAAACCCTTGTATGTTATATTCTACATGTGTCCTTCTAGTGCTGAACGTAAAAAAATATTTTAGACCCTTTTCATGAAAAATTTATAAAAAATATTTTTCACGTTTTTTATAAAAATAATTGTATCCCTTCATATGCCGAACTAGTTGCATTGTGGATTTTGCCTAAAACATGATTTTAGAAAATATTCATATAATTATTATTTTTTTAAATCACATTTGAAAACCCTTGTATGTTATATTCTACATGTGTCCTTCTAGTGCTGAACGTAAAAATATATTTTAGACCCTTTTCATGAAAAATTTATAAAAAATATTTTTTACGTTTTTTATAAAAAAACTTTGTATCTACATATGTCCTTCTAGTGCTGAACGTTAAAAAAATATTTTAGACCCTTTTCATGAAAATTTTATAAAAAATATTTTTCACGTTTTTTATAAAAATAATTGTATCCCTTCATATGCCGAACTAGTTGCATTGTGGATTTTGCCTAAAACATGATTTTAGAAAATATTCATATAATTTTTTTTTTAAATCACATTTGAAAACCCTTGTATGTTATATTCTACATGTGTCCTTCTAGTGCTGAACGTAAAAAAATATTTTAGACCCTTTTCATGAAACATTTATAAAAAATATTTTTCACGTTTTTTATAAAAAATATTTGTATCTACATATGTCCTTCTAGTGCTGAACGTTAAAAAAATATTTTAGACCCTTTTCATGCAAAATGTTTAAAAAATATTTTTCACGTTTGTTATAAAAAAATTGTATCCCTTCATTTGCCGAACTAGTTGCATTGTGGATTTTGCCTAAAACATGATTTTAGAAAATATTCATATACATTTTTTTTTTTTTAATCACATTTGAAAACCCTTGTATGTTATATTCTACATGTGTCCTTCTAGTGCTGAACGTAAAAAAATATTTTAGACCCTTTTCATGAAAAATTTATAAAAAATATTTTTTAAGTTTTTTATAAAAAAAACTTTGTATCTACATATGTCCTTCTAGTGCTGAACGTTAAAAAAATATTTTAGACCCTTTTCATGAAAAATTTATAAAAAATATTTTTCACGTTTTTTATAAAAATAATTGTATCCCTTCATATGCCGAACTAGTTGCATTGTGGATTTTGCCTAAAACATGATTTTAGAAAATATTCATATAATTTTTTTTTTTTAATCACATTTGAAAACCCTTGTATGTTATATTCTACATGTGTCCTTCTAGTGCTGAACGTAAAAAAATATTTTAGACCCTTTTCATGAAAAATTTATAAAAAATATTTTTCACGTTTTTTATAAAAAAAACTTTGTATCTACATATGTCCTTCTAGTGCTGAACGTTAAAAAAATATTTAAGACCCTTTTCATGAAAAATTTTAAAAAAATATTTTTCACGTTTTTTATAAAAATAATTGTATCCCTTCATATGCCGAACTAGTTGCATTGTGGATTTTGCCTAAAACATGATTTTAGAAAATATTCATATAATTATTTATTTTTTAAATCACATTTGAAAACCCTTGTATGTTATATTCTACATGTGTCCTTCTAGTGCTGAACGTAAAAAAATATTTTAGACCCTTTTCATGAAAAATTTATAAAAAATATTTTTCACGTTTTTTATAAAAATAATTGTATCCCTTCATATGCCGAACTAGTTGCATTGTGGATTTTGCCTAAAACATGATTTTAGAAAATATTCATATAATTATTATTTTTTTAAATCACATTTGAAAACCCTTGTATGTTATATTCTACATGTGTCCTTCTAGTGCTGAACGTAAAAATATATTTTAGACCCTTTTCATGAAAAATTTATAAAAAATATTTTTTACGTTTTTTATAAAAAAACTTTGTATCTACATATGTCCTTCTAGTGCTGAACGTTAAAAAAATATTTTAGACCCTTTTCATGAAAATTTTATAAAAAATATTTTTCACGTTTTTTATAAAAATAATTGTATCCCTTCATATGCCGAACTAGTTGCATTGTGGATTTTGCCTAAAACATGATTTTAGAAAATATTCATATAATTTTTTTTTTAAATCACATTTGAAAACCCTTGTATGTTATATTCTACATGTGTCCTTCTAGTGCTGAACGTAAAAAAATATTTTAGACCCTTTTCATGAAACATTTATAAAAAATATTTTTCACGTTTTTTATAAAAAATATTTGTATCTACATATGTCCTTCTAGTGCTGAACGTTAAAAAAATATTTTAGACCCTTTTCATGCAAAATGTTTAAAAAATATTTTTCACGTTTGTTATAAAAAAATTGTATCCCTTCATTTGCCGAACTAGTTGCATTGTGGATTTTGCCTAAAACATGATTTTAGAAAATATTCATATACATTTTTTTTTTTTTAATCACATTTGAAAACCCTTGTATGTTATATTCTACATGTGTCCTTCTAGTGCTGAACGTAAAAAAATATTTTAGACCCTTTTCATGAAAAATTTATAAAAAATATTTTTTAAGTTTTTTATAAAAAAAACTTTGTATCTACATATGTCCTTCTAGTGCTGAACGTTAAAAAAATATTTTAGACCCTTTTCATGAAAAATTTATAAAAAATATTTTTCACGTTTTTTATAAAAATAATTGTATCCCTTCATATGCCGAACTAGTTGCATTGTGGATTTTGCCTAAAACATGATTTTAGAAAATATTCATATAATTTTTTTTTTTTAATCACATTTGAAAACCCTTGTATGTTATATTCTACATGTGTCCTTCTAGTGCTGAACGTAAAAAAATATTTTAGACCCTTTTCATGAAAAATTTATAAAAAATATTTTTCACGTTTTTTATAAAAAAAACTTTGTATCTACATATGTCCTTCTAGTGCTGAACGTTAAAAAAATATTTAAGACCCTTTTCATGAAAAATTTTAAAAAAATATTTTTCACGTTTTTTATAAAAATAATTGTATCCCTTCATATGCCGAACTAGTTGCATTGTGGATTTTGCCTAAAACATGATTTTAGAAAATATTCATATAATTATTTATTTTTTAAATCACATTTGAAAACCCTTGTATGTTATATTCTACATGTGTCCTTCTAGTGCTGAACGTAAAAATATATTTTAGACCCTTTTCATGAAAAATTTATAAAAAATATTTTTTACGTTTTTTATAAAAAAACTTTGTATCTACATATGTCCTTCTAGTGCTGAACGTTAAAAAAATATTTTAGACCCTTTTCATGAAAAATTTACAAAAAATATTTTTCACGTTTTTTATAAAAATAATTGTATCCCTTCATATGCCGAACTAGTTGCATTGTGGATTTTGCCTAAAACATGATTTTAGAAAATATTCATATAACATTTTTTTTAAATCACATTTGAAAACCCTTGTATGTTATATTCTACATGTGTCCTTCTAGTGCTGAACGTAAAAAAATATTTTAGACCCTTTTCATGAAAAATTTATAAAAAATATTTTTCACGTTTTTTATAAAAAATATTTGTATCTACATATGTCCTTCTAGTGCTGAACGTTAAAAAAATATTTTAGACCCTTTTCATGAAAAATTTATAAAAAATATTTTTCACGTTTTTTATAAAAATAATTGTATCCCTTCATATGCCGAACTAGTTGCATTGTGGATTTTGCCTAAAACATGATTTTAGAAAATATTCATATAATTTTTTTTTTAAATCACATTTGAAAACCCTTGTATGTTATATTCTACATGTGTCCTTCTAGTGCTGAACGTAAAAAAATATTTTAGACCCTTTTCATGAAATATTTATAACAAATATTTTTCACCTTTTTTATAAAAAATATTTGTATCTACATATGTCCTTCTAGTGCTGAACGTAAAAAAAATATTTTTGACCCTTTTCATGCAAAATGTAAAAAAAATATTTTTCACGTTTGTTATAAAAAAAATTGTATCCCTTCATATGCCGAACTAGTTGCATTGTGGATTTTGCCTAAAACATGATTTGAGAAAATATTCATAGATTTTTTTTTATTTTTTATCACATTTGAAAACCCTTGTATGTTATATTCTACATGTGTCCTTCTAGTGCTGAACGTAAAAAAATATTTTAGACCCTTTTCATGAAACATTTATAAAAAATATTTTTCACGTTTTTTATAAAAAAAACTTTGTATCTACATATGTCCTTCTAGTGCTGAACGTTAAAAAAATATTTTAGACCCTTTTCATGAAAAATTTATAAAAAATATTTTTCACGTTTTTTATAAAAATAATTGTATCCCTTCATATGCCGAACTAGTTGCATTGCGGATTTTGCCTAAAACATGATTTTAGAAAATATTCATATAATTATTTTTTTTTTAAATCACATTTGAAAACCCTTGTATGTTATATTCTACATGTGTCCTTCTAGTGCTGAACGTAAAAATATATTTTTTCGACCCTTTTCATGAAAAATTTATAAAAAATATTTTTTACGTTTTTTATAAAAAAAACTTTGTATCTACATATGTCCTTCTAGTGCTGAACGTAAAAAAAATATTTTAGACCCTTTTCATGAAAAATTTATAAAAAATATTTTTCATGTGTTTTATAAAAATAATTGTATCCCTTCATATGCCAAACTAGTTGCATTGTGGATTTTGCCTAAAACATGATTTTAGAAAATATTCATATAAAAATTTTTTTAAATCACATTTGAAAACCCTTGTATGTTATATTCTACATGTGTCCTTCTAGTGCTGAACGTAAAAAAATATTTTAGACCCTTTTCATGAAAAATTTATAAAAATATTTTTCACGTTTTTTATAAAAAATATTTGTATCTACATATGTCCTTCTAGTGCTGAACGTTAAAAAAATATTTAAGACCCTTTTCATGAAAAATTTATAAAAAATATTTTTCACGTTTTTTATAAAAATAATTGTATCCCTTCATATGCCGAACTAGTTGCATTGTGGATTTTGCCTAAAACATGATTTTAGAAAATATTCATATAATTTTTTTTTTAAATCACATTTGAAAACCCTTGTATGTTATATTCTACATGTGTCCTTCTAGTGCTGAACGTAAAAAAATATTTTAGACCCTTTTCATGAAACATTTATAAAAAATATTTTTCACGTTTTTTATAAAAAATATTTGTATCTACATATGTCCTTCTAGTGCTGAACGTTAAAAAAATATTTTAGACCCTTTTCATGCAAAATGTTTAAAAAATATTTTTCACGTTTGTTATAAAAAAATTGTATCCCTTCATTTGCCGAACTAGTTGCATTGTGGATTTTGCCTAAAACATGATTTTAGAAAATATTCATATACATTTTTTTTTTTTTAATCACATTTGAAAACCCTTGTATGTTATATTCTACATGTGTCCTTCTAGTGCTGAACGTAAAAAAATATTTTAGACCCTTTTCATGAAAAATTTATAAAAAATATTTTTTAAGTTTTTTATAAAAAAAACTTTGTATCTACATATGTCCTTCTAGTGCTGAACGTTAAAAAAATATTTTAGACCCTTTTCATGAAAAATTTATAAAAAATATTTTTCACGTTTTTTATAAAAATAATTGTATCCCTTCATATGCCGAACTAGTTGCATTGTGGATTTTGCCTAAAACATGATTTTAGAAAATATTCATATAATTTTTTTTTTAAATCACATTTGAAAACCCTTGTATGTTATATTCTACATGTGTCCTTCTAGTGCTGAACGTAAAAAAATATTTTAGACCCTTTTCATGAAATATTTATAACAAATATTTTTCACCTTTTTTATAAAAAATATTTGTATCTACATATGTCCTTCTAGTGCTGAACGTAAAAAAAATATTTTTGACCCTTTTCATGCAAAATGTAAAAAAAATATTTTTCACGTTTGTTATAAAAAAAATTGTATCCCTTCATATGCCGAACTAGTTGCATTGTGGATTTTGCCTAAAACATGATTTGAGAAAATATTCATAGATTTTTTTTTATTTTTATCACATTTGAAAACCCTTGTATGTTATATTCTACATGTGTCCTTCTAGTGCTGAACGTAAAAAAATATTTTAGACCCTTTTCATGAAACATTTATAAAAAATATTTTTCACGTTTTTTATAAAAAAAACTTTGTATCTACATATGTCCTTCTAGTGCTGAACGTTAAAAAAATATTTTAGACCCTTTTCATGAAAAATTTATAAAAAATATTTTTCACGTTTTTTATAAAAATAATTGTATCCCTTCATATGCCGAACTAGTTGCATTGCGGATTTTGCCTAAAACATGATTTTAGAAAATATTCATATAATTATTTTTTTTTTAAATCACATTTGAAAACCCTTGTATGTTATATTCTACATGTGTCCTTCTAGTGCTGAACGTAAAAATATATTTTTTCGACCCTTTTCATGAAAAATTTATAAAAAATATTTTTTACGTTTTTTATAAAAAAAACTTTGTATCTACATATGTCCTTCTAGTGCTGAACGTAAAAAAAATATTTTAGACCCTTTTCATGAAAAATTTATAAAAAATATTTTTCATGTGTTTTATAAAAATAATTGTATCCCTTCATATGCCAAACTAGTTGCATTGTGGATTTTGCCTAAAACATGATTTTAGAAAATATTCATATAAAAATTTTTTTAAATCACATTTGAAAACCCTTGTATGTTATATTCTACATGTGTCCTTCTAGTGCTGAACGTAAAAAAATATTTTAGACCCTTTTCATGAAAAATTTATAAAAATATTTTTCACGTTTTTTATAAAAAATATTTGTATCTACATATGTCCTTCTAGTGCTGAACGTTAAAAAAATATTTAAGACCCTTTTCATGAAAAATTTATAAAAAATATTTTTCACGTTTTTTATAAAAATAATTGTATCCCTTCATATGCCGAACTAGTTGCATTGTGGATTTTGCCTAAAACATGATTTTAGAAAATATTCATATAATTTTTTTTTTAAATCACATTTGAAAACCCTTGTATGTTATATTCTACATGTGTCCTTCTAGTGCTGAACGTAAAAAAATATTTTAGACCCTTTTCATGAAACATTTATAAAAAATATTTTTCACGTTTTTTATAAAAAATATTTGTATCTACATATGTCCTTCTAGTGCTGAACGTTAAAAAAATATTTTAGACCCTTTTCATGCAAAATGTTTAAAAAATATTTTTCACGTTTGTTATAAAAAAATTGTATCCCTTCATTTGCCGAACTAGTTGCATTGTGGATTTTGCCTAAAACATGATTTTAGAAAATATTCATATACATTTTTTTTTTTTTAATCACATTTGAAAACCCTTGTATGTTATATTCTACATGTGTCCTTCTAGTGCTGAACGTAAAAAAATATTTTAGACCCTTTTCATGAAAAATTTATAAAAAATATTTTTTAAGTTTTTTATAAAAAAAACTTTGTATCTACATATGTCCTTCTAGTGCTGAACGTTAAAAAAATATTTTAGACCCTTTTCATGAAAAATTTATAAAAAATATTTTTCACGTTTTTTATAAAAATAATTGTATCCCTTCATATGCCGAACTAGTTGCATTGTGGATTTTGCCTAAAACATGATTTTAGAAAATATTCATATAATTTTTTTTTTAAATCACATTTGAAAACCCTTGTATGTTATATTCTACATGTGTCCTTCTAGTGCTGAACGTAAAAAAATATTTTAGACCCTTTTCATGAAATATTTATAACAAATATTTTTCACCTTTTTTATAAAAAATATTTGTATCTACATATGTCCTTCTAGTGCTGAACGTAAAAAAAATATTTTTGACCCTTTTCATGCAAAATGTAAAAAAAATATTTTTCACGTTTGTTATAAAAAAAATTGTATCCCTTCATATGCCGAACTAGTTGCATTGTGGATTTTGCCTAAAACATGATTTGAGAAAATATTCATAGATTTTTTTTTATTTTTATCACATTTGAAAACCCTTGTATGTTATATTCTACATGTGTCCTTCTAGTGCTGAACGTAAAAAAATATTTTAGACCCTTTTCATGAAACATTTATAAAAAATATTTTTCACGTTTTTTATAAAAAAAACTTTGTATCTACATATGTCCTTCTAGTGCTGAACGTTAAAAAAATATTTTAGACCCTTTTCATGAAAAATTTATAAAAAATATTTTTCACGTTTTTTATAAAAATAATTGTATCCCTTCATATGCCGAACTAGTTGCATTGTGGATTTTGCCTAAAACATGATTTTAGAAAATATTCATATAATTATTTTTTTTTTAAATCACATTTGAAAACCCTTGTATGTTATATTCTACATGTGTCCTTCTAGTGCTGAACGTAAAAATATATTTTTTCGACCCTTTTCATGAAAAATTTATAAAAAATATTTTTTACGTTTTTTATAAAAAAACTTTGTATCTACATATGTCCTTCTAGTGCTGAACGTAAAAAAAATATTTTAGACCCTTTTCATGAAAAATTTATAAAAAATATTTTTCATGTGTTTTATAAAAATAATTGTATCCCTTCATATGCCAAACTAGTTGCATTGTGGATTTTGCCTAAAACATGATTTTAGAAAATATTCATATAAAAATTTTTTTAAATCACATTTGAAAACCCTTGTATGTTATATTCTACATGTGTCCTTCTAGTGCTGAACGTAAAAAAATATTTTAGACCCTTTTCATGAAATATTTATAACAAATATTTTTCACCTTTTTTATAAAAAATATTTGTATCTACATATGTCCTTCTAGTGCTGAACGTAAAAAAAATATTTTTGACCCTTTTCATGCAAAATGTAAAAAAAATATTTTTCACGTTTGTTATAAAAAAAATTGTATCCCTTCATATGCCGAACTAGTTGCATTGTGGATTTAGCCTAAAACATGATTTGAGAAAATATTCATAGATTTTTTTTTATTTTTTATCACATTTGAAAACCCTTGTATGTTATATTCTACATGTGTCCTTCTAGTGCTGAACGTAAAAAAATATTTTAGACCCTTTTCATGAAACATTTATAAAAAATATTTTTCACGTTTTTTATAAAAAATATTTGTATCTACATATATCCTTCTAGTGCTGAACGTTAAAAAAACATTTTAGACCCTTTTCATGCAAAATGTAGAAAAAATATTTTTCACGTTTGTTATAAAAAAAATTGTATCCCTTCATATGCCGAACTAGTTGCATTGTGGATTTTGCCTAAAACATGATTTGAGAAAATATTCATATAAATTTTTTTTTAAATCACATTTGAAAACCCTTGTATGTTATATTCTACATGTGTCCTTCTAGTGCTGAACGTAAAAAAATATTTTAGACCCTTTTCATGAAAAATTTATAAAAATATTTTTCACGTTTTTTATAAAAAATATTTGTATCTACATATGTCCTTCTAGTGCTGAACGTTAAAAAAATATTTAAGACCCTTTTCATGAAAAATTTATAAAAAATATTTTTCACGTTTTTTATAAAAATAATTGTATCCCTTCATATGCCGAACTAGTTGCATTGTGGATTTTGCCTAAAACATGATTTTAGAAAATATTCATATAATTATTATTTTTTTAAATCACATTTGAAAACCCTTGTATGTTATATTCTACATGTGTCCTTCTAGTGCTGAACGTAAAAATATATTTTAGACCCTTTTCATGAAAAATTTATAAAAAATATTTTTTACGTTTTTTATAAAAAAACTTTGTATCTACATATGTCCTTCTAGTGCTGAACGTTAAAAAAATATTTTAGACCCTTTTCATGAAAATTTTATAAAAAATATTTTTCACGTTTTTTATAAAAATAATTGTATCCCTTCATATGCCGAACTAGTTGCATTGTGGATTTTGCCTAAAACATGATTTTAGAAAATATTCATATAATTTTTTTTTTAAATCACATTTGAAAACCCTTGTATGTTATATTCTACATGTGTCCTTCTAGTGCTGAACGTAAAAAAATATTTTAGACCCTTTTCATGAAAAATTTATAAAAAATATTTTTCACGTTTTTTATAAAAAATATTTGTATCTACATATGTCCTTCTAGTGCTGAACGTTAAAAAAATATTTTAGACCCTTTTCATGAAAAATTTATACAAAATATTTTTCACGTTTTTTATAAAAATAATTGTATCCCTTCATATGCCGAACTAGTTGCATTGTGGATTTTGCCTGAAACATGATTTTAGAAAATATTCATATAATTTTTTTTTTAAATCACATTTGAAAACCCTTGTATGTTATATTCTACATGTGTCCTTCTAGTGCTGAACGTAAAAATATATTTTTTCGACCCTTTTCATGAAAAATTTATAAAAAATATTTTTTACGTTTTTTATAAAAAAACTTTGTATCTACATATGTCCTTCTAGTGCTGAACGTAAAAAAAATATTTTAGACCCTTTTCATGAAAAATTTATAAAAAATATTTTTCATGTGTTTTATAAAAATAATTGTATCCCTTCATATGCCAAACTAGTTGCATTGTGGATTTTGCCTAAAACATGATTTTAGAAAATATTCATATAAAAATTTTTTTAAATCACATTTGAAAACCCTTGTATGTTATATTCTACATGTGTCCTTCTAGTGCTGAACGTAAAAAAATATTTTAGACCCTTTTCATGAAATATTTATAACAAATATTTTTCACCTTTTTTATAAAAAATATTTGTATCTACATATGTCCTTCTAGTGCTGAACGTAAAAAAAATATTTTTGACCCTTTTCATGCAAAATGTAAAAAAAATATTTTTCACGTTTGTTATAAAAAAAATTGTATCCCTTCATATGCCGAACTAGTTGCATTGTGGATTTAGCCTAAAACATGATTTGAGAAAATATTCATAGATTTTTTTTTATTTTTTATCACATTTGAAAACCCTTGTATGTTATATTCTACATGTGTCCTTCTAGTGCTGAACGTAAAAAAATATTTTAGACCCTTTTCATGAAACATTTATAAAAAATATTTTTCACGTTTTTTATAAAAAATATTTGTATCTACATATATCCTTCTAGTGCTGAACGTTAAAAAAACATTTTAGACCCTTTTCATGCAAAATGTAAAAAAAATATTTTTCACGTTTGTTATAAAAAAAATTGTATCCCTTCATATGCCGAACTAGTTGCATTGTGGATTTTGCCTAAAACATGATTTGAGAAAATATTCATATAACATTTTTTTTAAATCACATTTGAAAACCCTTGTATGTTATATTCTACATGTGTCCTTCTAGTGCTGAACGTAAAAAAATATTTTAGACCCTTTTCATGAAAAATTTATAAAAATATTTTTCACGTTTTTTATAAAAAATATTTGTATCTACATATGTCCTTCTAGTGCTGAACGTTAAAAAAATATTTAAGACCCTTTTCATGAAAAATTTATAAAAAATATTTTTCACGTTTTTTATAAAAATAATTGTATCCCTTCATATGCCGAACTAGTTGCATTGTGGATTTTGCCTAAAACATGATTTTAGAAAATATTCATATAATTTTTTTTTTAAATCACATTTGAAAACCCTTGTATGTTATATTCTACATGTGTCCTTCTAGTGCTGAACGTAAAAAAATATTTTAGACCCTTTTCATGAAACATTTATAAAAAATATTTTTCACGTTTTTTATAAAAAATATTTGTATCTACATATGTCCTTCTAGTGCTGAACGTTAAAAAAATATTTTAGACCCTTTTCATGCAAAATGTTTAAAAAATATTTTTCACGTTTGTTATAAAAAAATTGTATCCCTTCATTTGCCGAACTAGTTGCATTGTGGATTTTGCCTAAAACATGATTTTAGAAAATATTCATATACATTTTTTTTTTTTTAATCACATTTGAAAACCCTTGTATGTTATATTCTACATGTGTCCTTCTAGTGCTGAACGTAAAAAAATATTTTAGACCCTTTTCATGAAAAATTTATAAAAAATATTTTTTAAGTTTTTTATAAAAAAAACTTTGTATCTACATATGTCCTTCTAGTGCTGAACGTTAAAAAAATATTTTAGACCCTTTTCATGAAAAATTTATAAAAAATATTTTTCACGTTTTTTATAAAAATAATTGTATCCCTTCATATGCCGAACTAGTTGCATTGTGGATTTTGCCTAAAACATGATTTTAGAAAATATTCATATAATTTTTTTTTTAAATCACATTTGAAAACCCTTGTATGTTATATTCTACATGTGTCCTTCTAGTGCTGAACGTAAAAAAATATTTTAGACCCTTTTCATGAAATATTTATAACAAATATTTTTCACCTTTTTTATAAAAAATATTTGTATCTACATATGTCCTTCTAGTGCTGAACGTAAAAAAAATATTTTTGACCCTTTTCATGCAAAATGTAAAAAAAATATTTTTCACGTTTGTTATAAAAAAAATTGTATCCCTTCATATGCCGAACTAGTTGCATTGTGGATTTTGCCTAAAACATGATTTGAGAAAATATTCATAGATTTTTTTTTATTTTTTATCACATTTGAAAACCCTTGTATGTTATATTCTACATGTGTCCTTCTAGTGCTGAACGTAAAAAAATATTTTAGACCCTTTTCATGAAACATTTATAAAAAATATTTTTCACGTTTTTTATAAAAAAAACTTTGTATCTACATATGTCCTTCTAGTGCTGAACGTTAAAAAAATATTTTAGACCCTTTTCATGAAAAATTTATAAAAAATATTTTTCACGTTTTTTATAAAAATAATTGTATCCCTTCATATGCCGAACTAGTTGCATTGCGGATTTTGCCTAAAACATGATTTTAGAAAATATTCATATAATTATTTTTTTTTTAAATCACATTTGAAAACCCTTGTATGTTATATTCTACATGTGTCCTTCTAGTGCTGAACGTAAAAATATATTTTTTCGACCCTTTTCATGAAAAATTTATAAAAAATATTTTTTACGTTTTTTATAAAAAAACTTTGTATCTACATATGTCCTTCTAGTGCTGAACGTAAAAAAAATATTTTAGACCCTTTTCATGAAAAATTTATAAAAAATATTTTTCATGTGTTTTATAAAAATAATTGTATCCCTTCATATGCCAAACTAGTTGCATTGTGGATTTTGCCTAAAACATGATTTTAGAAAATATTCATATAAAAAATTTTTTAAATCACATTTGAAAACCCTTGTATGTTATATTCTACATGTGTCCTTCTAGTGCTGAACGTAAAAAAATATTTTAGACCCTTTTCATGAAATATTTATAACAAATATTTTTCACCTTTTTTATAAAAAATATTTGTATCTACATATGTCCTTCTAGTGCTGAACGTAAAAAAAATATTTTTGACCCTTTTCATGCAAAATGTAAAAAAAATATTTTTCACGTTTGTTATAAAAAAAATTGTATCCCTTCATATGCCGAACTAGTTGCATTGTGGATTTAGCCTAAAACATGATTTGAGAAAATATTCATAGATTTTTTTTTATTTTTTATCACATTTGAAAACCCTTGTATGTTATATTCTACATGTGTCCTTCTAGTGCTGAACGTAAAAAAATATTTTAGACCCTTTTCATGAAACATTTATAAAAAATATTTTTCACGTTTTTTATAAAAAATATTTGTATCTACATATATCCTTCTAGTGCTGAACGTTAAAAAAACATTTTAGACCCTTTTCATGCAAAATGTAAAAAAAATATTTTTCACGTTTGTTATAAAAAAAATTGTATCCCTTCATATGCCGAACTAGTTGCATTGTGGATTTTGCCTAAAACATGATTTGAGAAAATATTCATATAACATTTTTTTTAAATCACATTTGAAAACCCTTGTATGTTATATTCTACATGTGTCCTTCTAGTGCTGAACGTAAAAAAATATTTTAGACCCTTTTCATGAAAAATTTATAAAAATATTTTTCACGTTTTTTATAAAAAATATTTGTATCTACATATGTCCTTCTAGTGCTGAACGTTAAAAAAATATTTAAGACCCTTTTCATGAAAAATTTATAAAAAATATTTTTCACGTTTTTTATAAAAATAATTGTATCCCTTCATATGCCGAACTAGTTGCATTGTGGATTTTGCCTAAAACATGATTTTAGAAAATATTCATATAATTTTTTTTTTAAATCACATTTGAAAACCCTTGTATGTTATATTCTACATGTGTCCTTCTAGTGCTGAACGTAAAAAAATATTTTAGACCCTTTTCATGAAACATTTATAAAAAATATTTTTCACGTTTTTTATAAAAAATATTTGTATCTACATATGTCCTTCTAGTGCTGAACGTTAAAAAAATATTTTAGACCCTTTTCATGCAAAATGTTTAAAAAATATTTTTCACGTTTGTTATAAAAAAATTGTATCCCTTCATTTGCCGAACTAGTTGCATTGTGGATTTTGCCTAAAACATGATTTTAGAAAATATTCATATACATTTTTTTTTTTTAATCACATTTGAAAACCCTTGTATGTTATATTCTACATGTGTCCTTCTAGTGCTGAACGTAAAAAAATATTTTAGACCCTTTTCATGAAAAATTTATAAAAAATATTTTTTAAGTTTTTTATAAAAAAAACTTTGTATCTACATATGTCCTTCTAGTGCTGAACGTTAAAAAAATATTTTAGACCCTTTTCATGAAAAATTTATAAAAAATATTTTTCACGTTTTTTATAAAAATAATTGTATCCCTTCATATGCCGAACTAGTTGCATTGTGGATTTTGCCTAAAACATGATTTTAGAAAATATTCATATAATTTTTTTTTTAAATCACATTTGAAAACCCTTGTATGTTATATTCTACATGTGTCCTTCTAGTGCTGAACGTAAAAAAATATTTTAGACCCTTTTCATGAAATATTTATAACAAATATTTTTCACCTTTTTTATAAAAAATATTTGTATCTACATATGTCCTTCTAGTGCTGAACGTAAAAAAAATATTTTTGACCCTTTTCATGCAAAATGTAAAAAAAATATTTTTCACGTTTGTTATAAAAAAAATTGTATCCCTTCATATGCCGAACTAGTTGCATTGTGGATTTTGCCTAAAACATGATTTGAGAAAATATTCATAGATTTTTTTTTATTTTTTATCACATTTGAAAACCCTTGTATGTTATATTCTACATGTGTCCTTCTAGTGCTGAACGTAAAAAAATATTTTAGACCCTTTTCATGAAACATTTATAAAAAATATTTTTCACGTTTTTTATAAAAAAAACTTTGTATCTACATATGTCCTTCTAGTGCTGAACGTTAAAAAAATATTTTAGACCCTTTTCATGAAAAATTTATAAAAAATATTTTTCACGTTTTTTATAAAAATAATTGTATCCCTTCATATGCCGAACTAGTTGCATTGCGGATTTTGCCTAAAACATGATTTTAGAAAATATTCATATAATTATTTTTTTTTTAAATCACATTTGAAAACCCTTGTATGTTATATTCTACATGTGTCCTTCTAGTGCTGAACGTAAAAATATATTTTTTCGACCCTTTTCATGAAAAATTTATAAAAAATATTTTTTACGTTTTTTATAAAAAAACTTTGTATCTACATATGTCCTTCTAGTGCTGAACGTAAAAAAAATATTTTAGACCCTTTTCATGAAAAATTTATAAAAAATATTTTTCATGTGTTTTATAAAAATAATTGTATCCCTTCATATGCCAAACTAGTTGCATTGTGGATTTTGCCTAAAACATGATTTTAGAAAATATTCATATAAAAATTTTTTTAAATCACATTTGAAAACCCTTGTATGTTATATTCTACATGTGTCCTTCTAGTGCTGAACGTAAAAAAATATTTTAGACCCTTTTCATGAAATATTTATAACAAATATTTTTCACCTTTTTTATAAAAAATATTTGTATCTACATATGTCCTTCTAGTGCTGAACGTAAAAAAAATATTTTTGACCCTTTTCATGCAAAATGTAAAAAAAATATTTTTCACGTTTGTTATAAAAAAAATTGTATCCCTTCATATGCCGAACTAGTTGCATTGTGGATTTAGCCTAAAACATGATTTGAGAAAATATTCATAGATTTTTTTTTATTTTTTATCACATTTGAAAACCCTTGTATGTTATATTCTACATGTGTCCTTCTAGTGCTGAACGTAAAAAAATATTTTAGACCCTTTTCATGAAACATTTATAAAAAATATTTTTCACGTTTTTTATAAAAAATATTTGTATCTACATATATCCTTCTAGTGCTGAACGTTAAAAAAACATTTTAGACCCTTTTCATGCAAAATGTAGAAAAAATATTTTTCACGTTTGTTATAAAAAAAATTGTATCCCTTCATATGCCGAACTAGTTGCATTGTGGATTTTGCCTAAAACATGATTTGAGAAAATATTCATATAAAATTTTTTTTAAATCACATTTGAAAACCCTTGTATGTTATATTCTACATGTGTCCTTCTAGTGCTGAACGTAAAAAAATATTTTAGACCCTTTTCATGAAAAATTTATAAAAATATTTTTCACGTTTTTTATAAAAAATATTTGTATCTACATATGTCCTTCTAGTGCTGAACGTTAAAAAAATATTTAAGACCCTTTTCATGAAAAATTTATAAAAAATATTTTTCACGTTTTTTATAAAAATAATTGTATCCCTTCATATGCCGAACTAGTTGCATTGTGGATTTTGCCTAAAACATGATTTTAGAAAATATTCATATAATTATTATTTTTTTAAATCACATTTGAAAACCCTTGTATGTTATATTCTACATGTGTCCTTCTAGTGCTGAACGTAAAAATATATTTTAGACCCTTTTCATGAAAAATTTATAAAAAATATTTTTTACGTTTTTTATAAAAAAACTTTGTATCTACATATGTCCTTCTAGTGCTGAACGTTAAAAAAATATTTTAGACCCTTTTCATGAAAATTTTATAAAAAATATTTTTCACGTTTTTTATAAAAATAATTGTATCCCTTCATATGCCGAACTAGTTGCATTGTGGATTTTGCCTAAAACATGATTTTAGAAAATATTCATATAATTTTTTTTTTAAATCACATTTGAAAACCCTTGTATGTTATATTCTACATGTGTCCTTCTAGTGCTGAACGTAAAAAAATATTTTAGACCCTTTTCATGAAACATTTATAAAAAATATTTTTCACGTTTTTTATAAAAAATATTTGTATCTACATATGTCCTTCTAGTGCTGAACGTTAAAAAAATATTTTAGACCCTTTTCATGCAAAATGTTTAAAAAATATTTTTCACGTTTGTTATAAAAAAATTGTATCCCTTCATTTGCCGAACTAGTTGCATTGTGGATTTTGCCTAAAACATGATTTTAGAAAATATTCATATACATTTTTTTTTTTTTAATCACATTTGAAAACCCTTGTATGTTATATTCTACATGTGTCCTTCTAGTGCTGAACGTAAAAAAATATTTTAGACCCTTTTCATGAAAAATTTATAAAAAATATTTTTTAAGTTTTTTATAAAAAAAACTTTGTATCTACATATGTCCTTCTAGTGCTGAACGTTAAAAAAATATTTTAGA